>NC_091990.1:18878413-19202979 GCF_044704955.1 Pristiophorus japonicus | reverse complement strand
CATGCTCTCGGCGATGAGACTTGAGGTGCTCAGCGCCCTCTCGGATGCACTTCCTCCACTTCGGACGGTTTTTGGCCAGGGACTCCCCAGGTGTCAGTGGGGATGTTGCACTTTATCAGGGAGGCTTTGAGGATGTCTTTGTAACGTTTCCTCTGCCCACCTTTGGCTCATTTGCCATGAAGGAGTTCCGAGTAGAGCCCTTGCTTTGGGAGTCTCGTGTCTGACATGCAAACAATGTGGCCTGCCCAGCGGAGCTGATCAAGTGTGTGCAATGCTTCAAAGCTGGGGATGTTGACCTGATTGAGGACGTTAATGTTGGTGCGTCTGTCCTCCCAGGGGATTTGTAGAATCTTGCGGAGACATCGTTGGTGGTATTTCTCCAGCAACTTGAGGTATCTACTGTACATGGTCCATGTCTCTGAGCCATACAGGAGGGCGGGTATTACTACAGCCCTGTAGACCATGAGCTTGGTGGTAGTTTTGATGGCCTGGTCTTCAAACATTCTTTTTCTCAGGCGGCCGAAGGCTGCACTGGCGCACTGGAGGTGGTGTTGAATCTTGTCATCAATGTCTGCTCTTGTTAATAAGAGGCTCCCGAGGTATGGGAAATGGTCCACGTTGTCCAGGTCCGTGTCGTGGATCTTGATGACTGGGGGGCAGTGCTGTGCGGTGAGGACAGGCTGGTGGAGGTCCTTTGTCTTACAGATGTTTAGCGTAAGGCCGATGCTTTCGTATGTCTCAGTAAATACATCGATTATGTCCTGGAGTTCAGCCTCTGTATGTGTGCAGACGCAGGCGTCGTCCAAGTACTGTAGCTTGACGACAGAGGTTAGGGTGGTCTTAGACCTGGCCTGGAGACGGCGAAGGTTGAACAGCTTCCCACTGGTTCTGTACTTTAGTTCCACTCCAGCGGGGAGTTTGTTGACTGTGAGGTGGAGCATGGCAGCGAGGAAGATTGATAAGAGGGTTGGGCGATGACGCAGCCCTGTTTGACCCCAGTCCGGACGTAGATTGGGTCTGTAATGGATCTGTTGGTAAGGATCACGGCTTGCATGTCGTCGTGGAATAGGCG
Source organism: Pristiophorus japonicus (assembly GCF_044704955.1). Classification (NCBI taxonomy): domain Eukaryota; kingdom Metazoa; phylum Chordata; class Chondrichthyes; family Pristiophoridae; genus Pristiophorus; species Pristiophorus japonicus. The sequence continues at coordinate 19,201,907 of NC_091990.1, read as the reverse complement.
AAGGATGTTGACAAACTTTTGGGAGCATCCGAAACGGAGGAGGACGCTCCATAGACCCTCACAGTTGACAGTGTCAAAGGCCTTTGTAAGGTCAAAGAAGGCCATGTATAAGGGCTGTCGCTGTTCCCTGCATTTTTCCTGCAGCTGTTGCACTGCAAAAATCATGTCCTTTGTGCCCCGTAGGGGACAAAATCCACACTGCGACTCCGGGAGGAGCTCCTCGGCCACAGGGAGAAGACGGTTGAGGAGGTCTCTAGCGACGACTTTCCCAGTGGCTGATAGCAGAGTGATTTCTCTGTAGTTGCCGCAGTCGGACTTGTCCTCCTTTTTAAAGATGGTCACGATCACTGCATCGTATCGTATTGTATCGATGACGATGGATAGCACTCAGGATCCTGTTAACCATGCCTCTATCAGAGGTGAGCAGTGAACACAGCTTCTTGAAGTCGAAGTTCATAAAAACATTTTTCCAATCGACCAGGGGAGACGACAGGCTAGCCTATCTGTCGAGAGTGATGTGGCTCAAAATATCATGGTAAACAAAGTTATTTAGTCGTCATTGTTATTTATTAGCTTAGTGTTTAATGTTTAGTTTATTTGTCACTTAGCTATAATGAGCTTGAAATTACGATGATTTCCACAGCGTATGCTGTCGGAAGCCTTTTGAAAGGCCCCGCAAGTTCTGAGTTTCTGCATGCACTATGCATGTGTGAAATCCTGGAACTTGCGATTGGTCAAGTTTCGCATCGACAGATCCTTTGCATCAGCTGCAAGAACATTTTTGCTGCCGCAAAGTTAAGCTATTCCCAACTACTGCCCGGCGAATGCCCACAAAACCGTTACACCTGGTAACAGCAGGCATAAGGCCTTGTTTTCCCAGCGTAAAATAAATGTTGAAATAAATGTTTTTAAATGATTAAAAAATATACATACATTTTAAATGAGTTTAGGTCAATTTTGGCCTGTTTTGAAATGTTTAATTTTATTTTACAAAATTAATTAAAGGGTCTCTTAATTAATTTTGAAGATGGGAACATTTATTTTTATTTAAGTGGTGTGAATTCTTATTTATTTGGGGATTTCTAACATGCTTATGGAGATTCCGTACATAAATTAAATCCCCATAAGCATCATCGGAATCCCCCCTTTTGATTTGTTGACCGGGCCCACATTGATCCCAGGGATGCTTGTGAATCGCCTGCGCTCCTGGGATCTGTGGCCCTTTACGCAGGCGTATGCCTGCAGACTCGAGAGGGGAACTCTCTGTAGCTGTGAAACCAGGAGGTTAGTATGAAAATATTTTGCGGTTCGGAGGCGTACTCAGGAAGTACACCTCCGATCGCAAATTTAGGGCCAAGGTTCTTTTTTTGACATATCGTTTACTATTTAACTTATAAAAAACTTTTGAGATTACAGCTTTATTTCTGAAACTTTCGATCATGCTGCTACATACTTAAACCAAAGAAAGGGCGCCAAAATACAAGTTCACCTACAGCAGCAATTTCCCTCAGACCGGTCCTGAACCTTTCACTCGACTGATGTCCAATATCTTTGGAAGACATATTATCCCCTAATTTTTCCTCACTTTCTTTGACGCCAATGAAAATGAAAATCGGGGAAGTTGTATAATGGATAGCTTTACACTATCACAATTACCCCCATTGAGAATAAAGACTAGCAGCAGAGCTCCAGGGAGGTCCAAGCCCATCAAAGGAGTACCACCAGGATCCAATACTAGTCCAGGCAATGTGCCCTTTCCCAGCTTCCTCGACCCCACTGACGGGCAATGTATGAGGAAGTTATGCCTCACCAAGAGAGCTACAGATGAATTGTGCCAACTCCTGCAACCAAGGAGGCCACCAGCACCGGACTAATAGTAGTAAAAGTGTTAATGCTACATTTGCCACACAATAGCAGGAGACGCACCAATGTTCAATCAGTTTGCAGTTTACTGTTTGATTGTGTAGGTCAAGATGCTTGTGTTAAGGGCAGAGAAGGGGAGGAATGTCCGAAGTGTGCTCAGGAGAGTTTTCTTGACCAGGATGTTTCCTGCCCAATGAGGAAGGAGGCATTGCTGGATCTGGTCCTGGGGAATGAAATGGGTTCAAGTGGAGAATGTCACAGTCAGGAGAATCTCAGGAATAGTGATCATTGTATGGTAAGGTTCATACAAACATAGAAACATACTAAATAGGTGCAGGAGTAGGCCATTTGGTCCTTTGAGCTTGCACCACCATTCAATATGATCATGGCTGATCATGCAACTTCAGTACCCCATTCCTGCTTTCTCTCCATACCCCTTGATCCCTTTAGCCGTAAGGGCCACATCTAACTCCCTTTTGAATATATCTAACGAACTGGCCTCAACAACTTTCTGTGGTAGAGAATTCCACAGGTTCACAATTCTCTGAGTGAAGAAGTTTCTCCTCATCGCGGTCCTAAATGGCTGACCCCTTATCCTTCGACTGTGACCCCTGGTTCTGGACTTCCCCAACATCGGGAACATTCTTCCTGCATCTAACCTGTCCAATCCCGTCAGAATTTTATATGTTTCTATGAGATCCCCTCTCATTCTTCTAAATTTCAGTGAATTTAAGCCTAGTCGATCCAGTCTTTCTTCATATATCAGTCCTGTGATTCCGGGAATCAGTCTGGTGAACCTTCGTTGCACTCCCTCAATAGCAAGAATGTTCTTCCTCAGATTAGGAGACCAAAACTGTACACAATATTCAAGGTGTGGCCTCACCAAGGCCCTGTACAACTGCAGCAAGACCTCCCTGCTCCTATATTAGTTATGGAGAAGGACAAGGAACAATCTAAATAAAAATGCTTAACTGGAGGAGGAATAATTTCAACGAATTGAGGAGGGATCTGGCCCAGGTAAATTGGAGTCAAAGACTGGAAGACAGAAATGTATGAGGCAATAGGCAGCCTTTTTAGAGAAGAGGGATAACCAGCCGTGGATAACCAATGAAATAAAGGAGAGTATCAAATTAAAAACCAATGCGTATAAGGTGGCCAAGATTAGTGGGAAACAAGAAGATTGGGAAAATTTTAAACAACAGCAAAGTATGACTAAGAAAGCAATAAAGAAAGGAAAGATAGATTACGAAGGTAAACTTGCGCAAAACATAAAAACAGATAGTAAAAGCTTTTACAGATATATAAAACGGAAAAGAGTGACTAAAGTAAATGTTGGTCCCTTAGAAGATGAGAAGGGGGATTTAATAATGGGAAATGTGGAAATGGCTGAGACTTTATACAATTATTTTGCTTCGGTCTTCACAGTGGAAGACACAAAAACCATGCCAAACATTGCTGGTCACAGGAATGTAGGAAGGGAGGACCTTGAGACAATCACTATCACTAGGGGGGTAGTGCTGGAAAGGCTAATGGGACTCAAGGTAGACAAGTCCCCTGGTCTTGATGAAATGCATCCCAGGATATTAAAAGAGATGGCGGAAGTTATAGCAGATGCATTTGTTATAATCTACCAAAGTTCTCTGGACTCTGGGGAGGTACCAGCGGATTGGAGAGCAGCTAATGTAACGCCTCAGTTTTAAAAAGTGGCAGACAAAAGGCAGGTAACTATAGGCCGGTTAGTTTAACATCTGTAGTGGGGAAAATGCTTGAAACTATCATTAAGGAAGAAATAGCGGGACATCTAGATAGGAATAGTGCAATCAAGTAGACACAGCATGGATTCATGAAGGGGAAATCATGTTTAACTAATTTACTGGAATTCTTTGAGGATATAACGAGCATGGTGGATAGAGGTGTACCGATGGATGTGGTGTATTTAGATTTCCAAAAGGCATGCGATAAGGTGCCACACAAAAGGTTACTGCAGATGATAAAGGTACGCGGTGTCAGAGGAAATGTATTAGCATGGATAGAAAATTGGCTGGCGAACAGAAAGCAGAGAGTCGGGATAAATGGGTTCTTTTCGGGTTGGAAATCGGTGGTTAATGGTGTGCCACAGGGATCGCTGCTGGGACCACAACTGTTTACAATATACATAGATGACCTGGAAGAGGGGACAGAGTGTAGTATAACAAAATTTGCAAATGACGCATAGATTAGTGGGAAAGCGGGTTGTGTAGAGGACACAGAGAGGCTGCAAAGAGATTTAGATAGGTTAAGCGAATGGGCTAAAGTTTGGCAGATGGAATACAATGTCGGAAAGTGTGAGGTCATCCACCTTGGGAAAAAAAACAGTAAAAGAGAATATTATTTGAATGGGGAGAAATTACAACATGCTGCAGTGCAGAGGGACCTGGGGGTCCTTGTGCATGAATCCCAAAAAGTTAGTTTGCAGGTGCAGCAGGTAATCAGGAAGGCGAATGGAATGTTGGCCTCCATTGCGAGAGGGATGGAGTACAAAAGCAGGGAGGTCCTGCTGCAACTGTACAGGGTATTGGTGAGGCCGCACCTGGAGTACTGCGTGCAGTTTTGGTCACCTTACTTAAGGAAGGATATACTAGCTTTGGAGGGGGTACAGAGACGATTCACTGGGCTGATTCCGAAGATGAGGGGGTTACCTTATGATGATAGATTGAGTAGACGGGGTCTTTATTCATTGGAGTTCAGAAGGATGAGGGGTGATCTTATAGAAACATTTAAAATAATGAAAGGGATAGACAAGATAGAGGCAGAGAGGTTGTTTCCACTGGTCGGGGAGACTAGAACTCGGGGGCACAGCCTCAAAATACGGGGGAGCCAATTTAAAACCGAGTTGAGAAGGAATTTCTTCTCCCAGAGGGTTGTGAATCTGTGGAATTTTCTGCCCAGAGAAGCAGTTGAGGCTAGCTCATTGAATGTATTCAGGTCACAGATAGATAGATTTTTAAGCAATAAGGGAATTAAGGGTTATGGGGAGCGGGCGGGTAAGTGGAGCTGAGTCCACGGCCAGATCAGCCATGATCTTGTTGAATGGCGGAGCAGGCTCAAGGGGCTAGATGGCCTACTCCTGTTCCTAATTCTTATGTTCTTATGTTTCAGGTACAGTCTAAGGGGCCAAAATTCAGGCTCGCCAGAAAGCTGCCGCAACTACCTTTTCCGAGATGTTTTTACCATCGGGTCTGTCGAGGTGGCTTCTTGATCTATTTTCACCTGTTTGGCAATGTTTTTGGAGCGGACCGGAAGTCAGTCATAATGGGACGGAAGGGCAGCGGCAAATACCGGTGAGGGGCGAAAGTGAGGACGGGACGGAGTCTCCGCCACTATCACTCCGCGGCTGAGCGGTGGTGACGCCAGTGCGCGTGTGTGTCACCACGTCGCTCCCCTCATTTAAAGGGGAGAGAAGCAGCGATTTTTTTTTAGGATCGGCCTCTGGGACACCAGGGAGGGTTTCGTCCGGGCCAGCGGCCTGGCACCCGAGAGGGGGCTGCGAGGCTGCCTGTTGGCGGCCTGACCAAACCCGGGGCCATAATTGTCCGGCCGATCAGGAAGTCAGCCGGCAAAAAAAAAAAACATGGCGGTCGTGGCAATGCGCCCTCCCCTTTGAAGGACCGCTGCGATGCTGTGGCTCACACACAGAAAACAAAGTGCGCCGACAGAAAAAGCTGTCGGGGGCACCGCACGTCGGTTCGTGGATTTTCTTCTGGTAAATTTCATGCGGTGTGGGATGGAGGTGTGGGAGAGTGGTGGTGCACACTTTGGTGATGCGCTTGGGGTGGTCAGCAGCAGCAGGGCCGCCCGAAAAATCCCCGAGGCGAATTTGGATCGTGGCAGCCAATTGACTGCAATGCCGCGGCCACTTGGTGCTGCCACATGGCCCGCCGCGAAACGGCGGTAACGGGCCTTATCCAGACCCTGAATTTTGGCCCCTAGGTACATTCCCATAAGAGACAAAGGGAGGGCAATGCAAAGCCAGAGCTCCCTGCATGGCAAAGGAGTTAGGGAGTAGGATGAAGCAGTAAAAGCAGGCGTACGACAGATGCCAACTTGATAATAGACATGGGAATCAGGCGGAATATAAAAAGTACAGAGGAGAAGTGAAAAGGGAAGTGAAAGGGACAAAGAGACAGTTAACATCAAAGGGAATACAAAAGGCCTTCTGTCGGCATATTGACAGTTGTCAGAGGAGCAGTGGGGCTGATTGGGACCAAAATGGAGATTTTTGGTGGAGGCAGATGGTATGGCTGAGTTTCTAAATGAGTACTTTGCATCAGAGTCGACCAAGGAAGAGGACTTTGCCAAAGCTATGGTAAACGAGGAGGTTGTCAGGATATTGGATAAGATAAGAATAGATGAGGAGGTGGTACTAGAAAGGCCGGCAGTAGTTAAAGTGGTTCATTCATCCAGTCCGGATGGGATGCATCCTCGGTTGCTGAGGCAAGTAGAAACTGTCGAGGTGCTGGCCACAATCTTCGAATCCTTCTTTGATTCAGGGGTGGTGCCATAGGACTGCAAATATTACACCCTTGTTCAAAATAGGGGAAAGTATAAACCTGGAACTTAAAGTTTAACTTCAGTGGTGGGGGTCGGTAGGGGGAGGACTTTAGAAAGAATAATCTGGGAGAAAATCAACTGCCACTTGGATAAGCATGGACTAATAACGGAAAGCCAGCATGGATTTATTAAAGGTAAATTGTGTTTGACTAACTTGATTGAGTTTTTTTGATGAGGTAACAGGGAGGGTGGATGAGGGCAGTGCAGTTGATGTGTATATGGACTTTCAAAAGACGATTAATAAAGTTCCACATATTAGGCCTGTTGGCAAAATTGAAGCCCATGGGATAAAAGGGGTAGGAGCAGCATGGATACAACATGGGCTACGGGATAAAAAAACAAAGTTGTGGTGAATGACTGGAGGGAGGTCTAAGGTGGGGTTCCCCAAGGTTCAGTATGACTGCTGTTTTTGACATACATTAATGATTTGGCCTTGGGAATACACGGGCTCAATTTCAAAATTGCGGATGACACAAAACGTGGAAGTGTAGTAAACAGTGAGGAAGATAGTGATAGACTTCAGAGGACATAGACAGGCTGGTGGAATGAGCGGACACATGGCAAATGATATTCAACGCAGAAAAGTGCATAGTGATATATTTTGGTAAGAAGAATGAGGAGAGACAGCACATGCTAAATGGTACAATTTTAAACAGGATGCACGAAGCAAGAGATCTAGGGTGTCAGGACAGGTTAACAAAGCAGTTAATAAAGCATATGGGATCCTTGGCTTTATAAATAGAGACATTGAGTGCAAAAGCCAAGAAGTTATGCTAAATCTATAAAGAACACTAGTTCAGTCCCATCTGGAGTATTGGGTTCAATTCTGGGCATCACACTTTAGGAAGGACATGACGGCTTTGGAGAGGGTACAGATGAGATTTACGAGAATGGTTCCAAGGATGAAGGATTACGCAGTTACACAGATAGACAGGAGAAGCTTGGCTTGTCCTCCTTAGAGCAAAGAAGGCTAAGAGGAGATTTGATCGAGGCGTTTAAAATCATGAAGGGTTTAGATAGAGTAAATAAAGAGAGACTGTTTCCAATGGCTGAGGAATCGATCACAAGAGGGCACAGATTTAAGGTGACTGGCAAAAGAACCAGAGGCAACATGAGGAAAATCTTTTTTACGCAACAAGTGGTTAGGATTTGGAATGCACTGTCTGATAGGGTGATGGATACAGGTCAAAAAGTAGCTTTCAAAAGCGAATTGGATAAATAATTAAAGGATAAAAATTGCAGGGATATGGGGAAAGTGCGGTGGAGTGGGACTAACTGGGTGGCTCTTCGAAAGAGCCAGCACAGACGTGATGGGTGGAATGGCCTCCTTCTGTGGTGTATTATTCTATGATTCTATGTTGGTGAATTATGTGACTGAGCCTCCAGAAATGCAGACACTGAGGTGGTGGACTCCTGTAAGTACTAAAATTAGACTTCAAAAAAACATTCTCGGGATATCGGCATTGCTGGCAAAGCCAACATTTATTGCCAATCCCTAGATGCTGCTGGGAAGGTGGTGGTGAACCTTCTTCGAGAACAGCTGCAGTCCGTGAGGTGAAGGTACTCCACAATACTGTGGATAAGGAGTTCCAGGATTTTGGCCCAACTATTGAGACATTTGTACACTAAGAATAACTTTCGCTCCAGAACAACCGATTTTGAGCACTAGATGTGGCAGGTGACCATTCTATTACTAATGTCATTATTTTCCAACTATAAGTATGGCTGAGGTCTTTCAAAACGCCTTGAAAACACTGCCCCATTAAAAGCACCAAAACTAATCACCCGAGAAATAACCCATTAAATTTAATTAATTTTTGATTAAAACATGGTTTTGCAAAAAGTGCAAAGGTTTAAAAGTAATTCACTTCCTGTGCAAACTCCACTTTATTATAAAGGACTCTCAATTATAGAACAATCTCTGTTAGATAACTGGACCTTGTTTTCTGATTGGTTTAGGTTACATGTTAGCTGTTATGAGCCATTCACTGTAGCACATACCTGGTTCAGCTGCACATTGCAGTTGAAACCCAAGGACTTTGGGTTGGCCTCTGCCAATTTTAGGACAAGGTATTTCAAAACTCAATTCATGTAGGGGTCATTTTAACTTTGGATGATGGTGTAAAGTGGGCCATATTGAACAAGCAATTTAAATAATAGTCTGCCTGATTTTCCTTTGCATTCACTTCAATGGAAAGAAAAATTGGGAGAGATGTTTGCCAATTCAATAGCACCCATTTTACACCAAGCCCAATGTTAAAATGACCTCCATGGTAAAAGTAAGTTCAACCCACCAACAATTTTTGTTGGATGGATGTTAAACATCTCAAAACCTATTCAAAGAAAAGCATAACATTCTCCCAGTGTCCCTCAGCCAACACCATCAGAAGCAGATTATTTCTCTTTTTGCTGATGGGGGTTGGTGCTGCTGTCTTTGCCTACACAACAAGAGTCATTGCACTTCAAAGTAATTCACTGATTGTGAAACACTGTGAAAGACAAGATAAACACAAGTTCTTGGCTCTTCCTTGAGGTCAATGCAAAACAGGTTGGTGATGCGCTATCATGTTGTTTTGTGTAAATGATCGTGGTGAATCTATACGCCAGGTCTCAATGTAAATTCGGTTGTTACATCGTATCTTCAAACAGACACAAGGAGGTTTCTGAAACATAGAATTACATAGAACATACAGCACGAAAACAGGTCATTCAGCCAAACCAGTCCATGCCAGTGTTAATGCTCCACTCAAGCCTCCTACCATCCTTCCTCATCTAACTATCAACATAGCCCCCAATTCCCATCTCCCTCATATTCCCCTTAATTGCATCGATACTATTCACCTCAACTACTCTCTGTGGTAATGAGTTCCACATTCTAATCAGTCTCTGTGTAAAGAAGTTTCCTCTGAATTCCTTATTTGATTTCTTTGTGGACTATCTTATATTGATGGCCTCTAGTTTTTGCTCTTCCCCATAAGTGGAAACATTCTCTCTGTCTGTTCGATTAAAACCTTTCATAATTTAAAGATCTCTATTACAGCCCTCTCTTTTTAAGAGAAAAGGGACCAAAAATGTATTTTTTGTCTTATAACACTCCTGTGAAGCACCTTGGGACATTTTACTACTTTAAAGGTGCTATATAAATACAAGTTGTTGTTGTTGTTTGCTTGTTCATCCACTCCTGATAATTATAACCTTGCACTTCTGGTTTGTGAAACGGTTTTCTAAGTGTTGTGCTATATTGAGAAGTATGGTTTTCCACAAATCACTCCAATGCTATCTTGGGTGGTCTGAAGGAACAGCATTGTTCTCTCTCAATTTTGGTTGTATCAGAACTATATTCATTTTTTCAAACAATATTTGCAGTTTATCAACTTGTTTCATTTGTTTGTGATTCAATAGCCACTGTCCTCAACCTCTGGGATCTGAATTTGAAACTGGCCCAAATTGATAGGACAAAAGTCGCTTCTGTTGGCTACATTTTTAATACTTGTACATTTTATACCTTGACACCATGGGCAAAGGAGAACTATTTCACAATCATAATTATTCCCTGTGACCCCAAAATATTCCCTTGGACCCACCCTCCCCCCAAACATTTTCCATAGGTAGTCAACAGAAGTAACCTAATTGGTTTCCATCACACCACATGAGGAGGTCCATTATCACAATCCCAGCTCTCCCATGGAATTCCAAGGATTTTCAATTAAATGGTAAAGGTATGGGGTCTATTGGCAGTCCGAGAGGCGGGAGTTCGTGGTTGGTGAGGCCTATAAAAGGCCCAGCGGCAGCGAGAGGCGGCGGCAGTCCGAGAGGCGGGAGTGCGCGGCGTTGGTGAGGCCTATAAAAGGCCCAGCGGCAGCGAGAGGCGGCGGCAGTCCAAGAGGCGGGAGTTCGTGGTTGGTGAGGCCTATAAAAGGCCCAGGTGCGTGGAGAGGCTTGCACAGCTGCAGCGGGGAGAGAAGGCAAAAAAGAAGCAGAAAGAAATCAAAAGGTGACGTCACAGCCAAGGGGGTAAGTGATTGGCTGGTGATTGGTGAGTAGCTTTTCTTTTTATTTTTTATCAGTAAGAAACCTGTTAGCATTGTTGTTGTCAATTTAAGGGTATCTAAGGGTTAAGTCATGGCAGGAGAGCTCGGTCATGTGATATGCTCCTCCTGTACCATGTGGGAACTCAGGGACACTTCCAGTGTCCCTGACGACTACGTGTGCAGGAAGTGTATCCGCCACCAGCTCCGGACGGACCGCGTTGCGGAATTGGAGCTGAGGGTGAATTCACTCTGGAGCATCCACGATGCTGAGAATGACGTGAGTAGCACGGGTAGCGAGTTGGTCTTACCGCAGGTGAAGGGTCCACAGCCAGCTAGGGAATGGAAGACCAAGAGGAAGAGCAGTGCAAGGAATGTAGTGCAGGGGTCCCCTGCGGTCATCCCCCTGCAAAACAGATACACTGCTTTGACTACTGTTGAGGGGGATGACTCATCAGGGGAGGGCAGCAGCAGCCAAGTTCATGCACAGGAGGGCAGGAAAAAGAGTGGGAGAGCGATAGTGATAGGGGATTCAATTGTAAGGGGAATAGATAGGCGTTTCTGCGGCCGCAACCGAGACTCCAGGATGGTATGTTGCCTCCCTGATGCAAGGGTCAAGGATGTCTTGGAGCGGGTGCAGGACATTCTAAAAAGGGAGGGAGAACAGCCAGTTGTCGTGGTGCACATTGGTACCAACGACAAAGGTAAAAAAAGAGATGAGGTCCTACGAGACAAATTTAAGGAGCTAGGAGCTAAATTAAAAAGTAGGACCTCAAAAAGTAGTAATCTTGGGATTGCTACCAGTGCCACGTGCAAGTAAGAGTAGGAATCGCAGGATAGCGCAGATGAATACGTGGCTTGAGCAGTGGTGCAGCAGGGAGGGATTCAAATTCCTGGGGCATTGGAACAGGTTCTGGGGGAGGTGGGACCAGTACAAACCAGACGATCTGCACCTGGACAGGACCGGAACCAATGTCCTAGGGGGAGTGTTTGCTAGTGCTGTTGGGGAGGAGTTAAATTAATATGGCAGGGGGATGGGAACCAATGCAGGGAGACAGAGGGAAACAAAAAGGAGACAAAAGCAAAAGACAGAAAGGAGATGAGTAAAAGTGGAGGGCAGAGAAACCCAAAGCAAAAAACAAAAAGGGCCACTGAATATAAAGGGGCTGCAGGAGGGGTCAAAACTAAAAATCATTGTTTAAAAACTAGGATTAAAACACTCTACCTAAATGCACGCAGCATTCGAAATAAAGTAAATAAGTTGACGGCACAAATCATTACAAATGGATATGATTTGGTGGCCATTACAGAAACATGGTTGCAGGGTGGCCAAGACTGGGAATTAAACATACAGGGGTATCTGACGATTCGGAAAGATAGACAAGAAGGGAAAGGAGGTGAGGTAGCTCTGTTAATAAAGGATGATATCAGGGCAGTTGTGAGAGATGATATTGGCTCTAATGAACAAAATGTTGAATCATTGTGGGTGGAGATTAGAGATAGTAAGGGGAAAAAGTCACAGGTGGGCATAGTTTATAGACCGCCAAAAATAACTTCACGGTGGGGTGGGCAATAATCAAGGGAATAATGGAGGCATGTGAAAAAGGAACGGCAGTAGGCATGGGGGATTTTAACCTACATATCGATTGGTCAAATCAAATCGCACGGGGCAGCCTGGAGGAGGAATTCATGGAATGCATACGGGATTGTTTCTTAGAACAGTATGTTACAGAACCTACAAGGGAGCAAACTATCTTAGATCTGGTCCTGTGTAATGAGACAGGAAAAATAAACGATCTCCTGGTAAAAGATCCTCTCGGAATGAGTGATCACAATATGGTTGAATTTGTAATACAGATTGAGGGTGAGGAAATTGTGTCAGAAACGAGCGTACTAAGCTTAAACAAAGGGGACTACAGTGGGATGAGGGCAGAGTTGGCTAAAGTAGATTTGAAACACAGACTAAATGGTGGCACAATTAAGGAACAGTGGAGGACTTTTAAGGAGCTCTTTCATAGTGCGCAACAAAAATATGTTCCAGTGAAAAAGAAGGGCGGTAAGAGAAGGGATAACCAACCATGGATAACCAAGGAAATAAAGGAGAGTATCAAATCAAAGACCAATGCGTATAAGGTGGCCAAGGTTAGTGGGAAACTAGAGGATTGGGAAAATTTTAAACAACAGCAAAGAATGACTAAAAAAGCAATAAAGAAAGGAAAGATAGATTTCGAAGGTAAACTTGCGCAAAACATAAAAACAGATAGTAAAAGCTTTTACAGATATATAAAACGGAAAAGAGTGACTAAAATAAATGTTGGTCCCTTAGAAGATGAGAAGGGGGATTTCATAATGGGAAATGGCTGAGACCTTAAACAATTATTTTGCTTCGGTCTTCACAGTGGAAGACACAAAAACCATGCCAAAAATTGTTGGTCATGGGAATGTGGGAAGGGAGGACCTTGAGACAATCACTATCACTAGGTGGGTAGTGCTGGACAGGCTAATGGGACTCAAGGTAGACAAGTCCCCTGGTCCTGATGAAATGCATCCCAGGGTATTAAAAGAGATGGCAGAAGTTATAGCAGATGCATTCGTTATAATCTACCAAAATTCTCTGGACTCTGGGGAGGTACCAGCGGATTGGAAAGCAGCTAATGTAACGCCTCTGTTTAAAAAAGGGGGCAGACAAAAGGCAGGTAACTATAGGCCAGTTAGTTTAATATCTGTAGTGGGGAAAATGCTTGAAACTATCATTAAGGAAGAAATAGCGGGACATCTAGATAGGAATAGTGCAATCAAGCAGACGCAGCATGGATTCATGAAGGGGAAATCATGTTTAACTAATTTACTGGAATTCTTTGAGGATATAACGAGCATGGTGGATAGAGGTGTACCGATGGATGTGGTGTATTTAGATTTCTAAAAGGCATTCGATAAGGTTACTGCAGAAGATAGAAGTACGCGGAGTCAGAAGGAAATGTATTAGCATGGATAGAGAATTGGCTGGCTAACAGAAATCAGAGAGTCGGGATAAATGGGTCTTTTTCGGGTTGGAAATCGGTGGTTAGTGGTGTGCCACAGGGATCGGTGCTGGGGCCACAACTGTTTACAATATACATAGATGACCTGGAAGAGGGGACAGAGTGTAGTGTAACAAAATTTGCAGATGACACTAAGATTAGTGGGAAAGCGGGTTGTGTAGAGGACACAGAGAGGCTGCAAAGAGATTTGGATAGGTTAAGCGAATGGGCGAAGGTTTGGCAGATGGAATACAATGTCGGAAAGTGTGAGGTCATCCACCTTGGGAAAAAAAACAGTAAAAGGGAATATTAGTTGAATGAGAGAAATTACAACATGCTGAGATGCAGAGGGACCTGGGGGTCCTTGTGCATGAATCCCAAAAAGTTAGTTTGCAGGTGCAGCAGGTAATCAGGAAGGCGAATGGAATGTTGGCCTTCATTGCGAGAGGGATGGAGTACAAAAGCAGGGAGGTCCTGCTGCAACTGTATAGGGTATTGGTGAGGCCGCACCTGGAGTACTGCGTGCAGTTTTGGTCACCTTACTTAAGGAAGGATATACTAGCTTTGGAGGGGGTACAGAGACGATTCACTAGGCTGATTCCGGAGATGAGGGGGTTACCTTATGATGATAGATTGAGTAGACTGGGTCTTTACTCGTTGGAGTTCAGAAGGATGAGGGGTGATCTTATAAAAACATTTAAAATAATGAAAGGGATAGACAAGATAGAGTCAGAGAGGTTGTTTCCACTGGTCGGGGAGACTAGAACTAGGGGGCACAGCCTCAAAATACGGGGGAACCAATTTAAAACCGAGTTGAGAAGGAATTTCTTCTCCCAGAGGATTGTGAATCTGTGGAATTCTCTGCCCAAGGAAGCAGTTGAGGCTAGCTCATTGAATGTATTCAAGTCACAGATAGATAGATTTTTAAGCAATAAGGGAATTAAGGGTTACGGGGAGAGGGCGGGTAAGTGGAGCTGAGTCCACGGCCAGATCAGCCATGATCTTATTGAATAGCGGAGCAGGCTCGAGGGGCTAGATGGTGTACTAATTCTTATGTTCTTATGTTCTTATCCAGTTTTATAGAATTACAGTACAGAAACAGGCCATTTGGCCTATCTGGTCTATGCCAGTATTTAAGCTCTGCACGAGCCTCCTCCCACTCTACTTCATCTAACCTTATCTGCATATCCTTTTATTTCTTTTCCCCTCATGTACTTATTTAGCTTTCCCTTAAATGCATCTATACTATTCACCTCAACTACTCCCTGTGGTAGCAAGTTTCACATTCTAACCACACTCTAGGTAAAGAAGTTTCTCCTGAATTCCTTTTTGGATTTATTAGTGACTATTTTATATTTATGACCTATAGTTTTTGGTCTCCTTACCCCCTCACACGAGGACATATCTTCTCCATATCTACCCTATCGAACCCCTTCATAATCCTAAAGATCCCCAATAGTTAACTGCAGATCTCTGTTAGTTTCTGTCAAAGGCCATATTTTGAGTCATCCCTTCTTTCCATGGATCTGATGCCTTTAAAAAAATAATTCTAGTTGAATCAGATGCATTTCCTGGCTGGAAGGACATCTGGTTAGATCCATCTGGTTTTGCTGTCTGCTTTATATGGTATTGCCAGGCTTTGAGACCTAAAATGTGAGATGAAAGGTGGCACACAACTTAAATTTACCCAGAAAGTCCACTATTTCCCTCCAGAATGGTTAGACTAGATGATCAGCACCAAAAAAAGTGCCTTGCTACCATTTAGCTCCCTCATCTAAAGCCACAGCTGGCAAACAGTAAGGTATTTGTATTGTACACAATTAATATTTTACAATGTGTTCGTTTAAGGCAGATATTATTGGTAGCCTTGACTAGGGCTACATAATTACCCTACTACCTGTATCATCTTATTCCTATTTTTAATCCTTGATCTCATGCATACAGATCTGTAAAAACAATCTAATCAATATCAGAATGTTCTGACATTTTTTTTAATACACAGTAATACAATGCGCTCCCTGTTCCTGGGCTCATTGTAAAATCAAGCTAAGCTAAAGTGGTAATGTTTAATATTAACATTCCACCAGCGTAATATTTAACTAATAATTTACAAAATATGTATCTCAGGGTGGAGCCCGCTTTAAAATATTTAATGAATTGGTTGTTGTCTGATGATGATAAGGTGAAGTTGACCAGGCAATGTGCATGATACTTCTCTGCCAACACTACCACGATTACTCTCCACCAGTCCAGTCCCCGTCACTCTGATCAGAACATTGCCCCGCGTAAAGGAGAAATCACATTCTTGATCTCAAACTGCCTTAATCATCTGAAAGCAGTCATGAAACAAGGTATGACCCCATTTAGTTTCCCAGCACTGACATGGAAATAAAATTAGCCTTTTACCAGTCCGTCCCTTCTATATTAAGTAACCTGTTCCTGCTCCGGGCTAGTTTTAGTTGGTATGCTATAAAATACTGCTTGTGTTCTGGAGGATTTATGCTTGCAGGATATTCTGATTAAGGGACAGACTGATTGTTTTCCCTTTCAGATGCTGACTGACCTCTATTGGACGTCTACATGTCCTCTATTTATTTCAGATTTCCAGCATTTTCCCCAATCCAGAAATTAGAAGATATTTTACTCTTACGATTTAGCCCATTATTGATATTCTATCCCAGCCTCAAATGTAAGCTTCAGGGTTCAGAGACTGTTGCTTTGTCAAGGATGCTCAAGACCGAGGCTGTGGTTTCTTCTTTATTTTATATGATTCTAGTTAGTCAGGGTAAAGCCAGATGGAAAAGTAGGAACTTCAAGTGGGTATGACCTTAAAGATAGAGCTAGGCCATTGAGGGGCTATGTCAGGAATCACTTCTTCACACAAAGGGCGAGGAAATCTAGAACTCTCTACCTCCAAAAAGCAGTTGATTCTGGAGGTCAATTGAAATTTTCAGAAACTGAGATTGACAGATTGTTCGGCAAAAGCTATAAGAGATATGGAGGTGGGTAGATGGAGTTAAGATACAGATCAGCCATGATCTGATTGAATGATGGAACTGGCTCAGGATGTGGTATGGCCTCCTCCTGGTCCTATGTTCACCAGGTATTCCGACCAACATTCCTCTCGCAGCCAACACCACCAGATACCGATGATTTGGAACTTCATCTTATTGCACTTTCTGCAATCTTATTTTGTGCAAAATGGCTGCCATATTTTTGTATAGAACAGTCACTGTACTTCAGATTAATTCATTATATATGAAGAGCATTTTTTTGAATGATAAGGGAGTGAAGGGTTATGGGGACTGGGCAGGGAAGTGGAGCTGAGCCCAAGATCAGACCAGCCATGATCTTATTAAATGGCGGAGCAGGCTCAAGGGGACAAATGACCTACTCCTATTTCTTATGTGATGTTCTTTTTTGAAAGAAAGAAAGAACTTGCATTATACAGTGCCTTTAAAGACCTCATGATATCCTAAAGACCTTCACAGCCAATTAAAGACTTTATTGAAGTGTAGTCACTGTTATAATGGGCCCAAGTTTCGGGCCGCGCCTAAAACGGCACAGCCCGGACCTGGACGCCCGTTTTTCACGCCACAAAGTGCGTCTAAAAAAAACTTACCTATTCTCCGGCTCCCTTCAGGTCCTCTGGAGCCGGGCGCGGTGCAGCACGAGCTGTAGGGGGCGGAGCCAGGTCCGGGCTGAAAACAGTGCCGGGACCTCTGCACATGCGCGCTACAGTAGGCGTGCATGTGCAGTAGCTCCAGGCACCCAAAACTGTGGGAGGGGCCTGAAGCACGCAGCCCCTAGCCCTGGCCAAATGGCCTCACTGGGGCTGCGTGAATAAGGCTCCTCCCACCCGACCCGACCCCCGCTCTCCCCCCCGGACCTCCGCGACTCATCCCCCCACCCCGGACCTCCGCGACCCCCCCCCGAGACCCGATGCCACCTACCTGTAAATCCAGCCCGAGGTCTTGGGCCCGGCCATTCAGCCTCCTTCTCTCCCTTCCCCCCCCCTTCCTTCCCTCCCTTCTCCCCCCACCCCCTCTCCTTTCCTCCCTTCCCCCCTCTCTCCTTCCCTCCCTCCCTCCTCTCTCCTTCCCTTCCTCTCTCCTTCCATCCCTCCCTCCTCCCTCCCTCCTCTCTCCTTCCCTCCTCCCTCCCTCCTCTCTCCTTCCCTCCCTCCCCTCTCTCTCCTTCCCTCCCTCCCTCCTCTCTCCTTCCCTCCCTCCCTCCTCTCTCCTTCCCTCCCTCCCTCCTCTCTCCTTCCCTCCCTCCCTCCTCTCTCCCTTCTCCCCCTCCCTCCTCTCTCCCTTCTCCCCCTCTTCTCCCCCTCCCCCCCTTTTCTCCCCCTCTCCTCCCCCTCTCCCCCCTCCTTCTCCCCCCACTCCCCCCTTCTACCCCCCACCCCCCTTCTCCCCCTCCCCCCACCCCCTTCTCCCCCTCCCCACCCCTCTTCTCCCCCTCCCCACCCCTCTTCTCCCCCTCCCCTTCTCCTTTTCCCCCCTTCTACCCCCCCTTCTCCCCCCTTCTCCCCCCTTCTCCCCCTCCCCTTCTCCTTCTCCCCCCTTCTACCCCCCTTCTCCCCCTCCCCCTTCTACCCCCCCTTCTCCCCCTCCCACCCCCCTTCTCCCCCCCACCCCCCTTCTCCCCCGCCTCCCTTCTCCCCCTACCCCCTTCTCCCCCCCACCCCCCCTTCTCCCCCTCCTGTCAGAAACACAGACACAGATACTGACAGACAGAGAGTGAGAGACACACACACAGACAGAGAGATAGAGACACTGACAGAGACACTAGGGGGGCCGTCCCAGCACACTGTTGCAGGACTCCCGGTGCTGCAGTCGGTAAGTAGAAAATGTTTTATTTATTGATTTAAAATAAAAAAATTTTAATTAATTTTTTTTGATTGATTTATTGGTTGATTTATTGATGTATTTATCATTTATTATTGATGATGGCTCTTTATTTGTAAAACTGAAGTGTTTAATGTTTGTAAACTTCCCTTTAAACCCCCCCCACCCCCACCCCCGCCCATTCCCTATGCCTGATTTGTAACCTACGCCTGATTTTCTTAAGTGTAGACAAGGTTTTTTCGAACGTACAAAAATCTTTATTTACTCCATTCTAAGTTAGTTTGGAGTAAGTTTTCACTGCCTAAACTTTGAAAACAGGCGTAAGTGGCCGGACACGCCTCCTTTTGAAAAAAAAATTCTGTTCCTAAGTGAAACTGTTCTAACTGACTAGAACTGGAGCAAACTAAATGCCGAGAATTCGAATTTCTAAGATACTCCATTCTAAACCAGTTGCTCCAAAAAAACAGGAGCAACTCAGGTCGAAACTTGGCCCCAATGTAGGAAAATGTGGCAGACGATTTGCCCACAGTAAGGTTCCACAAACAGCAATTAGATAAGCGACAGATAATCTGCTTTTAGTGATGTTGGTTGAGCGATAAACATTGGCCAGCACACCAGGAGAATGTCCCTGATCTCTTTCAAATAGTGCTGTGGTATCATGTACATCCACCTGAGGGGCCAGACAGGGCACAGTTTAACACTTTATCCTAAAGCCAGCACCTCTGCTAATGCAGCAGTCCCTCAGTACTGCACTGAAGTGTCAGATTAGATTATGTGCTCAAGTCTGTGGAGTAGGGCTTGAATGGATGGGCAATGGCAGACATTTAGAGACCGCATGGATGAATTACAACAATTGTACATTCCTGTCTGGCGTAAAAATAAAAAAGGGAAGGTGGCTCAACCGTGGCTATCTAGGGAAATCAGGGATAGTATTAAAGCCAAGGAAGTGGCATACAAATTGGCCAGAAATAGCAGCGAACCTGGGGACTGGGAGAAATTTAGAACTCAGCAGAGGAGGACAAAGGGTTTGATTAGGGCAGGGAAAATGGAGTACAAGAAGAAGCTTGCAGGGAACATTAAGGTGGATTGCAAAAGTTTATATAGATATGTAAAGAGAAAAAGGTTAGTAAAGACAAACGTAGGTCCCCTGCAGTCAGAATCAGGGGAAGTCATAACGGGGAACAAAGAAATGGCAGACCAATTGAACAAGTACTTTGGTTCGGTATTCACGAAGGAGGATACAAACAACCTTCCGGATATAAAAGGGGTCAGAGGGTCTAGTAAGGAGGGGGAACTGAAGGAAATCTTTATTAGTCGGGAAATTGTGTTGGGGAAATTGATGGGATTGAAGGCCGATAAATCCCCAGGGCCTGATGGACTGCATCCCAGAGTACTTAAGGAGGTGGCCTTGGAAATAGCGGATGCATTGTCAGTCATTTTCCAACATTCCATTGACTCTGGATCAGTTCCTATCGAGTGGAGGGTAGCCAATGTAACCCCACTTTTTAAAAAAGGAGGGAGAGAGAAAACAGGGAATTATAGACCGGTCAGCCTGACCTCAGTAGTGGGTAAAATGATGGAATCAATTATTAAGGATGTCATAGCAGTGCATCTGGAAAATGGTGACATGATAGGTCCAAGTCAGCATGGATTTGTGAAAGGGAAATCATGCTTGACAAATCTTCTGGAATTTTTTGAGGATGTTTCCAGTAAAGTGGACAAAGGAGAACCAGTTGATGTGGTACATTTGGACTTTCAGAAGGCTTTCGACAAGGTCTCACACAAGAGATTAATGTGCAAAGTTAAAGCACATGGGATTGGGGGTAGTGTGCTGACGTGGATTGAGAACTGGTTGTCAGACAGGAAGCAAAGAGTAGGAGTAAACGGGTACTTTTCAGAATGGCAGGCAGTGACTAGTGGGGTGCCGCAAGGTTCTGTGCTGGGGCCCCAGCTGTTTACATTGTACATTAATGATTTAGGCGAGGGGATTAAATGCAGTATCTCCAAATTTGCGGATGACACTAAGTTGGGTGGCAGTGTGAGCTGCGAGGAGGATGCTATTAGGCTGCAGAGTGACTTGGATAGGTTAGGTGAGTGGGCAAATGCATGGCAGATGAAGTATAATGTGGATAAATGTGAGGTTATCCACTTTGGTGGTAAAAACAGAGAGACAGACTATTATCTGAATGGTGACAGATTAGGAAAAGGGAAGGTGCAACGAGACCTGGGTGTCATGGTACATCAGTCATTGAAGGTTAGCATGCAGGTACAGCAGGCGGTTAAGAAAGCAAATGGCATGTTGGCCTTCATAGTGAGGGGATTTGAATACAGGGGTAGGGAGGTGTTGCTACAGTTGTACAGGGCCTTGGTGAGGCCACACCTGGAGTATTGTGTACAGTTTTGGTCTCCTAACTTGAGGAAGGACATTCTTGCTATTGAGGGAGTGCAGCGAAGATTCACCAGACTGATTCCCGGGATGGCGGGACTGACCTATCAAGAAAGACTGGATCAACTGGGCTTGTATTCACTGGAGTTCAGAAGAATGAGAGGGGACCTCATAGAAACGTTTAAAATTCTGACGGGTTTAGACAGGTTAGATGCAGGAAGAATGTTCCCAATGTTGGGGAAGTCCAGAACCAGAGGTCACAGTCTGAGGATAAGGGGTAAGCCATTTAGGACCGAGATGAGGAGAAACTTCTTCACCCAGAGAGTGGTGAACCTGTGGAATTCTCTACCACAGAAAGTAGTTGAGGCCAATTCACTAAATATATTCAAAAGGGAGTTAGATGAAGTCCTTACTATTTGGGGGATCAAGGGTTATGGCGAGAAAGCAGGAAGGGGGTACTGAAGTTTCATGTTCAGCCATGAACTCATTGAATGGCGGTGCAGGCTGGAGGGGCTGAATGGCCTGCTCCTGCACCTATTTTCTATGTTTCTATGTTTCTGACTCAGAGGCGAGGTTGAACAACGTGTCAAGGTGCTCTATAAATGCGAGTTCTTTCTTTTTTTAAAATCTTAAATAAGTAAAGCAATTCTCAGTTGTAGAAGACACGATGCAGTGCATTCTAGTTTCTGTTGTGTGGGATCCAGGCTATTTCAGTTTTGGATGGGTTTTAGTGTGGTTAACAGTTCAAGCAAGGTTCTTGAGCAGGCCTGAGATCTGCATCATAAGAATGCAAAGGAACAGAGTCAATAACTACCGTTTGAAGTATGAAACTTCCTTTTTAGACAAGTTCAAGGCAAATATCAGGTGCACCAATAAGAAAGTGGCAACACGTGGAATGTACATCTCCTGCTACTGCCAATTGTGGGGAATTTATATTCAAGGTGCTGGCAGTAGATCAAGTAAATTGTGGTTAATGGCGTGTAGAGATATTAAATACTGATTTTGATGTAGCTGCAACAGGAGCTTGTTAGATCAGTCATAGTAAACGTTTAGTGCATGTGGATTGAACATGAACGTTTCAGTTAAGATTTCCATGACAAAATCATGGGAGCAAAACAATTACTATAGTATAACACGTATTGCATTCTGCTGGTAATTCACTCTTTATGCAATGCAATACCATACATAGGAATTGCTGGATGAAAAAAAGACCACAGTCCATCGAATTTCCCTTCTACCATCCTGGCAGTCACAGGATTCAATGAGAATGGAGTTGTTGACCAATCATGGCAATCAATCTCTTATCAATTAGTCGACAGCAGACCCAGACATGACGTGAGGAAAACCCCCAGCAGTGGAGAGCTTTGGGACCACAGGTCCAAAGTCACCTGTTCCTCCCAAGCACGCTGCACTCACCACATGTCATGTCTCTAATTACTCATATGCAGCGTGATTTTCAGAAAGAAATTGATCTAATTTGCATAAGTTGCAATCCGAGAGTAATTTACTTTGTATGCAATGCGACATGGAACACTGAACTAATTCAGGGCAGCCATTCTGAAAGGAGATTGAAGATTAAATGTTACAATGGACTACTTGTCAAATCTATTCTGGTCAACTATTCCCCTACGTTCAATACAACAACAACTTGTATTTATATAGTGCCCTTAACATAGTAAAACGGCCCAAGGGGCTTCACAAGAGTATATTAAGACAAAAGATTTGACACCGAGCCACATAAGGAGAAATTAAGGCAAGTGACTAAAACGCTTGGTCAAAAGGTAGGTTTTAAAGAGCATCTTAAAGGAGGAAAGAGAGATTACAGAGGCAGAGAGGTTTAGGGAGGGAATTCCAGAGTTAGAGCCGAGGGTACAACCACCAATGGTTGAGTGATTATAATCAGGGATGCTCAAGAGGGCAGAATTAGAGGAGCGTAGACATCTCGGAGGGTTGTGGGGCTGGAGGAGATTATAGAGATAGGGAGGGGCAAGGCCATGGAGGGATTTGTAAACAAGGATGAGAATTTTGAAATCGAGGTGTTGCTTAACCGGGAGCCAATGTAGGTCAGTGAGCACAGGGGTGATGGGTGAGTGGCACTTGGTGCCAGTTAGGATATGGGCGGCCAAATTTTGGATGACCTTAAGTTTACGTAGGGTAGAACATGGGAGGCCAGCCAGGAGTGCATTGGAATAGTCACGTCTAGGGGTAACAAAGGCATAGATGAGGGTTTCAGAGTGGATGAGCTGAGACAAGCCAGAGATGGGTGATGTTACAGAGGTGGAACTAGGTGGTCTTAGTTATCCAGTGGTCGGAAGCTCATTTCAGAGTTAAATCTGACACCAAGGTTGCGAACAGACTGGATCAGCCTCACAGACAGATGTTAGGGAGAGGGATGGAGTCAGTGGTTAGGAAACAGAGTTCGTGGCGGGGACCGAAAACAATGGTTTCGGTCTTCCCAATATTTAATTGGAGAAAAATTCTGCTCACTCAGAACTGATTGCCAGGCAAGCAGCCTGACAATTTAGAGACCATGGAAGGGTCGAGAAAAGTGGTGGCGAGGTAGAGATGGGTGTTGTCCGCGTACATATGGAAATTGACGCTGTCAAATGATGTCGCCAAAGGGGCAGCATGAAGATGAGAAATAGGAGGAGGCCAAGGATAGATCTTGGGGGACACCAGAGGTAACGAGGCGGGAGCGGGAAGAAAAGCCATTGCAGGTGATTCTCTGGCTGCGATTATATAGGAAGTTCAACGAACTTCACATTTTTATTTCTCCATCTCAAAAACTTAATTTCCTTTGATGATGTCTGTACTAGATAATGTTTCATTTGTTACAAGCTTTGTCCCAATTCCAAATAAAGCTTTAACAAATAAAATTGAATGTGGAACACATAAAGAGGTAAGTACGCTATACTGATAAGGCCAATTGTACAAAAAATGACTTGGGCATCGCCAAAATTGCAATTGTCATCTCCAATGGAAATCTAATCAGTTCATCTTTGCCACTGAAAAAATTCATTTTTGTATGCAAACATCTTGCAGGAAATATGAGAAAATTTAAACACGTACAAGGAAAAACACTGAATTTACCACAAAGGTCTCAAGGTTGCTTATATGGTGTACACACGTAACTCAATCTCAATTGCAGTAACGATGGGACTGTTTCATTAAAGCAGTAAATGGTAAGGAGTGGAAAGAAAGGAATGAAGCGGTTATGTTTTTTGGGTCTTTAACTCAGATACTCTCATCTTCAATGCCAATGGCTCACTCCCATAACGAGAGCCCTTGCTTCCTATGAACCAAATTGTGCCTTCATGTACTTGATATTTGGTAATGTAGCAAGTCCAAGGATTAACCAGAAACCCTCATCACTGTGCTCAACTTACTGGATATATTACAAAGCCTCTCATGATCTGCTAGACTTCTGAAAGTGATAGAATAAATGCTCTATCAGACTGTGGCTAAAGTTATAAACCAACCCAAGCAGTAGCAATTACAATAGTTAACAGAACATATCTTTTCCCCTCAAACATAGAAAGTTAGAAACCGACACATCCCTTCGCTGAGACTCTTATTAATGCCAGACCTGAGATAACATTCTGAACAATGGCCTAGATATTGGAGTAGGCCGGAAACCACCGTGAGCCGAAGTTAATGGTTGCCCGAAATATCATCATAGGCGGTCCCTCGAACGAGGATGACTTGCTTCCACAAGAGTTCACAGATGTTTCAATGAAGGACCCGATGTTCCAGTCCTGAAATCCAGTTGAAGGGGTGGAAGATGCCTGTGCGTGGATTTTTTTAACGTGTGGTGACCGTTACACATCAGCCACCACACGGGCTTGATAGAGCTAGGCCTTTATCCAGTGGCAAGGGTTAACCAGGGCGACTGAAGACCAGCTCTGCTGCACGGACCTAGAGCGCACACATATCGTAATGTCGGCTGGCCCGTGCTGCCCCTGGGCCCTCGGCTCTTCTGGGCCCCGTACCCTCATTTTCTACACCTCAGCCACGATCTCTCGCTGCTCCTCCGCACCAAACATTCGCCAAACCTCCGCCACGATCACCCACCGAATCTCAGCCACGATCCCTTCCCACTCCTCTGCTTTACCAGGGCCCCGCCGATGCTCCTGCCCACGCTCCAAACAGTGACCTGGGTCCCGATGACGTCACCCAGTGGCCTACCTCGAAGCCGTCGCACACTTGGAGCAGCTTGCACTGGATGTTGTAGTGGTATGCTCCAGCTCTTATACTTCCCGACCTGTGGAGCTGGCCTCTCACAGGTCGGAGGTGGGGGGGCCACGATGTTCCCGAAATAATAGCGCAGGCAGTACTAGTATTTTGGTGCTGCCGGATAATTTAAATTAGCACAGCGCAAAGCCTGGAGTGCAAGACAGGTTTTCCAGTGGTATTTCTCATCAGGAGGCCCAGTGTGGTGTGACCATAGCATCCCTGGAGCAAGAGCAACGTTGTCTTAAAGCTAACCTGTCATTTTAGAAAACACTTAAGTCCCTTAAAGGGGAACTGCCTTCTAAAATGAAAACAATAAAAATCATTTTAAAAATAGGCAGTCTTTAGCCCTTAAAGCTCAACTGCCTACTGAAAAAAATAAACATTCAAAATAATTCCCAATTGGCAGTCTTAAGCTGAAGAATTCCCTTCCACACCTCAAAAAAAAAATGGTAAAAGTGCTTCAACACAAGCACAAATGGTTCACCAAGCCAGGGAAGGACATCAAGGGTCTCACATGCAACACTCCAGCTTTGTGCAGGGGGTCAACACTGCAAGAGTGGTTCTCTACCCAGAGTGACCAGGAGGCCCTCCTGAAAGAACGATATGGAACCAGATCACCAAGGCTGTCACTGCCTGCAGTATCACCCCCATGACCTGGCACGAGTGCCCAAAGAAGCTTCATGACCTCAAACTTGTGGTCAAAGTCAGTGAATGCATCTTCAAAAACCATCTCCTACCAACTGTCCCACTAGCCCCTCAATGCACGATTCCCCCCGCCACCTACTAATCACTCATCTATCTGTACCAAACACAAAGCTCACCTCCCATTCCTAGCTTCACCTCATCCCCTTGGAGACCTTGGCCAGCGGCGTGGCTGAAAGGATACAAGATGATGGTATCCTCATCCTCCTTCTGACAGCCCATTTCCCCCTCATCCCACAATATCATCTGATTTACAAGGTGCACATGGTGTAAGCATGCACCTCTTGCTTTCTGGCCCTCCCCTCACCACAACCCCACCCTTGTGCCTTCTTCATTTTACACACCCAAGAAATCCAGCCTGCCCAGCCAATGGTTGACCAAGAAGAGGGAGAGGAGATAGAAGAAGAAGAAACACGGTCACTCGATTTGACACTCCCAGCCACCAGCTCGAGGTCGTCCTGCAAGGCCATCTGCAGCGTCCCCCCACCGAAAGTCAGCAGCCTTCCACCAGCCATGCTGCAGCCACTAGAGGTAGCACTGCGCGACATCAGTAGGATTGGCAAATGCACACACAACACAGTCACTAAGAGAATACATAAGGGTGATTAGTTGATTTCTTGATATCATATTGGATGGATGAATGTATAAAGTTGGATTGGAAAGTTTGCTTTGTGGTGGCTTTTATTTCAGCATCGTGACCAAGAGGACGCTGTGATGGTCAGTAACAGAGGGAAGGAAAGGTGTGGGACAAACGTTGAAAGGGAAATTGGGGTTCTGGTCACGAGTACCGCCTGGGGATGATTCCACCCCGGATATCGCAGACAGAAAGGGCTGTCGGGGTCGCCTCCTTCCTTCTGCTTCTTCCTCTTCCCTTGGTGACCGGATGCTGGAAATCTGAAATAAAAGCAGAAAATGCTGGAAATATTCAGCAGGTCAGGCAACATCTCAACCTGAGGCATGAACCCTGTTTCTCTCTCGCCAAATGGCGCCTGATATGCTGAATATTTCCAGCATTTTCCGTCTTCTCGGAGCCTTCCTTTACCATCTGAGGACTTGTGAGTGTCCAGCAGCACTCCCTGCACACTTTAAAAAACTTTTAACATCTATTGCACCAAGAACTACGTCGATAAAATATTTAAAAAACATTCCAAAAGCTTAAATCCAAATTTTCCTGAAAGATGTGTGTGTCCCTTTAAGAAGCGCTGACAGCATCTCTATCGGGTTGCTTCACGCTTTTCGAGACATGCTTCGGACCCGCCGTGTACAGAATTGAAGTTTGTAGATGTGGCATCAAGTTTGCGTGGCATAGAAACATAGAAAATAGGTGCAGGAGTCGGCCATTCGGCCCTTCGAGCCTGCACCACCATTCAATATGATCATGGCTGATCATGCAACTTCAGTATCCCATTCCTGCTTTCTCTCCATACCCCTTGACCCTTTAGCCGTAAGGACCACATCTAACTCCCTTTTGAATATATCTAACGAACTGGCCTCAACAACTTTCTGTGGTAGAGAATTCTACAGGTTCACAATTCACTGAGTGAAGAAGTTTCTCCTCATCTCGGTCCTAAATGGCTTACCCCTTATCCTTAGACTGTGACCCCTGGTTCTGGACTTCCCCAACATTGAGAACATTCTTCCTGCATGTAACCTATCCAATCCTGTCAGAATTTTCTATGATTCTATGAGATCCCCTCTCATTCTTCTAAATTCCAGTGAATATAAACCTAGTCGATCCAGTCTTTCTTCATATGTCAGCACTGCCATCCCGGGAATCAGTCTGGTGAATCTTCGCTGCACTCTCTCAATAGCAAGAATATCCTTCCTCAGATTAGGAGACCAAAACTGTACACAATATTCAAGGTGTGGCCTCACCAAGGCCCTGTACAACTGCAGTAAGACCTCCCTGCTCCTATACTCAAATCCTCTCACGATGAAGGCCAACATGCCATTTGCCTTCTTCACCGTCTGCTATACTTGCATGTCAACTTTCAATGACTGATGTACCATGACACCCAGGTCTCATTGCACCTCCCATTTTCCTAATCTGTTACCATTCAGATAATATTCTGCCTTCCTGTTTTTGCCATCAAAGTGGATAACCTCACATTTATCCACATTATATTGCATCTACCATGTATTTGCCCACTCACCTAATCTGTCCATGTCACCCTGCAGCCTCTTAGCATCCTCCTCGCAGCTCACACTGCCACCCAGCTTAGTGTCATCTGCAAACTTGGAGATATTACATTGAATTACACTCACTGGCAGCTGTTGCTCAGGTGATTCTGGCTGAGTTGTGCTGTGTCCAGGAGGCGGGAGTCTGGGGCAGCGTCTGAGGCCTATAAAAAGGTCCAGCAGGAGATTGGAGAGGCAGTCAAAGAGGCGGGAGTCCAGGACAGCGACGGAGAGGCCAGCCGGTGCAGCTGCAGCAGGGTGAGAAGGCAAAAAAGAAATAGAAAGAAATCGAAAGGTGACGTCACAGCCAAGGGGGTAAGTGAGTGGCTGGTGATTGGTAAGTAGTTTTTCTTTTTCTTTTCGATATCAGTAAGTAACCTTTTAGCCTTGTTGTTGCCAATTTAAGTTTATCTAGGGGTTAAGTCATGGCGGGACAGCTCGGACACGTGTTATGCTCCTCCTGTACTATGTAGGAAGTCAGGGACACTTCCGATGTCCTTGATGACTACGTGTACGGGAAGTGTATCCGGCTGCAGCTCCTGACGGACCGCATTGTGGCACTGGGGCTGCGGGTGGATTCACTCTGGAGCATGCACGCTGCTGAAAATGACATGAATAGCACGTTTAGTGAGTTGGTCTTGCCGCAGGAAAAGAGTACACAGCCAGATAGGGAATGGATGACCAATAGAAAGAGCAGTGCAAGGAGCACTGCAAAACAGAAACAATGCTTTGGGTATGATTGAGGGGGATGACTCACCTAGGGGAGGGCAGCAGCAGGCAAGTTCATGGCACCGTGGGTGGCTCTGCTGCACAGGAGGGCAGGAAAAAGAATGGGAGAGCTATAGTGATAGGGGATTCAATTGCAAGGGGAATAGATAGACGTTTCTGCGGCTGCAACCGAGACTCCAAGATGGTATGTTGCCTCCCTGGTGCAAGGGTCAAGGATGTCTCGGAGTGGGTGCAGGGCATTCTGAAAAAGGAGGGTGAACAGCCAGTTGTCCTGATGCATATAGGTACCAACGATATAGGTAAAAAAAGTGATGAAGTCCTACAACACGAATTTAGGGAGCTAGGAGCTAAATTAAAAAGTAGGATCTCAAAAGTAGTAATCTCAGGATTGCTACCAGTGCCACGTGTTAGTCAGAGTAGGAATCGCAAGATAGCTCAGATGAATACGTGGCTTGAGGAGTGGTGCAGCAGGGAGGGATTCAAATTCCTGGGACATTGAAACCGGTTCTGGGGGAGGTGGGACCAGTACAAACCGGATGGTCTGCACCTGGGCAGAACCGGAACCAATGTCCTAGGGGGAGTGTTTGCTAGTGCTGTTGGGGAGGAATCAAACTAATACGGCAGGGGGATGGGAACCTATGCAGGGAGATAGAGGGAAGTAGAATGGGGGCAGAAGCAAAAGATAGAAAGAAGAAAAGTAAAAGTGGAGGGCAGAGAAACGTAAGGCAAAAAGCAAAAAAGGCCACATTACAGCAAAATTTTAAAGGGACAAAGTATGTTAGAAAGACATGCCTGAAGGCTCTGTGCCACAATGCGAGGAGCATTCGGAATAAGGTGGACGAATTAACTGTGCAGATAGCAGTTAACGGGTATGATGTAATTGGTATCACGGAGACATGGCTCCAGGGTGACCAAGGCTGGGAACTCAACATCCAGGGATATTCAGCATTTTGGAAGGATTGATAGAAAGGAAAAGGAGGCGGAGTGGTGTTGCTGGTTAAAGAGGAAATTAATGCAATAGTAAGAAAGGACATTAGCTTGGATGATGTGGAATCGGTATGGATGGAGCTACAGAATACCAAAGGGCAGAAAATGCTAGTGGGACTTGTCTACAGACCATCAAACAGTAGTAATAAGGTTGGGGACAGCATCAAACAAGAAATAAGGGATGCATGCAATAAAGGTACAGCAGTTATCATGGGTGACTTTAATCTACATATTGATTGGGCTAACCAAACTGGTAGCAATGCGGTGGAGGAGGATTTCCTGGAGTGTATTAGGGATGGTTTTCTAGACCAGTATGTCGAGGAACCAACCAGGGAACTGGCCATCCTAGACTGGGTGATGTGTAATGAGAAAGAACTAATTAGCAATCTTGTTGTGCGAGACCCCTTGGGGAAGAGTGACCATAACATGGTAGAATTCTTTATTAAGATGGAGAGTGACACAGTTAATTCTGAAACTAGGGTCCTGAACTTAAGGAAAGGTAACTTCGATGGTTTGAGGCGTGAATTGGCTAGGGTAGACTGGCAAATGATATTTAAAGGGTTGACGGTGGATAGGCAATGGCAAACATTTAAAGATCACATGGATGAACTTCAACAATTGTACATCCCTGTCTGGAGTAAAAATAAAACGGGGAAGGTGGCTCAACCGTGGCTAACAAGGGAAATTAAGGATAGTGTTAAATCTAAGGAAGAGGCATATAAATTGGCCAGAAAAAGCAGCAAACCTGAGGACTGGGAGAAATTTAGAATTCAGCAGAGGAGGACAAAGGGTTTAATTAAGAGGGGGGAAATAGAGTACGAGAAGAAGCTTGCCGGGACCATAAAAATTGACTGCAAAAGCTTCTATAGATACGTGAAGAGAAAAAGATTAGTGAAGACAAATGTAGGTCCCTTGCAGTCGGATTCAGGTGAAATTATAATGGGGAACAAAGAAATGGCAGACCAATTGAACAAATATTTTGGTTCTGTCATCACGAAGGAAGACACAAATGACCTTCCGAAAGTACTAGAGGATCGAGGGTCTAGTGAGAAGGAGAAACTGAAGGATATCCTTATTAGGTGGGAAATTGTGTTAGGGAAATTGATGGGATTGAAGGCCGATAAATCCCCGGGGCCTGATAGTCTGCATCCCAGAGTACTTAAGGAAGTGGCCCTAGAAATAGTGGATGCATTGGTGATCATTTTCCAACAGTCTATTGACTTGGGATCAGTTCCTATGGACTGGAGGGTAGCTAATATAACACCACTTTTTAAAAAGTGAGAGAGAGAGAAAGTGGATAATTATAGACCGGTTAGCCTGGCATCAGTGGTGGGGAAAATGTTGGCATCAATTATTAAGAATGAAATAGCAGCGCATTTGCAAAGCAGTGACAGGTCCAAGTCAGCATGGATTTATGAAAGAGAAATCATGCTTGACAAATCTTCTGGAATTCTTTGAGGATGTAACTAGTATTGTGGACAAGGGAGAACCAGTGGATGTGGTGTATTTGGACTTTCAAAAGGCTTTTGACAAGGTCCCACACAAGAGATTGGTGTGCAAAATCAAAGCACATAGTATTGGGAGTAATATACTGACGTGGATAGAGAACTGGTTGGCAAACAGGAAGCAGAGAATTGGGATAAACGGGTCCTTTTCAGAATGGCAGGCAGTGACTAGTGGAGTGCCGCAGGGCTCAGTGCTGGGACCCCAGCTCTTTACAATATACATCAATGATTTAGATGAAGGAATTGAGTGTAATATCTCCAAGTTTGCAGATGGTTCATCAGTCATTGAAAGTTGGCATGCAGGTACAGCAGGCGGTAAAGAAGGCAAATGGTATGTTGGCCTTCATAGGTAGGGGATTTGATTATAGGAGCAGGGAGGTCTTACTGCAGTTGCACAGGGCCTTGGTGAGGCCTCACCTGGAATATTGTGTTCAATTTTAGTCTCCTAATCTGAGGGAAGGACGTTCTTGCTATTGAGGGAGTGCAGCGAAGGTTCACCAAACTGATTCCCGGGCCGGACTGACATATGAGGATCAACTGGGCCTTTATACACTGGAGTTTAGAAGGATGTGAGGGGATCTCATAGAAACAAAAAAGATTCTGACGGGATGGGACAGGTTAGATGCGGGTAGATTGTTCCCGATGTTGGGGAAGTCCAGAACCAGGGGACACAGTCTAAGGATAAGGGGTAAGCCATTTAGGACTGAGATGAGGAGAAACTTCTTCACTCAGAGAATTGTTAACCTGTGGAATTCCCTGCCGCAGAGAGTTGTTGATGCCAGTTCATTGGATATATTCAAGAGGGAGTTAGATATGGCCCTTACGGCCAAAGGGATCAAGGGGTATGGAGAGAAAGCAGGAAAGGGGTACTGAGGTGAATGATCAGCCATGATCATATCGAATGGTGGTACAGACTCGAAGGGCAGAATGGCCTACACCTGCAACTATTTTCTATGTTTCTATGTTTCTATTCCTTTGTCTAAATCATTACAATATACATTAAATAGCTGGGATCTCAGCATTGAACCTTGCGGTACCCCACTCGTCACTGCCTGCCATTCTGAAAAGGGCCTGTTTATTCCTACTCTTCACTTCCTGTCTGCCAACTAGTTTTCTATCCACGTCAATACATTACCCCCAATACCATGTGCTTTAATTTTGCACACTAATCTCTTGTGTGGGACCTTGTCAAAAGCCTTTTGAAAGTCCAAATGCACCCCATCCACTGGTTCTCCCTTGTCCACTCTATTGTTACATCCTCAAAAAATTCTAGAAGATTTGTCAAGCATGATTTCCCTTTCATAAATCCATGCTGACTTGGACCGATTCTGTCATTGCTTTCCAAATGCGCTTTTAACATCTTTAATAATTGATTCCAACATTTTCCCCACTACTGATGGCAGGCTGACAGGTCTATAAATCGCTGTTTTCTCTCTCCCTCCTTTTTTAAAAAGTGGTGTTACATTAGCTACCCTCCAATCCATAGGAACTGATCCAGAGTCTATAGAATGTTGGAAAATGACCACCACTGCATCCACTATTTCTAGGGCCACTTCCTTAAGTACTCTGGGATGCAGACTATCAGGCCCTGGGGATTTATCAGCCTTCAATCCCATCAATTTTCTGAACACAATTTCTTGACTAATAAGGATTTCCTTCAGTTCCTCCTTCTCGCTAGACCCTCGGTCCCCTAGTATTTCTGGAAAGTTATTTGTGTCTTCCTTAGTGAAGACAGAACCAAAGCATTTGTTCAGTTGGTCTGCCATTTCTTTGTTCCCCATTATAAATTCACCTGATTCTGACTGCAAGGCACCTACATTTGTCTTCACTAATCTTTTTCTCTTTACATATCTATAGAAGCTTTTGCAGTCAGTTTTTATGTTCCTTGCAAGCTTACTCTCTTACTCTATTTTCCCCCTCCTAATTAAATCCTTTGTCCTCCTCTGCTGAATTCTAAATTTCTTCCAGGCCTCAGGTTTGCTGCTTTTTCTGACCAATTTAAAAGCCTCTTCCTTGGATTTAACACTATCCCTAATTTCCCTTGTTAGCCATTTTATTTTTATGCCAGACAGGGATGTACAATTGTTGAAGATCATCCATGTGATCTTTAAATGTTTGCCATTGCCTATCCGCCATCAACCCTTTAAGTATCATTCGCCAGTCTAATCCAGCCAATTCACGTCTCATACCATCATAGTTATCTTTCTTTAAGTTCAGGACCCTAGTCTCTGAATTAACTGTGTCACTCTCCATCTTAATGAAGAATTCTACCATATTATGGTCACTCTTCCCCAAGGGGCCTCGCACAACACGATTGCTAATTAGTCCTCTCTCATTGCACATCACCCAGTCTACGATGGCCAGCTCTCTAGTTGGTTGCTCGACATATTGGTTGACATCACGCCCTGCTCATTTACATTTCAGGGGCCACACCGTTAATAACAGCACTATCGCCCTTACCAAAATGGTGGCCATGGAGGCGGGGTGGCCACCATTTTTTTGCAGCAACCTAACGGTAATGTCTAGCGACATGTACCAAATTTATAGGCCAATAACTTTACATTAGATTCTTTGTTATTTTCCTCCAAAGAACGTCTTGATGACATCAGAAGAATTGTGACTTGGAAGCATTCTCCAAGATATACCACTGGTAGCCTTCAAAGTTCACCCAGAAATAAAGGAAATTAAAATTGTATCTTTCAAAAATCAAATTAAGCTGCCAATCATACGTATACTAAAAACACAGAGTTGATGATTCCTACTATAGGAACATAGGAACAGGAGTAGGCCAGTCAGTCCCTCGAGCCATTTAATTAGATCATGGGTATCTGTGTCTTTGTTCCATTTACCTGCCTTGGTTCCGTAACCCTTAATATCCTTGCCTAACGAAAATCATTTCCAGTTTTGAAATTTTCAATTGACCCCTCCCAGCCTCACAGCTTTTCAACCATTTCACTCATGATTAGGAGAAGGCTGATGGAGTGATTATTGGCCGAGTTAATTTTATTGTGTGGTTTTATGGATAGGACCCACCAGAGCAATCTTCTACAATGTTGGGTTGTTTCTACGCATAATCAGATCATGAATTGTTTCTCAGATGCTAAGGTGCGTTTGATGTCGACTGATGTCGTCAGAAACATTAGCCTTTAGACACTGTTTGCAGGATGCGATGCTCCGGCCAGAGTGATTTCTGCAGCCGCTCTGATTTAATGGGTCCCCAGTTTTGTAGTCTACTCAAACAGGCACTTGTATGAGAAAGCAACACATAAGGCAGCTCATCATTGCAGACTGCCCAGTGCTACATAGAAACATAGAAACATAGAAAATAGGTGTAGGAGTAGGCCATTCGGCCTTTCGAGCCTGCACCGCCATTCAATGAGTTCATGGCTGAACATGCAACTTCAGTACCCCATTCCTGCTTTCTTGCCATACCCCTTGATCCCCCGAGTAGTAAGGGCTACATCTAACTCCTTCTTGAATATATTTAATGAATTGGCCTCAACAACTTACTGTGGTTGAGAATTCCACAGGTTCACCAATCTCTGGGTGAAGAAGTTTCTCCTCATCTCGGTCCTAAATGGCTTACCCATTATCATTACGCTGTAACCCCTGGTTCTGGACTTCCCCAACATTGGGAACATTCTTCCTGCATCTACCCTCTCTAAACCCGTCAGAATTTTAAACGTTTCTATGAGATCCCTTCTCATTCATCTGAACTCCAGTGAATACAAGCCCAGTTGATCCAGTCTTTCTTGATATGTCAGTCCCGCCATCCCGGGAATCAGTCTGGTGAACTTTCGCTGCACTCCCTCAATAGCAAGAACGTCCTTCCTCAAGTTAGGAGATCAAAACTGTACACAATACGCCAGGTGTGGCCTCACGAAGGCCCTGTACAACTGTAGTAACACCTCCCTGCCCCTGTACTCAAATCCCCTCGCTATGAAGGCCAACATGCCATTTGCTTTCTTAACCGCCTGCTATACCTGCATGCCAACCTGCATGCAGTGCTGGATCCTCTTAGTCACCAGAGGGGACACGGCCAGTCTTTGGACAGGTCATAATAACTCACTGGCTTTGGAAACCTACAGTCCACTCGGTGTGACTGCCATCAGAAAAGAGCTTCCTTATTTGATTGGAGTTTACTGTAAAGTAGCCATGAGCTGAACTGCTGCAGTGCCCATGTGTCCAAGAAAGTAGGGGCAAGCTTCTGTTCATTAGTGGTTTTGGCTTCTTATTTAGAGCTTGTAAAATCCAAGCATTCAGGAAGTTGAATACATAAAAAAACAAGCCTCCATGGTGGCACAAAAACCTCATAGAGGCAATTGGAAAACAGGACAGATATTCCCCCATATCATCATCATAGGCAGTCCCTCGGAATCGAGGAAGACTTGCTTCCACTCTTAGCATGAGTTCATTAGGTGACTGAACAGGCCAATAAGAGAACCACAGTCTCTGTCACAGGTGGGACAGACAGTGGTTGAAGGAAAGGATGGGCGGGGAGTCTGGTTTGCCGCACGCTCCGTCCGCTGCCTGCATTTGATTTTTGCATGCTCTCGGCGACGAGACTCGAGGAGCTCAGCGCCCTCCCGGATGCACTTCCTCCTCTTAGGGCAGTCTTTGGCCAGGGACTCCCAGGTGTCAGGAGGGATGTCGCACTTGATCAGGGAGGCTTTGAGGGTGTTCTTGTAACGTTTCCGCTGCCCACCTTTGGCTCTTTTGCCGTGGACGAGTTCTGAGTAGAGCGCTTGCTTTGCTAGTCTCATGTCTGGCATGTGAACTATGTGGCCTGCCCGCTGGGGATGTTGGCCTGGATGAGGACACTAGTGTTGGTGCGTCTGTCCTCCCAGGGGATTTGTAGGATCTTGCGGAGACATCGTTGGTGGTATTTCTCCAGTGACTTGAGGTGTCTACTGTACATGGTCCACGTGTTTGAGCCATACAGGAGGGCGGGTATTACTACGGCCCTGTAGAACACGAGCTTCGTGACAGTTTTGAGGGTTTGGTCTTCAAACACTCTTTTCCGTAGGCAGTTGATGGCTGCACTGGCGCACTGGAGGCGGTGTTGGATCGCGTCGTCAATGCCTGCTCTTGTTGATAGGAGGCTCCCGAGATAAGGGAAGTGGTCCACGTTGTCCAGGGCCACGCGTGGATCTTGATGTCTAGGGGGCAGTGCTGTGCGGCGAGGACAGGCTGGTGGAGGACCTTTATCTTACGGATGTTTAGCGTAACGCCCATGCTTTCATACGCCTCGGTCAATACGTCGACTATGTCCTGGAGTTCAGCCGCTGTGTGTGCACAGAAGCAGGCGTTGTCCGCGTACTGTAGCTCGACAACAAAGGTTCGGGTGGTCTTAGACCTGGCCTGGAGACGGCGAATGTTGAACAGCTTCCCACTGGTTCTGTCGTTTAGTTCCACTCCAGCGGGGAGCTTATCAACTGTGAGGTGGAGCATGGCAGCGAGGAAGATTGAGAAGAGGGTTGGGGCGATGACGCAGCCCTGCTTGACCCCGGTCCGGACATGGATTGGGTCTGTGATGGATCCATTGATAAGGATCACGGCTTGCATGTCATCGTGGAGCAGGCGGAGGATGGTGACGTACTTTTGGGGACATCTGAAATGGAGGAGGACGCTCCATAGACCCTCACAGTTGACAGTGTCAATGACCTTTGTAAGGTCGAAGAGGGCCATGTATAAGGGCTGCCGCTGTTCCCTGCATTTTTCCTGCAACTGTCACGCAGCAAACATCATGTGCCCCGGAGGGGACGAAATCCGCACTGACTCCAGGAGGAGCTCCTCGGCCACGGGGAGAAGACGGTTAAGGAGGACTCTAGCGACAACTTTCCCGGTGGTTGATAGCAGGGAGATTCCTCTGTAGTTGCCGCAGTCGGACTTGTCCCCTTTTTAAAAAAA
This sequence comes from Pristiophorus japonicus, assembly GCF_044704955.1. Lineage (NCBI taxonomy): Eukaryota > Metazoa > Chordata > Chondrichthyes > Pristiophoridae > Pristiophorus > Pristiophorus japonicus. Next base: position 19,164,923 of record NC_091990.1, on the reverse strand, counting down.
TGATCATGATCACTGCATCTCTAAGATCTCCCGGCATGCTCTCCTCCCTCTAGATGAGAGAGATGAGGTCATGTATTTGCACCAGCAGTGCCTCTCCGCCATTCTTCAGTGCCTCAGCAGGGATTCCATCCGCTCCCGTAGCCTTGTTGTTTTTTAGCTGTCTTATGGCTTTTTCTACCTCGTGCAGTGTTGGGGTCTCACTGAGGTGGTGGCAGGTCGCATGCTGCGGAATGAAGTAAAGAACACTCGAGTCAAAGGCAGAGTCTCGATTGAGGAGATCTTCAAAGTGCTCCTTCCAGCGGGCCCTGACCGCCTCGGTGTCCTTGATGAGTGTTTCCCCATTCTTGGCCAGCAGTGGGGTGGGGCCTTGGGTGTTTGGGCCGAAGGTGTCCTTGACTGCGATGAAGAATCCTCGCACATCATGGTTGTCGGCCAGCTGCTGTATCTCCTGTACTTTCTCCATCCACCACCTGTTCTTTAGGGTTGGACCTTAGCCTTGAGTTGATGGTATGAGACGTGACTTGACTGGGATGGACTGGCGAATGACACTTAAAGGGTTGACGGTGGATAGGCAATGGCAGACATTTAAAAATCACATGGATGAACTTTAACAATTGTGCATCCCTGTCTGGCGTAAAAATAAAATGGGGAAGGTGGCTCAACTGTGGCTAACAAGGGAAATTAGGGATAGTGTTAAATCCAAGGAAGAGGCATATACATTGGCCAGAAAAAGCAGCAAACCTGAGGAGTGGGAGAAATTTAGAATTCAACAGAGGGTTTAATTAGGAGGGGGAAAATAGAATATGGGAGTTGTTATGTAATGACCTGTGTATCGTCCCAGTACCTTAAATGTAATGTAAGCACTATGCCACACCACAGAGGGCGCTGTGGTGGGAAACCTGGTAGTACCTGCAACAGGTGCTATATAAGGCTGACCACCACACCTGGGAGGCACTCTGGAGCTGAACAATAAAGGACGAAGGTCACAGCAGTTAGATTAACACCAGACCGTGTGGAGTCAGTGATTTGTGTGCTACATACACCACATTGGCAAAGAGGAAGCGGACGAACTCCACGTAACCATGGCTACTCTGGGCTCGCTAAAGGATTTTACCGTGGGCAATGATTGGGAGGCCTTTACGGAAAGGCTCGAGTACTACTTCACAGCAAACGACCTGACGGAGGACACGAACGCAATGAGAGATAAGCGTACGGCGATATTGCTCTCCAGTTGTGGAGATGAGGTTTACTGTCTCGTCAGGGATTTGCTGGCACCCGGGAGCGCCAGGGACAAGTCATATGAGGAGCTGACTGAACTCATTCGTGACCAGTTGAAACCGAAGGAGAGCATCCTCACGGCCAGATACAAATTTTACCATCACTGCAGACCTGAGGGCCAGGATGTCACCAAATATGCTGCGGACCTCAGGAGGCTCGCGGCGCCGTGTGATTTTGGCGCACACCTTGACGAGGCTTTGCGGGACGTTTTCATCTTGAGGATTGGCCACGAGGGCCTCCTTCACAAGCTGCTGGCCACGGAACCCACAGTCACCCTGACAAAGCCCATCGCCATCAGCCGGGCACATATGACCTCGACTTGCAGCACCAAGCAAATAATCCACACAGTCTCGAACCCGGCAGGCACTGTCCACAGGATAGCGCCCACCACGGACAAAACTGCAGAACGTGGCTCTGCCCAGGGCAGAGAGCATGGACCTCGGGGTCCTGGAACTCAGAGTCCGCTGAGGGGGGCCAATCAAGCAGCACCATGCTGGCGTTGTGGAGGAAGCCATGGGGCTCACCGGTGCAGGTTTGCGGAGTACACGTGCAATACCTGCCACGTTAAAGGCCACCTTCAGCGTATGTGTAAAAGAAATCGGACTCACCATGTGGCTGAGGAGATGGGGGATGATCCACTGTTCAGTGAGGAGCAGGTAGAGGATGATGAGGTGTTTGGACTGCACACGTGTACTGACGATTCTCCCCCAGTGATAAGGGAAGTAAAAATCAACGGAGTTCCAGTGAGTATGGAAGTGGACACGGGCTCGGGTCCGTCGTTGATGAGTCGGAGAACTTTTGATAAACTGTGGATTAACCCAGCTGCATGACCCAAGCTGGTCCCGGTCACGGCGAAGCTGCGTACCTACACCAGGGAACTGATACCTGTTCTTGGCAGAGCAATGGTGCAGGTATCCCACGGGGACGAGACGCACGCTTTACCTCTGTGGGTCGTTGCAGGCGATGGGCCGACACTCCTCGGCCGGAGGTGGATGGGGACGGTCTGTGGGAGCTGGGAAGACTTCACCACTCCACAGGCTGCTGCTCCCCGGGGTGCTGCCGTGTCCCGGATCCCCAGAGAGCAGCGCCGACCGAGCTGGAGCTGCAGCCTCAATCCACCCACAGGCAAGTCCCAGGCCTGGACCTCACACCGAGATCCTGCAGCCCCAGCTCCCACAGGCAAGCAGCCCTGCAGAGAGGGGCCTAGTGGGGGGCGAGTGGCCGGCGGTTCGGAAGAGCCCCGCCGAGGAGCTGTTAGCGTCGGGCAGTGGCAGCAGCTGGAGGTCGGGGGCTACGGAGGCTGCGGGGGACGCGGCAAGTGCAGCCGCAGGAGAGGCGGCAAGTCAGGTGGCAGCGGAGGGGAGCGGAGGCTGCGACGGCGGAGGGCATCCGGAGCGGCGGAGAAGAAGATGGCGGCGGCATCGTGTCGGAGCAGCAGAGCATCAAAGATGGCGGCGCCCAAGGAGAAGCCTCATGGAATCCTCCTGCATCAAAGCTGGCGCCTTAAAAAGGAAATGCACCCGGGAGTCTTAAAAGGGCCTTACCAAATGGTGGTCCCCACAAAGGACTGCTGTAAGGCAGAGCGAGTCCAAAATGAGCTATGTTAATGTGAGATGGCGAATTTATAATAAGAATTAATTTTTAAATGCTGAATGGCCACTGTATCTGTGTAAAATAATGGAGGAAGTACAAGTAATGATAACGGCTAACAAGGAAATCAAGGATCCGTTACCAGTCAATAACTAGTTAATGTACCAGATAATATGTACCATACTAACGCACTGTCTATGCCCACCTGCCTTTCGTTGGACAAGTGTGATGTTATGTAATGATGTGTGTATCGTTGTCCTGCGTCCTGGTGGGGTGGGGGGAAGGTGATGTTATGTAATGATCTGTGTATCGTCCCAGTACCTTAAATGTAATGTAAGCACTATGCCACACCACAGAGGGCGCTGTGGTGGGAAACCTGGTGCTATATAAGGCTGACCACCACACCTGAGAGGCACTCTGGAGCTGAACAATAAAGGACGAAGGTCACAGCAGTTAGATTTACATCAGACCGTGTGGAGTCAGTGATTTGTGTGCAACATACACCACAGGAGTAAGCTTGCAAGGAACATAAAAACTTCACTAAGGAAGACACAAATAACCTTCTGGAAATACTAGGGGACCGAGGGTCCAGCGAGAAGGAGGAACTGAAGAAAATCCTTATCAATCAGGAAATTGCGTGAGGAAAATTGATGGGATTGAAGGCCGATAAATCCCCAGGACCTGATAGTCTGCATCCCAGAGTACTTAAGGAAGTGGCCCTAGAAATAGTGAATGCATTGGTAGTCATTTTCCAACATTCTATAGACTCTGGAACAGTTCCTATAAATTGGAGGGTAGCTAATGTAATACCACTTTTGAAAAAAGGAGGGAGAGAGAAAACAGAGAATTATAGACCAGTTAGCCTGACATCGGTAATGGGGAAGATGTTGGAATCAATTATTAAAGATGTAATAGCACGGCATTTGGAAAGGAGTGACAGGATCGGTCCAAGTCAGCATGGATTTATGAAAGGGAAATCATGCTTGACAAATCTTCTACAATTTTTTGAGGATGTAACTAGTAGAGTGGATGTGGTGTATTTGTAGTTTCAAAAGGTTTTTGACAAGGTCCCGCACAAGAGATTACTGTGCAAAATTAAAGCACATGGTATTGGGGGTAATGTATTGACGTGATTAGAGAACTGGTTGGCAGACAGGAAGCAAAGAGTAGGAATAAACGGGTCCTTTTCAGAATGGCAAGCAGTGACTAGTGGGGTACCGCAGGGATCAGTGCTGAGACCGCAGCTATTTACAATATATATTAATGATTTGGACGAAGGAATTGAATGGAATATTTGCAAGTTTGCAGATGACACTAAGTTGGGTGGCAGTGTGAGCTGTGAGGAGGAAGCTAAGAGGTTGCAGGGTGATTTGGACAGGTTAGGTGAGTGGGCAAATGCATGGCAGATGCAGTATAATATGGATAAATGTGAGGTTATCCACTTTGGTGGCAAAAACAGGAAGGCAGATTATTATCTGAATGGTAACAGATTAGTAAAAGGGGAGATGTAACGAGACCTGGGTGCCATGGTACATCAGTCATTGAAAATTGGCATGCAGGTACAGCAGGCGGTGATGAAGGCAAATGGCATGTTGGCCTTCATAGCTAGGGGATTTGAGTATTGGAGCAGGGAGGTCCTACTGCAGTTGTACAGGGCCTTGGTGAGGCCACACCTTGAATATTGTGCACAGTTTTGGTCTCCTAATCTGAGGAAGGATATTCTTGCTATTGACGGAGTGCAGTGAAGGTTCACCAGACTGATTCCCAGGATGGCAGGACTGACATATGAAGAAAGACTGGATCGACTCGGCTTATATTCACTGGAATTTAGAAGAATGAGAGGGGACCTCATAGAAACATATAAAATTCTGACGGGATTGGACAGGTTAGATGCAGGAAGAATGTTCCCGATGTTGGGCAAGTCCAGAACCAGGGGACACAGTCTAAGGATAAGGGGTAAGCCATTTAGGACTGAGATGAGGAGAAACTTCTTCACTCAGAGAGTTGTTAACCTGTGGAATTCCCTGCCGCAGAGAGTTGTTGATGCCAGTTCATTGGATATATTCAAGAGGGAGTTAGATATGGCCCTTGCAGCTAAAGGGATCAAGGGGTATGGAGAGAAAGCAGGAACGGGGTACTGAAGGAATGATCAGCCATGATCTTATTGAATGGTGATGCAGGCTCGAAGGGCCAGATGGCCTACTCCTGCACCTATTTTCTATGTTTCTATGTTCCCGATGTTGGGGAAGTCCAGAACCAGGGGTCACAGTCTAAGGATAAGGGGTAAGCCATTTAGGACCGAGATGAGGAGAAATTTCTTCACCCGGAGAATTGTGAACCTGTGGAATTCTCTACCACAGAAAGTTGTTGAGGCCAGTTCGTTAGATATATTCAAAAGGGAGTAGATGTGGCCCTTACAGCTAAAGGGATCAAAGAATATGGAGAGAAAGCAGGAATGGGGTACTGAAGTTGCATGATCAGCCATGATCATATTGAATGGTGGTGCAGGCTCGAAGGGCCGAATGGCCTACTCCTGCACCTATTTTCTATGTCTGTAATGCTGCTTTGCTGCTCCCGAGTTGGGTTGTTGTTTAAGGCTCAGAAAAGCCCTGCGCTTGCGATCTATTAGCTCTTGAATCTCCTGATCATTCTCATCAAACCAGTCCTTTTGTTTTCTGGTTAAGTGACTGAGTGTCTCTTTGCAGGCACTGATTATGGAGGCCTGGAGGGCAGACCAAGCGCTGTGGGATCATCAAGGCACGCCAGGTTAGCTGTGAGGTGCTGACTGTAAAGGGCTCTCTTAGCTGGGTCCTTAAGTGCCCCGGCATTGATTTTTTTGCGATACTGCTTCTGCTGCCCCCTTCGCTTTGTGGCTATGTTGATGTCAATGATGGATTGGATTAGGCAGTGGTCCATCCAGCAGTCATCAGCTCCTGTCATGGCATGGGTGATGTGCACATCCTTGCAATCCCTGGTTCAGATTATGACATAGTTGAGCAGGTGCCATTGTTTGGAGTGAGGGTGTTGCCACGATGCCTTATATTTGTCCCTCTGTCGGAACAAGGTGTTGGTGATGACAAGTTCATGCTCTCGACATTTTTTTTCAGGAGGAAGGTACCGCTGGAGTTGGCTTTCCCGAATGCCCTCTCTGCCAATCACGCCTCCCCAGGGGTCTGTGTCCTTGCCGACCCTGGCATTGAAGTCGCCGAGGAGGATCAGATTGATGCCCGTGGGGACGCAGGTCAGGGATTTTGCGAGGTTGGAGTAAAAACCCTCTTTGGCCTCATCGGTTGCATCGAGCGTTGGGGCGTAAGCACTGATGACTGAGGCACCCTGGTTCTGGGATAGGGTGAGTCGCAGTGTCATGAGGCGTTTGTTAGCCCCGCAGGGAGACTTTTTGAGGCGGTCGACCAGCTCGTTTTTGAATGCGAAGCCGACTCCATGGAGGCGGCAATCTGCCTCTGGTTTCCCTTTCCAGAAGGAGATGTAACCTCCACCTTGTTCCTTGAGCTGGCCTTCCCCTGCCCACCGGGTCTCGCTTAGGGTGGCGATGTCGATCTCAAAGTGTCTAAGTTCCCGAGCAACTATGGCTGTCGCTGTTGGGGTTGTCCATGAGGGTCCTGACGTTCCAGGTCGCAAACTTCATGTTAGAGGAGTGGTGAGTTCTTTTTACGTGGGGTGGTTGTTGCAAACTGGCCACCACACGGGCTTAGTTGAGCAAGGTCTTGGTCCAGTGGCAATGGGGTCCAATACGGCTGGAGACTAGGCACTGCTGTATGAGCCTAGTTGCCTCCGGCAAGATGTTGGCCGCAGGCTCGACGCTGGGTAGTGCCCTTGATGGTAGGTGATCCGAGGCTTGGTTGGAGGCAGGTATTGGGGGCGGGGGGGGGGGGGGGGCAGTGGTCCACTGGCGGTTCAGAATGGGAGGGCAGGGGGGTCACAGCCATTGTACTCACCACGTGCTGGAGGAGGAGAGGAGGCCAGGTCATCAGTGGGGAAGGAGAGGTCTAGATGTGGGGGTGGTGGGGGGGGCCGGGTGGAGGCCAGGTCCAGCCGCCCAGTTGCCGCAGGAAGTCCAGCCGGGAGGCCCAGGTCGTGCCGAGTCGCCGAGTCACCGCAGGAGGTCCAGCCGGGAGGCCCAGGTCGTGCCGAGTCGCCGAGTCACCGCAGGAGGTCCAGCCGGGAGGCCCAGGTCGTGCCGAGTTGCCGAGTCACCGCAGGAGGTCCAGCCGGGAGGCCCAGGTCGTGCCGAGTCGCCGAGTCACCGCAGGAGGTCCAGCCAGGAGGCCCAGGTCGTGCCGAGTTGCCCAGTCGCCGTCGCCAATGTGTGGTGTGGTGGGAAGCCTGAGGTGGAATATAGTACACATACTTGTGCTTCAGTGGGTATTGGGTGCACACACCTCATTAGATCTCCAACCCCAACAGATGAAATCGGCACATTCCCAATATAATGCCAGCGAAAAGGAATGTATATTCTAGCATTAGACTACAGGGAATTCAATTATACCGAGTTACTAGCTTTTCTACAACGTTACTAATTTTGACCATTTTCAAAAAGCTCACTTGCCTACCACTAACTAGAAACTGAAGTGCGATGCACAACATGTTGGTGAACAAGTGTGATAGTGCAAAATGCCCCATAGTATCAGTGCATGATGGTCGTAAGCGATGGAGTTTGCAGCATGTGATTCATAGACTCTGACAGCACAGGAGGAGCCAATTCAGCCCATCATCCCTGTGCCAGCTCTTTGAAAGTCCCACTCCCCTGCTTGTTCCTCACAGCCCTGAAAATATTTCCTTTAAGTATATATTCAATTCCCGTTCGAAAGTTACTATTGAATCTGCTGCCACCACTCTTTCTGACAGTGCATTCCCGATCATAACAACACGTTGCATTAAAATTCTTGTTTCTCACCAGGTTCTTTTGCCAATGATCTTACATCTGTGTCCTCTGGTTACCGATCCTCCTGCCAGCGGAAATAATTTCTCTCTATCTACTCTTTCAAAACCCCTCATAATTTTGAACACTTAAACTATTAAATCTCGCCTTTAACCTTCTCTGTTCGAAGGAGAACAATCGCTGTTTCTCTACTCTCGCCACGGAACATGTTCTTCATTGGTTGCAAAGCGCTTTGGGACATCCCGAGGTTGTGAAAAGCACTGTATAAATGCACACCTTTCTAGTTAACTGAAGTCGCTCATCCCTAGTAAACGTCTCTGCGCCCTCTCCAAGACCTCGACATCCTTCCTAATATGTGATAGCCCAGAATTGGACACAATGCTCCAGTTGAGGCCTAACCAGTGATTTTTAAAGGGTTTAAATGATTGCAGAGAGATATTTTGCTCCTTTGTGCGTGCTTGCAATTTCTTTTTGTTTTGTTTTGCTATCAGCAACCGAGTCTTTTAAAAGTGGCCAAAACTGTCTCAATTCAGGCTCCATTAAGTCTGGAAGCCGTGTCAGCTCCTGTCCCGAAAGTGAATGGTTGATACTCGCAGAAGAAGTTAAGTTGAAAACTTTGCGCCCTTATTTTTCTTGGCTAACCTGCTCAGGCACTGTGGGGAATTATCCTTGTGGTGAAATTTGTTTGTGTTGTGTGTGTGGTATACAAGACGTCTGGTTGCTGTTCACGATGGGATAGAAATATTTTTAGGGTATAGTGGCTGTGTGGAAAAGCTGACCCAGGCACAACTCCATGAATTATTTGCTGCCATATCGCTGCTCCACTAAAATAACAACAAGCCACGATAGGATTCATTTATCATTACTGGAATCTAGATGGGACGATTGCCCTTTACAATAAACCACCACTGCTGACAACATCCCTCACTCTGTACTGCAATGCTAAACAAGGCCTTCGAAAACACCAAGAACGACCTAAAGAGGCAAACGTAAAGCGCCGAATGCCTTTTCTTTTTGCTTCTGAACACTCAGCCCCCTGGACAGGCCAGCGATCCAGTTTCCCACTCCCTGGCCTGCACAGATGCTCCCTTAGAAAGAAAGACTTGGATTTATATGGCGCCTTCCACGACCACCAGACATCTCAAAGCGCTTTACAGCCAATGAAGTACTTTTGGAGTGTAGTCACTGTTGTAATGTAGGAATCGCGGCAGCCAATTTGCGCACAGCAAGCTCCCACAAACAGCAATGTCATAATGACCAGATAATCTGTTTTTGTTATGTTGATTGAGGGATTAATATTGGCCATGACACCGGGGATAACTCCCCTGCTCTTCTTCGAAATAGTGCCGTGGGATCTTTTATATCCATTTGAGAGAGCAGACAGGGCCTCAGTTTAACGTCTCATCTGAAAGACGGCTCTTCCGACATTGCAGCGTCCCTCAGTTCTGCACTGGGAGTGTCGGCCGAGATTTTATTGTGCTCAAGTCCCTCGAGTTCCTATGAGGACAGTCCAGGAGTCAGAAACCAAAAGTTGCAAATCGCAACTTTCAAACTATGATGCATGAATAATTATTTGTCCATTGCTCTGGTGCTGCTGAACTGATGAAAGAGACAAAGAACTTGCATTTCTATAGCGCCTTTCACAACCCCAGGACGTCTCAAAGCACTTCACAGCCAGTGAAATATTTTTGAAGCGTAGTCACTGTTGTAATGTAGCAAAGCATGACAGCCAATTTGTGTCCAGCAAGGTCCCACAAACAGCAATAAGATAACCAACCAGATAATGGCGTGGGGCGGATTTTAACCCCACCCTCCCGGCAGTAACCGGGTGAGTGAGCTGTTAGCCAATGCATCCCGCCATTTTTAAATTTAAGTGATGCTCTGGACACCTGCCCTTTTGTCAGTGGAATCCTAATTCAAATAAGCAGATTGGGGCCCGATGGTTTTACACCTGCAGTAATAGGTGACTGGAACATGACTTCTGCATGAACTAGAGGTAACATTTTTTTCTTCCCACAGGGAAACCAAAGATGGCAATAAATGTGGTTCTCCCAGTGTCACAAACATCACGAGAACAAATTTAAAAAACTGTCCAGTGTACAAATAATTGTCGCTTGGTTCCTGGATGAGAGGGTTGTCTTATGAGGAGAGATTGAGTAGAATGGACCTATATTCTTTGGAGGTTAGAAGAATGAGAGGTGATCTTAAAATGTTTACAATTCTTAGAGGGCTTGGCAGGGTAGATGCCGAGAGGCTGTTTCTCCTGGCTGGGGAGCCTAGAACTAGGGGTCACACTCTCAGGATAAGGGGTCAGCCATTTAGGACTGAAATTAGGAGAAAATTCTTCACTCAGAAGATTGTGAAACTTTGGAATTGTCTACCCCAAACAGCTGTGGATGTTCAGTCGATGAGTATATTCAAGACTGAGATCGTTAGTTTTTTGGACACTAAGGGAATCAAGGGATATGGGGTTTGGATGGAAAAGTTGACTTACGGTAGAAGATCAGCCATGACTTTACTGAATGGCTTGAGAGGCCGTATGGCCTACTCCTGCTCCTATTTCTTATGGTCTTCAAGCGCCCTTTGTTCTGTTCCGACATGAGATTATTCGTGGCCGGAGACACAAAACAGGCAGAATTGCTTTTGACACCCGTTATACGACACGTCCGATATTCTATTCTATTTAAGTCAACAGAACTGTATATCGGGCAGATCACACAACGGTCAATCAATGCAATACCGCCTGCTATGCGCCCATGCTCTAATTTCACCCCCTTCAACTTAGACAGTGTGTCCTCCGCTGCATGAAGATGGCACCTCCATGTCCCACAGCAGCCATTTCTGGGGCCAAGTTTTAGGCTCAGTATTCTGTATGGAGCGAATTGTTACGAACTGTGCCACAGGTTAAGAGTAGGGTTCGGCAAGGTATGCACTATTGTGATATATGAAATCCAGATTACAAAATAAGGGTTCTGTAAGATGGACTTTGTGAAATGGAATGTTTATGGAGCAGCATGCCAAGGGTTATGGGTAAGGTTCTGCAAGACATGCATTATTGTGAAAAGGAAGATTAATTTACAAAGTATGTTGCAAGTTAGGATCAGGGCATGGTAAGATATACTCTATAAAATATCCAAGCTCTGTTACACATTAGATTCAATTTTCCTTTGGATAAATGCAAACATTTTCTCCAGGTTGTCTCATATGTAATTTCCGCCCTCATGACATGCACATGTGCACGGGCAATGCACCTAGCTGTTTGTGTGCACCACTAAAATATGAACTGGGAGTGAAACTCGTAACTTCACTCACGACTGACAATCCTCTCTGCCAATTTCACACGTTGATTTCATTTGCTGCTAAATGAAGAATGAGGTGATCTCATTGAAACATACAAAATTCTTACAGGGCTTGACAGAGTAGATACAGGGAAGATGTTTCCTCTGGCTGAAGAGTCTAGAACCAGGGGCCACAGTCTCAGAATAAGGGGTCTGCCATTTAGGACTGATATGAGCAGAAACTTCTTCACTCAGAGGGTGGTGAATCTGTGGAACTCTCTGCTCCATTGGGCTGTGGAGGCTCAGTCTTTGAATATATTCAAGACAGAGATTGACATTTGGATATTAAGGGAATCAAGGGATATGGGGATAGAGCAGGAAAGTGGCGTTGAGGTAGAAGATCAGCCATGTTCTCATTGAATGGCAAAGCAGGCTCGAGGGGCCGAATGGCCAACTCCTGCTCTTAATTCTAATGTGCTTACAACAATACGCATCGCAATAAAAAAGGCCGTTAAAAGAAAAGCAAACAAAGCACTGGTGTTTATTTCCAGAGGGATTGAATTGAAAAGCAGAGAAGTTATGTTAAACTTGTATCGAACCTTGGTTAGACCACACTTGAAGTACTGTCAACAATTCTGGTCTCCATATTATATAAAAAAAAGGATAAAGAGACACTGGAGAGGGTGCAAAAAAGATTTACACGGATGATACCTGAACTGAGAGGTTGTACCAGCAGCAAAAACTGAACAGATTGGGGTTTTTTTCCCTCGAAAAGGGAAGGCTGAGGGGTGACGTGATAGAGGTCTTTAAGATTATCAAACGGTTTGATAGGGTAGACATAGAGAAAATGCTCCCCACTAGTGGGGGAGGCCAAAACTAAGGGCCATAAATATAAAATAGTCACAAATAAATCTAATAGGGAATTCAGGGGTGTCATGTATTTCACACTACTGTATATAACTGTATCTTACCATGCTATACATGACTGTAACTAGATATGACCTGTAACCACAAGCATACTTTACCATCAGGGGTGCACTTGCAGGAGACACTGCATACCTGTTTCACACAGGTATATAAAGGCAGGTCTCAGGCAAGTGTGGCACTCGAGAGCTGTGAAACAAAGGTGCAGGTCCAGAGTGACCTTGACTTCAGCATGTGCCTCGTCTAAGTCTGTACTGCAGGGCCAGGACTTTACAGTGGCGACGAGTTACGGGATCACAGAATCCACAGAATGGCTACCAACGGCTCAGATGGGAAATACAATGCTGGAGACAATTGGGAAGACTTATAGAAAGGCTCCAGCAAAACTTTGTAACCAAAGACTGGTTGGGCGACGATAAGGCAGACAAGAGAAGAGCCCATCTCTTGACCAGCTATGGCTCGAAAACACATGCCTTAATGAAGGATCTGCTGGCACCCGAGAAACCAGCAAGCAAGTCGTTTGAGGAGTTGAGCACACTGGTGAGAGACCACCTGAAGTCAGCGAGCAGCCTACACATGGCCAGGCACAGGTTCTCAGACGCTGTGTGAGCCAGAGCATACCCGACTTTGTGGCGGAACTTCGGAGGCTGGCTAGTTTATGTGAGTTCTCCGATGAACTAAGGAGAGAAGTACTGAGAGACTTTTTTATTGAAGGAATAGGCCACGCTGGCATATTCCAAAAGCTTATTGAGACCAAGAACTTGACCCTAGAGGCAGCAGCACTGGTCGCACAAACACTCTTGGCAGGAGAAGAAGAAACGAGGTTGATCTACACTGCGGATACAACAACTAACGAAACATCGGAACAAGGGGTTCACAGCGTGAGACAAGCCGCTACCCCCACACACAGACAAAGACAGGAGAGCAGGCCCTCAACAGCAGGCAGTGACGCCAGAAGCCATCAAGGGCCACATGAACGGCCGTTCACACCTCATCAACCCACAATGCGAGCAATCAACTACAGACTGAGAGAAGCTCAAGAGAGATCAGCCAGACGCAGCTAATCCTTCGGAAACAATGGAAGCGGTCTGTGCTGGAGATGTGGGGGAAGGCACTCAACAAGGGGGTGTCAATTTCAGCATGCTGTTTGCAGAAACTGCAACTAGACAGGGCGTCTGGCTCGCATGTGCAGAAAAACAGCAGCTCGGCTGGTATACGAATCGGAAGGGTCGGAAAGCAGACCAGAAGATGGTGGGGACAGTGCCCGGGATGCCGAGGTACAGCGGGTCAACACGATTAATGTCCACTGTTCTTACAACAAGACGCCTCCAATAATGATGAGGGTCCTACTCAACGGGATACCCGTCAACATGGAACTGGACACGGGGGCCAGTCAATCCCTCATGAGCATCCAACAATTTGAACAGCTGTCGCCGCACAAAAGCAACAGACCAAAACTCACAAGGATCAACACCAAACTAAGGAGCTATACCAAAGAAATCGTCCCAGTCCTGGGCAGCACCATGCTCTCTGTCACACACAAAGGGACGGTGAACCGACTTCCCCTGTGGATTGTCCCCGGAGATCTCCCAGCACTGTTGGGGAGAAGCTGGCTGGCAAAACTAAATTGGAAATGGGATGATGTTCACGCCATGTCGTCAGAGGAACGGACCTCCTGCTCAACAGTTCTAAGTCGTTTTGAACATCTCTTTCAGCCAAGTGTGGGCACCTTCAAAGGGGCCAAAGTTAAAATCTACATCACACAGGATGCTAGACCGGTCCGTCACAAGGCTAGAGCTGTGCCTTATGTGATGAGGGAAAAGATTGAACACGAACTGGACCAGCCTCTGCGGGAAGGCATTATCTCACTCGTGGAATTTAGCGACTGGGCAAGTCCCATCGTCCCCGTCATGAAGCCTGATGGATCCGTACGAATCTGTAGGGATTACAAGTCTATCATAAACAGAGTCTCCCGACAGAACCAATACCCGCTGCCCAGAGCGGAGGACCTATTTGCCACGTTGGCTGGAGGAAAACTTTTCTCGAAACTAGATCTCACATCTGCGTATATGACGCAAGAACTGACCGAAGAGTCTAAGCTACTCACCACCATCAACACACATCGAGGCCTTTTTATGTACAATCGATGCCCATTCGGCATCAGGTTGGCAGCTGCCATATTCCAGCGCAACATGGAGAGTCTGCTGAAGTCCATCCCAGGGACGGTTGTGTTTCAAGATGACATACTCATCACGGGCAGTGACACCGACTCTCATCTCCGCAATTTGGCGGAAGTACTAAGTCGATTGGATCGGGTAGGCCTAAGAGTTAAGAAATCCAAGTGTCTGTTTCTTGCGCCCGATGTTGAATTTTTGGGCAGAAGGATTGCTGCTGATGGAATCCGCCCAACAGAGTCCAAAACAGAAGCAATTCGTCTGGCACCCAGGCCCCGGAATGTCTCGGAACTGCGCGCCTTTCTCGGGCTACTCAATTACTTTGGGAACTTTATGCAGAACTTGAGCACGCTGCTGGAGCCTCTCCACGTGCTAGTCAGAAAGGGGTGCAATTGGTTTTGGGGGGACGCCCAAGAACACGCCTTCAATAAGGCACGGAAACTTCTATGTTCCAACAGTGTTTTAACCTTTTTTGACCCAGGTAAAAAGCTAGTTCTTACATGTGATGCGTCAGCGTACGGGGTCGGGTGCATTTTACAGCATGTCAATGATGGGGATAAATTACAACCCATTGCTTATGCCTCCAGGTCACTTTCGCGGGCGGAGCGTGGGTATGGTATGTTTGGGAAGGAGGCGCTCGCGTGCGTGTACGGTGCCAAAAAGATGCACCAATACCTTTTCGGGGCCAAGTTCGCGTTAGAAACTGATCATAAACCCCTCACTTCCCTGCTATCCGAGTGCAAGGCAATAAACGCCAACGCCTCGGCGCGCATTCAGCGGTGGGCACTCATGCTGGCGTCTTACGACTACACAATAAGGCACAGACCAGGCACAGAGAACTGTGCCGACGCGCTCAGCAGGCTACCCCTGGCGACCACAGAAGGATCCAATGAACAGGAATGTGAGATGGTCATGGCAATCAATGCCTTTGAATCCACAGGTTCGACCATGACGGCTCGCCAAATCAGAGCCTGGACGACCAGCGACCCCACGTTATCCTTAGTCAAAAGATGTGTTTTAACTGGTGACTGGGCAGAGACTCGCGATGCCTGCCCCGAGGAGATCAAACCTTTCCATAGGCGCATGCATGAACTATCACTACAGGCAGACTGCCTGATGTGGGGCAGCCGAGTAGTCATGCCCTTGCGAGGCAGAGAGGCATTTGTCCGGGAGCTCCACCGCGAGCACCCGGGGATCGTTCTTATGGAGGCCATAGCCAGATCCCACGACTGGTGGCCTGGCATTGACGTGGACTTGGTGCTCTGCGTCCGTCGGTGCACCATTTGTGTCCAACTCAGTAATGCCCCCAGGGAGGCCCCCCTAGGCCCCGGCCCTGGCCCACCAAACCGTGGTCGCGGGTGCATGTAGACTATGCGGGCCCATTCATGGACAAAATGATCCTCGTAGTCGTCGATGCATTTTCAAAGTGGATCGAGTGCACCATTTTAAACTCGAGCACCACCTCCACCACTGTAGAGAGCCTTAGAACCACGTTTGCAACGCACGGAATTCCTGACATATTGGTCAGTGATAATGGTCCGTGCTTCACCAGCGCAGAATTTCAAAATTTTATAGTTGACCACGGCATAAATCACGTTAAGACAGCACCATTCAAGCTGGCCTCCAATGGCCAGGCGGAGAGAGCAGTGCAAATCGTTAAACAAGGCCTGCTAAAAATCCAAGGTCCCACGCTGCAGAGCCGCCTGTCGCGACTGCTGCTGGCATACAGATCTCGTCCGCATTCGTTGACTGGGGTTCCCCCCGCCCAACTATTGATGAAACGGACCTTAAAGACTAGGCTCTCGTTAACCTCCCAGACATGCATGAAATTGTTGAGGCAAAGCGCCAGAAGCTAACGGAGTACCATGACCGAAATTCGAGGGGGAGGTGGAATGAGATAGGGGACAAAGTGTTTGTGTTAAACTATGGCAGGGGTCCCAAATGGCTTGCAGGGACAGTAACAGGCAAGGAAGGAAACAGGCTACTGGTTGTACAAATGGACAATGGCCAAACCTGCTGGAGGCATGTAGACCAAGTAAAAAGTAGATTCACCAACAACACTGCAGAGGCAGACGACAATGTGGAACTCACACCACACCTGGTGAACAGACAGAGGGAACAACCTGAGGAAAGGTCGTCTCAACAGACAGCCCAGGCGAGATACCAGCAATCACACCGAAAGAAAAACAGACACCAAGGCAAACAACTGAACCACAACTAAGACGCTCCACGCGGGAGCGTAGACCACCTGAGAGACTGAATCTATAAAGACAATAAGACCTTGGGGGAGGGTGATGTCATGTATCTCACACTACTGTATATAACTGTATCTTACCATGCCATACATGACTGTACTAGATATGACCTGTAACCACAAGCATACTTTACCACCAGGGGTGCACTTGCAGGAGACACTGCATACCTGTTCCACACAGGTATATAAAGGCAGGTCTCAGGCAAGTGTGGCACTCGAGAGCTGTGAAATAAAGGTGCAGGTCCAGAGTGACCTTGACTTCAGCATGTGCCTCGTGTAAGTCTGTACTGCAGGGTCAGGACTTTACAAGGGGAAACTTTTTTAGCCAGTTGAGTGGTTAGAATGTGGAACTTGCTACCGCATGGATGCATTTAAGGGGAAGCTAGATAAACACATGAGGAAGAAGGATATGTTGATAGGGGGGATGTGGCTCGTGTGGAGTATAAACACCGGCATAGACCTGTCGGGTCAAATGGTCTGTTTCTGTGTTGTGCATGCTACGTAATTCTACATAAAACAATGCACAAGATAACTAGACTAAACATAAGGGTTGCGGCAAAATGAGTAACTAAAGAAAGACCTTCCTAAGAGTGTAAAGGATGCTGCAGATCGGGCAGACTGCTGGGATTTTCAAGGATTTAGTGTGTCAAAGTCAACAGCTCTTTGTCTGAATTCATGCTTCAAGAGTGTTCTTTGTCACTTCTGCATGCAAGGGACAATCCAGACAACGACACTGACTGGAAGTTCCACAGGCAACAAGCATATCACAGGCATGATGTTATCGCATTGCTCTTTGTGGGACCTTGCTGTGCCTAACTGTGTTTTCAGGCATCTGCCCTTAGACACCTACTAACCAATAGTTAGTGAGAGCTGTGGCTCAGTGGGTAGCACTCTTGTCCCTGAATCAGCAGGTTGTGGGTTCAAGTACCACTTTGGTGACTTGAGCACAAAAATCTAGGCTGCTGTTCCAGTGCAATACTGAGGGAGTGCTGTGCTGCCAGAGGACCTGTTGGCTCAAATGGGCTGTTTCTGTGTTGTGCATGCTATGTACTTCTCTGTAAAACTATGCACAAGATAACTAGACTAAACATAAGGGTTGAGGCAAAAGGAGTAACTAAAGAAAGACCCTCCTAAGAGTGTAAAGAATGCTGTCGTTTGGATGAGACTTTAAACTGAGGCCCTCTCAGGTGGACGTAAAAGATCCCATGGCACTAATTTGAAGACGAGCAGGGGAGTTATCCCTGGTGTCCTGGCCAATATTTATCCTTCAATCAACTTCACTAAAAACAAATCTGGTCATTGGCATTTTGGCTGCCGCGTTCCCTACATTATAACAGTGACTACGCCTCAAAAATACTTCATTGGCTGTAAAGCGCTTTGGGACGTTGTGAAAGGTGCTATATAAATGCAGGTCTTTCTTTTATTTTTGGTATTCTTAATAAATAATATTGAGGTGCAGCTATGGCAGTTTTTAAACACTCTGGTGTAAAGATATATCACAACGTAAGATCTATCAATTCTTGTATTGTTGCTCTAGTCATGGGTTGTAGATGGTCAACAGTAAAGTAGCATTCCTCCAATGGTGGCTGGACCTGGCTGGGAGAAGACCATTCACACCCACTGGACCTATAGGTTTTGGACATTGGTTTCATCAGCAGCCTCCCAAACATAGTTATAATATTTCATCACCAGTTTTAGAGAACAGAGCTTGCTGACAGTGATAATTAGGATTCCATGTTTTTCACCAGTTCCTCAAGGCATCTTTGCAATCTGTTTCCCCCTCCCCCGGCATAGGTCAAAGGTTGTCGCCAGTGAGCAGCTGAATGCTCACAATTGCTAAGAACTTAGGACCCTGATAGAGGCAAGTAGTTACCTGTAGTAACTTGTGTGTCTGTCCCACTTTGTAGCACACTCGCCCTGTGAGCAAGAGGTTTGTGGATTCAAGCCTACCTTCCCCGGGCCTTGAGCACCTAATATCAGAGGTACTGAGGGAGCACTGCTTGTCATTGGCACCATTTAAAAAAAAATTAGTTCACAGGATGTGGGCGTCACTGGCAAGGCCAGCATTTATTGCCCATCCCTAATTGCCCTTGCGAAAGTGGTGGTGAGACTTGCTAGGCCATTTGAGAGGGCAGTTAAGAGTTAACCACATTGCTGTGGGTCTGGAATCACATGTAGGCCAGACTGGGTAAGGATGGCAGATTTCCAAGGACATTAGTGAAACAGGTGGGTTTTTACAACAATCCAGTAGTTTCATGGTCACCTAGCTTTTTATTTCAGATTTGTTTAATGATGAATTTAAATTCTCAAACTGCCAGGGTATGTTTACGAACTCACATTAGTCCAGGCCTCTGAGTCACTAGTGCAGTAACATTACCACTATGCTATCGTACCTCCATTCCAGATGAAGTGTCAAACCGAGACCCTGTCTGCTTGTTCCAATGATTCAGGTGACACCACTTGAAGAAGAGAAGGGAATTTTCCAATGTCCTGACCAACATTCCTCCCGCAAATCAACACCACCAAAAACCAGATTAACCGGTTGTTCATCTCATTAGCGTCTGTATGGAACAAATGGTTGCCACCTCATTGAAATCCAAAGTAATGCTTGGCAATGAAGGACTTTTGAGGCACTTCCAACAAATCCAGTCAGTTGCTATAAAAATTCAGCAATTTTTCTTAAACTAATTTCACCGAAACACTTTCTTGATGCATCATCACCTGCACGAATACAAGAACAACCCAAGTTTATCATCTCTATCCAATTGTCATCTATTTACTAAAATAAATAATATTTACATAAGTGGCAGAGTGATGGACATCCAATAATGGGCAATGACTAGCTGCAATTACTCTTATTACAAATGTTTTGATAACATTGCCCCTGGAGCATTACTCAAGTCATTCACCAGACAATTATTGTTTCCCTATTATTAATGCTGACTCAATCTAACAAGCTTATCTCCAGGGAGTCAGTGTATTTAATAACTGCCTTCCAGATAAAGATTATGTTGCCTTTCAAAAAATAATTTAGATTTACTCAGGAACTGATAAAGCAATGCATCAGCATTTTACTTTCATCTGTCACCAGGTCAGGAATTCCAGAGCGAGTGATTCAAACGTTCTATTGGGAAAGCAAGTGAATTACACAGCACCAAAACATGTAGCTTAAAAAGTTTGCCCGGATAATGAGGTTCATTCGGCACAATGGTCAATATCTAATGTATTGTAAAGTTGATGTGAAGCGCCTTGGGATGTTTTACTACGTTAAAGGCACTTTATAAATAAAAGTTATTATTCCATACAATGGACCCATTCCACACAATAGGACCTATTTTGTACCCCTCTTGTATCGCAACAAAAAGTTGTTTAACATACATTTCAAGAGAAAAGAGACCTAGCCTGTTCATCCTTTCCTGATAGGTATACCCTCATCCTTGTAAATCTTCTTTGCACCTCTCCAGTACCTCGGTATCCTTTTTATAATTATGGCATCCAGAATTGGACACAGTGCTCCAAGTGTGATCTAACCAAGGGTCAATACAAGTTTAGCATAACTTCCCTACTTTTCAATTCTATCCCTTTAGAAATGAACACTAGTGCTTGGTTTTCTTTTTTTATGGCCTTGTTAATTGCTACTTCTAGTGATTTGTGTATTTGTACTCCGAGATCCATTTGCTCCTCTACCCCACCCAGACTCGCACCTTCCAAGTAATATGTGATCTGTCTATTCTTCCTACCAAAATGTAATACCTTATATTTACCTCTGTTGAAATTCATTTGCCAATTCTGCAAGTTTATTAATGCTGTCCTGTAATTTTCTGCAGACCTGCTCAGTATTGATTACCCCGCTCCCCCCACACCAGCTGCAAATTTAGAAATTGTGTTTTTGATTCCAAAGTATAAATCATTAATGTGGACTGTGAACAACAGTGGTCCCAGCACTGATCCTTGTGGAACACCACTTCCCACCTTCTGCCACTCTGAATAGCGTATCTTTATCCCTTCTCTCTGCTTTCGGTATTGAAGCCAGAGAGCTAAGCATTCTGCTCCTTGACCCCTGACTCCGCATTCTCTGACCTTATTCATTAGTCTGTTATGAGGTACCTTATCGAAGACCGTTTGAAAAGCTAGATAAATTACATCTACTGCATTAATCTAATCTACTCTCTCTGTTACCTCTTCAAAAAATGCAATGAGGTTGGTCAAGCAAGACTTTCCTTTTTGAATTCCATGCTGACTATTCATTATTATATTTTTGGTTTCAAGATGTTCTTCTATTTTCTCCTTTAGAAGGGATTCCATTTTTCTTCCCATCACCGATGTTAAACTAGTGGTCGATAGTTCCCTGGACATGTTCTATCGCCCTTTTTAAATATAGGTACTACGTTAGTTATCCACCAGTCCTCTGGCACGAAACTCTGTTCTAATGAATTATTAAATATGTGTAGCAATGCATTGCGCGCTGAAAACCGGCTTTTCCGATGCCTTCCCATGTCCGCAGAAATTTCGTACGGGCCTGGGACGTCGGAATTTATTATTTTATTATATTTTTGTATGTTTTTAGACTCTTACGCCTGTAAAGGTAGGCTACCGCTTGACAGATCGGAAAGGCTGGTTTTCAGTGCATGTGCATTGTGCGCTGAAAACCGACTTTTGCGATGCCTTCCCGGGTCGATAGACGGTCAGTACGGACCCGGGGAGGCCGGGATTTCTAGGCCAACATGTTGCTGTTTGAGAAATGGCTAAAAGATAAAATCCTGCAAGGCCTCTTCTGTATTTTGATTTCAGCCTTTACTCGAAGCACACTACATAAGTGTTGGGGATGGGGCATATTTTCCAGCTACTGCTGATCCTGTACATAGGTTTAATGCAATCGTACTAAGTTCCTCTGGACTGCTAAACCAAGTGCGAACTTGTATAATTTAAATGAGTTAAGGCCTGCATTAAGAAATGACTGCCCAAGTATTTGTACAGGAATGATACGGGACATGAAGTATGTGCCAGATGCAAATCAATGACATAGTCATGACAGTTGACATGATGTCACATGCTCTTCTGCTGTGGTTTGAACTCACTCAGTGCAATATCAGAACAAAGCACTATCATGTGAAATACTGAAATTAAAGCATTAACCCAGCTTATGGGATCTTGCTATGTGCAGATTGGCTGTCATGATTCCTACATTAGCACAGTGACTACACTTTAAAAGGACTTCATTGGTTGTAAAGCGCGTTGGGATGTCCTGAGGTCATGAAAGGCGCAGTGTAAATGCAAGTCTTTCTGTAATAGTGACAAAGCAATCTCACTTGTTGCTAATTTTACACAGCCTGATTTCAGTTCATGATAGGCAGCCGATTTCAGCCAACAGATATTTTCAGTAGGATTCACAGCGCACGAGAAGCCTGGAGGCATTTCACTTCAGAGTGCAATGTTCCTGACTGGCACAGTGTCCAAACAGTCCACACCAGTGGTATCACTGGAATACTGTTCATGAAATCACAATTATAGATCTACAACAGAAAGAATCAGATAACATCAGAATGCTTTCCTGCAAAAATTGAATACAATTTTGAATTTTAGGCCGAATGCAATACTGGTGATAAGACTTTACATTCTTGGACCTTCCCCTTCCTGTTACCATTTGCAATGTAAGGGTCTCGATGCTTAGATCTTCCAGATAATCTTCATTCAAATGTGTACAAAGTTCGCTTCATCCTCTTGTTCAACCGCACCTCTTTGCAATTCCTTAAGCCCGCATCTCCCCGACATACATGACGCAGTTGAACAGAGCATGTGAACGAGCTTGCTCCCTCATGCCTGTCAAGACTGCTCATCAATTTATTTAGTCAACCAAATATTGCCATATCAGGGCTGATGGTATTTTCTTGTGCAAAATACATATCGTTCTCAAAAAAATTAAATCTGGTTTCTTTTAGAGCAGGTTCTCGCATATGCAATATATAATGCAACAGGTGTTTCACAATCGTTCACCACCTCAGTAACATTGTCAAACTGTGCTGGAGGAGATTACAGAGATAGGGAGGGGAGAGGCCTTGGAGGAATTTGAAAATAAGGATGAGAATTTTGAAATCGAGGCATTGCTTAACCGGAAGCCAATGTAGGTCAGCGAGCACAGGGGTGATGGGTGAGCGGGATTTGATGCAAGCTAGGATACGGGCAGCTGAGTTTTGGATGGAAGGAAGGAAATCTTTAGGGAAGGAAATCTGCCGTCCTTACCAGGTCTGGCCTGTATGTGACTCCTCTCCACATCACTGAAACAGCCCCAATCAAAGTCACACATGGCATCCTCTGTGACTGGCTGTGCTGCACAATCTCTTTTCATTCTTCATGACTTCTCAGTAGCCTTTAACACGGTTCATCAGATCCTCTATCTCCAACACCTCTCCTCCTCTGTCCAGCTGTGTGGGACTGCCCTTGCCTCGTTCCACTTGCCTATCCAGTCACAGCTAGAGAATCTGCTGCAAAGGCTTCTATTTGTGACCTCGCACCATTACCTCTGAAGTCCCCCAAGGTCCTATCCTTCGCCCTCTCCTATTTTTCATCTACATGCTAATCCTCGGCAAAATCATCCAAAAACATGACATCAGGTTCCACATGTATGCTGACACCCAGCTTTGCCTCACCACCAACTCTCTCAACTCCTCCACTTCCTCTTTGTTGTCATGCTGCTTCTTTGGCATTTAGTCCTGGATGAGCAGAAATTTCCTAATTAAAAATTAGGAAGATGGAAGCCACTTTCTTTGGCCCCTGCCACAAACTCCATTTGCCAGCCTTCAGTTCCATCCCCTTCCCTGGTCATTGCCTCAGGCTGAACCACTGTTCACAACCTCAGTGTCCTATTTGACCCTGTGTAATGTCACCCAGCTCCGCCCCTACCTCAGCTCTTCTGCTGCTGAAATCACCATAGAATGATGCAGCAAAGGAGGCACCTATAGTGCCCATCGTGTTTGTGCCGGCTCTTTGAAAAAACCATCCAATTCGTCCCACTCCCGTACTCTTTCCCCATCGACCTTCAATTTTTCCCCTTCAAGTACTTACTCAATTTCCTTTTGAAAGTTATTATTGAATCTGCTTCCACCACCCTTTCAGGCAATGCCTTCCAGATCATAACAACTCTCTGCATTAAATTTATTTCTTCATTTTGCAAATTACCTTCCAGGAATTGAACCCGGTCCACAAGAGTGAGCACACCGAATCCTAACCACTAGACCACCATAGAACTATTTGAATGCTTTTGTTACCTCCATGCTTGACTATTCCAATGCTTTCCTGGCCAGCCTCATCTTCCACCCTCCATAAACCTGAAGTCATCCAAAACTCAGCTGCCCATATCTGATCCCACACCAAGTCCTGCTCATTCATCACCGCTGTGCTTGCTGATCTACATTGGCTCCGATGTTCCCGTTAAGCTGCACGGCTGCGCAGTGTTCTGAAGGTTACGCGCAGGCCACACAGTGGCTTTACTACTGCAAAACAATGCATGTGTGGAAGTTTGAATGGGCTGTGCAATAAAAATTAGAGGGAACATTGATTGGCTCCGGTCCACCAACACCTTGGTTTTAAAGTTCTCATGCTTGTTTTCAAATCCCTCCATAGCATTGCCCCTCCCTATTTCTGTAACTTCCTCCAACCCTACAACCCTCGAAAAACTCACGTTCCTCCAATTTTGGCTTGTTGTGCATCCATCAGTCCTTTAGTCATCAAGACCCTAAGCTCTGGAATTCCATCCATAATCCCTTTTGTTTCTCCATATCGCTCTCCTCATTTAAGACCCCCCTTATAACCTACCTCTTTGACCAAGCTTTTAGTCATTCATCCCAATATCTCCTTCTTTGGCTCAGTGTCAATTTTTGTTTGATTACACTACTGTGAAATGCTTTCCTATGTTCAAGGCGCCATATAAATGCAAATTGTTGTTATTCACTCCCACACAAGCATACACACAGAATAAATACAACAACCTGTACTTACTCAGTGCCTTTAACATGGATAAATGCCCCAAGATGCTTTACAGATGTACAAGAAAAAAAAATAGATGCTAAACCACAGAAGGAGAGATTAGAAGTGGTGACCAAAAGCTTGGTCAAGGAGGTGGATTTTAAGGAGGGTTTGAAAGGAGAAGTGGGAGATCGAGAGGGTGAAGATCTTAGGGTGGGAATTCCAGGACGTGGAGCGTAGGCGGCTGAATGCACAGCCGCTAATGGTGAGGTGGGGATAGGGGGACGGACAAGAAGTTCAAGTCAGAGGAACAGAAGGTTTGAGGGGGAGTAGGTTGCAGGATTTGAGGATGTTACAGAGATAGAGTAAGGTGAGGTCATGGAGGGATGTAAACATGAGGGTAGATTTTAATTTTACTGCCTGAGAGGTAACCTAGCAGAGCTAATCGCTCACTCCTTATAGAACTTGTCTGGTTTTGATACCAGATTACCGCCCCAGCAATGGAGACAAAAATTTACCCCAAGGCTGAGAATTTTTAATTTGAATCGTAGCAGATCAGGAGCCAATGTAGGACAACAAGAACATCTGTGATGAGCAAATGGGACTAGGTGCGAGATAAAGTATTGCAGCAGGTTTTTTGATGAGCTGGTTTATGGCCGTGATGTCTTGAAAAACAGTTAACACACACACTTGCACAAACATGGCTGCCGGATAAGAATTGTGCAAGCACATGACTTTATTGTTATTACATCAGTAGTCCACTAGGTGGAGTAGTCCACTAGAGGGTTCTACAACAATTCTCCCTCCTTATTGAAGAAGTTAATCATAACAAAATAATCATTGTACATGACTTGCATGGTATACACAACTCTTGGTATACATTTCTCAAAAGAAACCCATTTATGTTTCCAAATTCTACTATAGAATTCTGTAACACAAAATGTTATGAACTTATTTTCCATATTTACAGATGAAACTTAACCATTGGTTTTCTGTTTTGAAGAGGATACCTTCTTTCTTTAACAGAACTTTCCGATCTTGCTGTAGGACTTTGATTCATTCTAGGTTGAGCCTGAGGAGAGTTTTTCTCCAAGAGTGACCTTGATCTACATTTGGACTCTACACTTTCAGACTGATTGTCTGCCTGACTCAGACTTAAATTCTGACTTTCTCTTGGACTTGTTTCTGGTAGATATGATGTCGGATTTGCTACTGGTGCTCTACTTGTAATAAGACTATCTGACTCATCAGAATAATTTGAACCATACCAACTTTCAACTCCTTCCACATCTGTAGGCAAGATATGATCAATGTATTAGAAATAGAACACTTCTTCCCTATTGAGTGTAACTTGTGATGGGGATGGCAACCTGGACATAGCATCAGCATTACTGTGATCAGATGATCATTTGTACTTAATGTCATAGGTATACGCTGACAAAATCAAAGCCCATCTCTGCATTCGGGCTGCAGCTAAGGTTGGAACTGGGGACTTTGGATGAAGGATTTATGACAGGGGCTTAAGGTCAGTAACCATGGTAAACTTACAACCAAACAAGTATTTGTGAAACTACTTGATCTCAAAAATCAATGCCAAAGCTTTCCTTTTGATCTGTGCATAATTCCGCTCACTGACACTGAGAGTGCATGAAGCAAAAGCAATTGGTCTCTTCTCCACACTATTTAGTAGATGAGAAATCCCTGCCCCAACTCCGTATGGAGAGGCATCACATGCTAGCTTGATCTCCTTAGATATGTCAGTGAACTAACATGGTACTCTCTACTAGCTGGCTTTTACACTCTTTGAATGCTGTGTCGCATTCTTGTGATCACTTCCACTGGACCTGTTTTCTCAACAGCTCATTCAGTGGATGTAAAACTGTAGCCAAGCTTGGGAGGAACTTCCCGTAATAATTCAAAAGGTCCAAAAATGATCGAAGTTCAGTGACATTCTTGGCAGTGGGTGCATTTTGAATTGCATCCAGCTGTCCTTGGTTGGATATAAACCATCTTTGCCTACTCTGTGCCCGAAGTACTCCAGAGGTTTTAAACATCTCACACTTGTGAGCAGTAATTCGTACTCTGTGCTTCTCTAGCCATTTGAGCACTTCATTTAACACCTTATCATGGATTTGCCTGTTTGGTGCTCAAATGAGTTTGTCATCTAAATAACACACTACCCCATCAATGCCTCGCAAGATTTGGTTAGTCACGCCCTGGAATATGTTGGGGGCGGAAAACACTCCAAATGGTAGCCTATTGAACTGATATAGACCTAGGTGAGTATTTATGGTCAAGCATGACTTGGACTCGAACTCAAGTTGTAGGTAGGCATTTGTTGGATCTAATTTTGAAAATATCTGGCCACCGGTCAGCGTTGTGAACAAATCTTCCACATTTCGCTACATATTGGGTAGATTACTCTCTGGAACCTGGTTTATGGTTACCTTATAATAACCACACAACCTTACCATCTGACTTAGGTACAACAACAATGGGTGTAGCCCAATTACTCAGATCTACCTCAGAGATAATGTTCTCAGTTTCTAGTCTTGAGTTCTTGCTCAATTTGTTCCTTAAGTGTGTATGGTATGGGATGTGGCTGCAGTAAACTGGTCTTACGTCCTTCTGCACTCTGACACTCGCCTTGAAGTCTTGGATCGGACTGCCTGTCTCGCGGAACACCTCTGGATATTGCTTGATATCATCATCTTTCAATGCAAATTTCATTTCCACATGAACAATCTCATTCCAATTCAGTTTCAGTGATCCCAAGCAAACTCTACCTATCAAAGCAGGCATGTCTCCTGCTAGTACTATGAGAGGCAAGCTCCGATACTGATCCTTATATTTCACCGGTATGGCGACATGTCTTACTACAGGGATTTGCTCTGAGTAGCCTCGCAGCTCTATTTTTGGCTTCTCTAGTGAAACATCACTCAACTTGTCGAGATACAGCGATTCCGGTAGTACGGATGCACCAGTGTCGATTTCCATGGGTATCCTGGTTCCTGCGACGATTACTTGGAAGGCGATACTTCGCGAATCGCTGTAAGATACCTTTGTGCTTCTGATGATATAAATCTCCAGAAACTCCTCGTCCTGCTGCTTCTCTTCAACTCTATGTAGTGTCTGGCGATTTCTATTTCTAGCATTGCCTATCAGTTTACTCTTCTGTCGGCATGTCTTTGCAAGATGCCCAGTTTTCTTGCAATGGAAACACTCTGCCTTCATATTTGGACAGCTTTGAACGAGGTGTTGTCCCAGGCACCAATAGCACGACTTCAATGCACTGTTACCTTGGCCAGTTGCTGAGGTCTTGGGGCCCAACTGCCCTTTACTTTTAGCCTGCAGCCGATTCACCTCAATTGACTGGAAATGGTGCAAAATTCTCGGGAGTATCGGTTGGCCATATCCATTGACAAGCTGAATCAAAAGTCAAGTTCGGGGTTGTCAACAATATACTTCTGTTACGTTCATTTTTCAACCCACAACAAAGTGGTCACGCAAAGCTTGGTCCTGAAAATTTCCAAAATAACAGTTAATAGCTAGCTTTTTTAAAGCTACAATGTACTCACTGATACCCTTGTCATTTAATTGATCCCGTGTTCCAAAACAATAACTTTCAGCAATTTCCAGGGGTTCAGGACTGTAGTGCTGAATCTTCTTCAGTTGCGTGTCCTTCAGCGTGGCGGGAACAAGCACATTTTTCAGGGTTTAATACACCTCGGGGCCTGCTTCAGTCAAGAAAATAGCCTGTTTCCTTTCTAAAACTGCCTGGTTACGGTTTACATCATCGAGGACTTCGACGATACCATTCGCAGTGGAAAACATTTCTAGCCACTCTATATATGCTCCGAAGGTTTCTTGGTCACGATGGAACACACCCAAGTGCCTTATTATTCCCATAGACGTGACCATCTGGACTCTGGCAAAGTAGACAATTCAGCCATGTGCTTGAAATTGAACTCAGATTTTTAAGCTTTTCTGCAAAATGAAGAACCTTGAACAGTCTCTCTGTCGGTTGGTAGGATTATCCTCCAACAAAAATTTCAGCTAGGGAATCCGAAAATCGCATCCTCATCGACAATCTGTGATATCTTGAGACACAGTAAACACACATACTTGCACAAACATGGCTGCTGGATAAGAAGTGTGCATGCACATGGCTTTATTATTATTACATCAGTAGTCCACTAGATGGAGTAGTCCACTAGAGGCTCTACAACAATGGCATGTGTCGTCCAGGAGAAGATTAGAGTAATCAATTCTGGACGTGACAAAGACATCAATGACGATTTTGGTAGCAGATAGATTGAGGCAAGGGTAGAAGCGGGTGATGTTACAGGAGGTATACATATGCAATCTTTTTGATGGAGAGGATATGGCATTGGAAGCTTAACTCTGGATTAACGAGGATTAGGCACATAGGGCCTAGGTAGCTGAAGGCATGGCTGCCAATGGTGGAACCATGAAAATTGGGGATGCGCAAGAGGCCAGAATTGGAGGAGCGCAGAGATCTTGGAGGGTTGTAGGACTGGAGGAGATTCAGAGATAAGGAGGGGAGAAGCCATGGAGGGGATATATTGCAATGGTTTGTTTACAGCACATGAAAAAAAACAACCATTTTGTAGTTAACTAATAAAATAATGGTTTTACTGACAAGCTTTCTAAAGTTCAACAGTATGGTGTTGACAAATTCCCCGATCTTGTTGACAAAATGATGGCCAAACCAACCTCAGCCATTATATCAAGGCACCAATCTATATTGAAACTAGTATGTGTACTGTCAATACCAAATCTGTTGCTTCATAATGACATTCAATATTTCAAATATGTTTTGTATTTAACATTTCTATTGACAGTGAAAGGTTACAACACACTACAAGGTGGTAAGAAACGAGAGGGAACTATATTTGGCGTTTACACATAGATTTCAGTTCTATGGAACTATTAGTATGACATTGTTCCTAAACCTTTCTGGCACTGAACTTGGCAGTGACCGAACTGCATCAATCAACTTTTAACAAGCTGGGTTTTGTCCTGGCGCTAACAGAAACAGGGTTGTACCTGTAACAGCAAGATGCTAAAATAGCAATTGTATTCAACCGTGTAAAGTATTACCAGCAGCTTGCATTTATACCGGATCTTTAAATGCAGCAAAACCTCCCAGGGTGCTGCAGAGAGACACAGAGAAGAGTAGGGCAGGCAACCAAGGGATGGTGAAAGAGGTCAGTTTGAGGAGGCTCTTCAAGGTAAGGAAAGCGAGATAGCAAGGTGGAGGGGCTCAGGTAGAGCACTGAAGAGTGTGGGGTCAGGACAGCTAAAGGCTCCACCACTGACAGTGGAGCAGAAAGAAGGGAAATGGGAGGGAAGCCAGTGTCAGAAGAGTAGAGGGTGTGCGGTGGCATGTAGAGTGGTTTGCAGAAGTAGAGATGGGTAAGGCATGGAGGGACAAAGGTATTGAATTCAATACATTGAGGAGCCATGGAGGGGCACAAGAGAATTATGGATGAGGAATGCCATTTGGCCCATCTTACATAGAGGTATACTTAGAATTCACAACGCAGAAACAAGGCCATTCAGCCCAACTAGTCTATGCCAGCATTTAGAAACATAGAAACATAGAAAATAGGTGCAGGAGCAGGCCATTCAGCCCTTCTAGCCTGCACCGCCATTCAATGAGTTCATGGCTGAACATGAAACTTCAGTACCCCCTTCCTGCTTTCTCGCCATACCCCTTGATCCCCCGAGTAGTAAGGACTTCATCTAACTCCCTTTTGAATATATTTAGTGAATTGGCCTCAACTACTTTCTGTGGTAGAGAATTCCACAGATTCACCAATCTCTGGGTGAAGAAGTTTCTCCTCATCTCGGTCCTAAATGGCTTACCCCTTATCCTTAGACTGTGACCCCTGGTTCTGGACTTCCCCAACATTGGGAACATTCTTCCTGCATCCAACCTGTCCAAACCCGTCAGAATTTTAAACGTTTCTATGAGATCCCCTCTCACTCTTCTGAACTCCAGTGAATACAAGCCCAGTTGATCCAGTCTTTCTTGATAGGTCAGTCCCACCATCCCGGGAATCAGTCTGGTGAATCTTCGCTGCACTCCCTCAATAGCAAGAACGTCCTTCCTCAAGTTAGGAGACCAAAACTGTACACAATACTCCAGGTGTGGCCTCACCAAGGCCTTATACAACTGTAGCAACACCTCCCTGCCCCTGTACTCAAATCCCCTCGCTATGAAGGCCAACATGCCATTTGCTTTCTTAACCGCCTGCTGTACCTGCATGCCAACCTTCAATGACTGATGTACCATGACACTCAGGTCTCGCTGCACCTTCCCCCTTCCTAATCTGTCACCATTCAGATAATAGTCTGTCTCTCTGTTTTTACCACCAAAGTGGATAACCTCACATTTATCCACATTATACTTCATCTGCCACGCATTTGCCCACTCACCTAACCTATCCAAGTCACTCTGCAGCCTCATAGCATCCTCCTCGCAGCTCACACTGCCACCCAACTTAGCGTCATCCGCAAATTTGGAGATACTACATTTAATCCCCTCGTCTAAATCATTAATGTACAATGTAAACAGCTGGGGCCCCAGCACAGAACCTTGCGGCACCCCACTAGTCACTGCCTGCCATTCTGAAAAGTACCCGTTTACTCCTACTCTTTGCTTCCTGTCTGACAACCAGTTCTCAATCCACGTCAGCACACTACCCCCAATCCCATGTGCTTTAACTTTGCACATTAATCTCTTGTGTGAGACCTTGTCGAAAGCCTTCTGAAAGTCCAAATATACCACATCAACTGGTTCTCCTTTGTCCACTTTACTGGAAACATCCTCAAAAAATTCCAGAAGATTTGTCAAGCATGATCTCCCTTTCACAAATCCATGCTGACTTGGACCTATCATGTCACCATTTTCCAATTTATGCTCCACACAAGCCTCCCCCCAACTCGCCCCTCCCTTCATCAAACGCTATCAGCATACCCTTCTATAAGTCAAGTCAGGATGGCATGTGACTTGGAGGGAAACGTGGAGATGACGCTGATAATATGTTATTGTGACTCTTGTCCTTCTTGCATAGGAATACATAGGTTATATATGGCACAGAAACAGGCCATTCGGCCCAACCAGTCCATGCCAGTGGTTATGCTCAATTCAAGCCTCTTCTCATCTTTCCTTATCTACGCCTATCAGCATAACTCTCAATTCCCTTTTCCCTCCTTCTTGGTTATGGGCTTGGAAGGTGCTGTTGAAATAAGTTTGGCCTGCTGTGAGTCTGCAACTCCTCAGACAATGAAGCAGTCCATGCTCACTTGCAGCAAGACCTGGACGATATTCAGGCTTGGGCTGATAATTGGCAAGTAACATTCGCCAGGCAATGACTATCTCCAACAAGTGAGAGTCTAGCCACTGCCCCATGACAGTCAATGGGATTACTATCACCGAATCCCCCACCCATCAACATTCTGGGGATCACCATTGAACAGAACCTTAACTGGACCAGCCACATAAATACTGTGGCTACAAGAGCGGGTCAAAGGCTGAGTGAATCACTTCCTGACACCCCAAAGTCTTTCCATCATCTACAAGGCACAAGTCAAGAGTGTGATGGGATACTCTCCACTTGCCTGGATGAATGCAACTCTGAAAACACTTAAGAAGTTTGACACCATCCAGGACAAAGCAGCCCGCTTGATTGGCACCCCATCCACCACCTTAAACATTGATTCCCTCCACCAACGGCGCACCGTGGCTGCAGAGTGTACCATCAACAAGATGCACAACAACTCGCCAAGGCTCCTTCGGTAGCAACACTCAAACCCGTGACCTCTACCGCCTAGAAAGACAATGGTAGCAGGTGGAAACATCATCACCTACAAATTCGCCTCAGAGTCACACAACATGCTGGCTTGGAAATATATCGCAGTTCCTGCATTATCATCACTTGGTCAAAACCTTGGAACTCCCTCCCTCAGTGGGAGCACCCTTGCCTCTGAGTCATAAGGTTGTTGGTTCAAGTCCCACTCCAGAGACTTGAGCACAAAAATCTATGCTGACACTGCAATGCAGTACTGAGGGAGTGCTGCACTGTCGGAGATGCCGTCTTTCAGACTGTAAAATTGAAGCCCCATCTACCCTCTTGGGTGGATGTAAAAGATCCCATGGCACTATTTCAAAGAAGAGCAGGAGAGATCTCCCCGGTGTTCTGGCCAATATTTATCCCTCAATCAATATCGCTAAAATAGATTATCTGGTCATTATCACATTGCTGTTTGTGGGAGCTTGCTGTGCGCAAATTGGCTGCTGCATTTCCTACATTACAACATTTCAAAAATTATTTAATTGGCTGTAAAGTGCTTTGGGACAACTGATGGTTGTGAAAGGCGCTATATAAATGCAAGTCACAGCATTGTGGAAGCACCTTCACCACATGGTCTGCAGCGGTTCAAGGCAGCGGCTCACCACCACCTTCTCAAGGGCAATTAAGGATGATCAATAAATGCTGGCTTTGCCAGTAACGCCCACATCCTGTGAATGAATAAAAAACAGTATCTGATTATCAAACATAACCCTTTGAAAACAACCAACAACCTTTGTAATCAAGTTAGCGGAAGGTTAATCTGTTGGTGCAGAGGCTGTTATACAATCTTCTTACTTCAGTGTTTACTTCAAAATTGTCATCCTTGTTTACAAATCCCTCCATGGCTTCTCCTGTAATCTCCTTCAGCCCCACAACCCCCCAAGATGTTTGCGCTCCTCTAACGCTGCCCTCTTGAGCATCCCTGATTATAATCGCTCAACCATTGGTGGCCGTACATAGAAACATAGAAACATAGAAAATAGGTGCAGGAGTCGACCATTCAGTCCTTCGAGCCTGCACCACCATTCAATAAGATCATGGCTGATCATTCACTTCAGTACCCCTTTCCTGCTTTCTCTCCATACCCCTTGATCCCTTTAGCCGTAAGGGCCATATCTAACTCCCTCTTGAATATATCAAAGGAACTGGCACCAACAACTCTCTGTGGCAGGGAATTCCACAGGTTAACAACTCTCTGAGTGAAGAAGTTTCTCCTCATCTCAGTCCTAAATGGCCTGCCCCTTATCCTAAGACTGGTTCTGGGCTTCCTCAACATTGGGAACATTCTTCCCGCATCTAACCTGTCCAGTCCCGTCAGAATCTTATATGTTTCTATGAGATCCCCTCTCATCCTTCTAAACTCCAGTGTATAAAGGCCCAGTTGATCCAGTCTCTCCTCATATGTCAGTCCAGCCATCCCTGGAATAAGTCTGGTGAACCTTCGCTGCACTGCCTCAATAACAAGAACGTCCTTCCTCAGATTAGGAGACCAAAACTGAACACAATATTCCAGGTGAGGCCTCACCAAGGCCCTGTACAACTGCAGTAAGACTTCCCTGCTCCTATACTCAAATCCCCTAGCTATGAAGGCCAACATACCATTTGCCTTCTTCACTGCCTGCTGTACCTGCATGCCAACTTTCAATGACTGATGAACCATGACACCCAGGTCTCGCTGCACCTCCCCTTTTCCTAATCTGTCGCCATTCAGTTAATATTCTGCCTTCGTGTGTTTACCCCCAAAGTGGATAACCTCACATTTATCCACATTATACTGCATCTGCAATGCATTTGCCCACTCGCCTAACCTGTTCACTCTGCAGCCTCTTAGAGTCCTCCTCACAGCTCACACCGCCACCCAGTTTAGTGTCATCTGCAAACTTGGAAATATTACTCAATTCCATCCTCTAGATCATTAATGTATATTGTAAAGTGCTGGTGTCCCAGTACTGAGCCCTGCGGCACTCTACTAGTCACTGCCTGCCATTCTGAAGAGGCCCCGTTTATCCCGACCCTCTGCTTCCTGTCTGCCAACCAGTTCTCTATCCACATCAGTACATTACCCCCAATACCATGTGCTTTGATTTTGCACACCAATCTCTTGTGTGGGACCTTGTCAAAAGCCTTTTGAAAGTCCAAATACACCACATCCACTGGTTCTCCCTGGTCCACTCTACTAGTTACATCCTCAAAAAATTCCAGAAGATTTGTCAAGCATGATTTCCCTTTCATAAATCCATGCTGACTTGGACCAATCCTGTCACTGCTTTCCAAATGCGCTGCTATTTCATCCTTAATGATTGATTCCAACATTTTCCCACTAAATGACAGGCTAACCAGTCTATAATTACCCGTTTTCTCTCTCCCTCCTTTTTTAAAAAGTGGTGTTTCATTAGCTATCCTCCAGTCCATAGGAACTGATCCAGAGTCGATAGACTGTTGGAAAATGATCACCATCGCATCCACTATTTCTAGGGCCACTTCTTTAAGTACTCTGGGATGCAGACTATCAGGCCATGGGGATTTATTAGTCTTCAATCCCATCAATTTCCCTAACACAATTTCCCGCCTAATAAGGATATCCTTCAGTTCCTCCTTCTCACTAGACCCTCGGTCCCCGAGTACTTCCAGAAGGTTATTTATGTCTTCCTTCGTGAAGACAGAACCAAAGTATTTATTCAATTGGTCTGCCATTTCTTTGTTCCCCATTATAAATTCACCTGGATCTGACTGCAAGGGACCTACGTTTGTCTTCACTAATCTTTTTCTCTTCACATATCAATAGAAGCTTTTGCAGTCAGTTTTTATGTTCCCGGCAAGCTTCCTCTCGTACTCTATTTTCCCCCTCTTAATTAAACCCTTTGTCTGCCTCTGCTGAATTCTAAATTTCTCCCAGTCCTCAGGTTTGCTGCTTTTTCTGGCTAATTTATATGCCTCTTCCTTGGATTTAACACTGCTTAATTTCCCTTGTTAGCCACGGTTGAGTCACCTTCCCCATTTTATTTTTACTCCAGACAGGGATGTACAATTGCTGAAGTTCATCCATATGATCTTTAAAGGTTTGCCATTGCCTATTTACCTTCAACCCTTTAAGTATCATTTGCCAGTCTAATCTAGCCAATTCGCGCCTCATACCGTCAAAGTTACCTTTCCTTAAGTTCTGGACCCTAGTTTCTGAATTAACTTTGTCACTCTTCATCCGAATAAAGAATTCTACCATGTTATGGTCACTCTTCCCCAAGGGGCCTCGCACAACAAGATTGCTAATTAGTCCATTCTCATTACACATCACCCAGTCTAGGATGGCCAGCTCTCTGGTTGGTTCCTCGACATACTGGTCTAGAAAACCATCCCTAATACACTTCAGGAAATCCTCCTCCACCGCATTGCTACCAGTTAGGTTAACCCAATCAATATGTAGATTAAAGTCACCCATGATAACTGCTGTACCTTCATTGCACACATCCCTTATTTCTTGTTTGATGCTGTCCCCAGCCTCACTACTACTATTTGGTGGCCTGTACACAACTCTTACTAGCGTCTTCCGCCCTTTGGTATCCCATAGCTCCACCCATACCGATTCCACATCA
Source organism: Pristiophorus japonicus (assembly GCF_044704955.1). Lineage (NCBI taxonomy): Eukaryota > Metazoa > Chordata > Chondrichthyes > Pristiophoridae > Pristiophorus > Pristiophorus japonicus. The sequence goes on along the minus strand of NC_091990.1, from coordinate 19,129,090 downwards.
TCCAAGCTAATGTCCTTCCTTACAATTGCATTAATTTCCTCTTTAACCAGCATTGCCACCCCACCTCCTTTTCCTTTCTGTCTATCCTTCCTAAATGCTGAATACCCCTGGATGTTGAGTTCCCAGCCTTGGTCACCCTGGAGCCATGTCTCCGTGATGCCAATCATATCATATCCATTAACTGCTATCTGCGCAGTTAATTCGTCCACCTTATTCCGAATACACCTCGCATTGAGGCACAGAGCCTTCAGGCTTGTCTTTTTAACACACTTTGCCCCTTTAGAATTTTTCTGTAATGTGGCCCTTTTTGTTTTTTGCCTTGGGTTTCTCTGCCCTCCACTTTTATTATTCTCCTTTTTATCTTTTGCTTCTGACTTCATTTTATTGCCCTCTGTCTCCTTGCATACCTTCAACTGCCTAGGCCCTAATCTCTGGACCTCCCTCCCTAAACCTCTCTACTTCTTTCCTCCATCAAGATGCTCATTAAAACCAAGCTTTTATTCATCTGCCGTAATTTCTTCTTACCTGGCTCGGTGCCAAATTTATTATTTTGTCTTGTAACAGTATATAAATACAAGAATCTGTTACATTTCGAACTATTGCCAGTTCTGATGAAGGGTCATCGACCTGAAACATTAACTCTGTTTCTCTCTCCATAGATGCTGTCTGACCCGTTGAGATTTCCAGCATTTTCTGTTTTTATTTCAGATTCGAGCACCCGCAGTATATTGCTTTTGTATAAATACAATTTGTTGTTGTTTTGTTGATATAAATGTGACTAGATTTCTAAGTCATGTTAATATAATGGGGGGGAAATTGCAGTCGGAGGCTTCCTTCGTACAAACGCCTCCAGCTTGAAAAAAATGTATGAATGTACCTGATGGTCCCGGAGAAATGTGGGATCCCGGTCGGAGACCTAGATTTGCTGCGTAGCGCATGGGGAGATGACTTTGAGGTACGTACGGAAATGCTGGAGTCACGTGGGCCTGGACCATCAATGGCTATGCAGTATTTGCATTAATAAAAATGGGAGCTCTGTTTGTACAGGCTCCCATTACTATCAGAGAAAATACCCCTAAAACACCCAAACACAGCATGATAAATAAATAAAACTCCTCACATACTTAAAATTAATTGAAATTAAATGTAATTAAATGTTTTTGAAAAAAAAATTGGATTTAAAAAAAAATGTGTTTTAATAGTGTTAAAAATAAACTTACATTAATGGACGGGTTTTTTAATATAAAAAGGAATGTTTAAATTTAATTTTTATATGTTTTAAAACTCTTACGCTGGTAAAAGTAAGCTATGCGCCTGCTTTTACCAGGCATAAGTTTGAAGGACATTCGCTGGGCATGAGTTGGGCAAATAATCCAATCTCTCCCGCGTGAATGTCCTTCTCCCGGGGATGCAGAGGACCTGTCTTTAGAAACCTTGACAGATCGGAAAAGCCAGTTTTCTGCGCATGCGCATTATGTCCCGATAATCGGCTTTTGCAAGGCCTCGCTGGGACCGTGCACACTTCGTACGGATCCGGCGACGCCGGAATTTTCGGCCCAGTACTTTCCAATAAACTAATGCTTTAATGGGGTTCGAAATTCCGACGTCCCCAGACCCGCAGATCGGGAGCGAGGACATTTGTACGGGCAAGATTGCGGGATTTACGCATATCTTGCCCAGCAAATGTCGTCAAAAATCTTGCGCCTGAAAAAGTAGGCGCATAGCCTACTTTTACCGCCGCAAGTGTTTAAAAACACACAAAAACAAATTTAAATTAAATTAAATAAACACATTGTATTGTTAAAAACTCTGCCCACTATGGTAAGTTTATTTAACCCGCATTACAAAACTTAAAAAAAAATGGGAAATATATTGTTTTCCTCTAAGGCGTCCAACTTCTTAGAGGGACAAGTGGCGTATAGCCATACGAAATTGAGCAATAATTTTAATTATGTAAGGTCTGTTTTTTATTTTTTATTAGTGTGTGTTTGTTTTTTTTCCTATTAATAGCACTGAGAACTTGTAGATATGCGAGTCTGAGTGCTATTAATGAGAACCTGTGAACTACCTATCTGATTGGCTGAGCAGTCACACGTGACTGCAGCTTCTGCGTGGGAACCCTCTGGATGCAGCGTGGGAGGAGAAGGCTTCCTCACCGGAATCCAGGGCACCTCCTGGACCACCAGGTACTTTCGTAAAAAATCTCCGGTCGGAAGGCAATTGCCCGTGGGAAGCCTCCCACCGTAACGTCCGGGCCATTAGTTTCATCTCCCCAGAATGGGCCTCAAGAGCTCTCTTTGCAGCATCCAACTGGTTCTTAATGATTCCCAGGTTTTTGCCGCCATCATTCTATCTGGAATTCCGTTCATTGTATTGATAATTCTTTGTGTGAGGATGAACTTCCTGATATGGAGTCTTAAAATGACCCTTTACTAGTTTGAACCTGAGACCCCTTATCCAACTCTCTCAATTTAATTTTGAAATAACTTACTGGATTTGACTCTACGTGCCATTCTGAAAAGATCATCTCGCAGAGGCCATTTGCAAGGCTGAAAAACCCAAGGCCTAGAAATTGGCCCAGTTACCTCCACAAGCTTTCACCGTGACCTGGTCTAAAACTGACAGCCGCCACTCTAGCGCCTTTCGGTGGCACGGGTCTCGGAGGCTGCCAGTTTGGTGAAGGCTTCAGCACTGCCGATAACAGCACTGGCCCTAGAAATGCAAATTAAGAGAGGGCAAGGTCAGTCGGCATGTTTACCTCGGTGGACCTTAACGCTGAGTTCAGCGCTGGGCCCTAAGCTCGCCATGAAAACCCAGCGTTCAGCAGACAGAAAGGCGCTGTCAGCATCTCTTAAAAGGGACACACACATCTTTCAGGTAAATTTGCATTTAAACTTTTGGACTGGATTTTTAAAAACTTTATTGAAGTAGTAGCTTGGTGCAATACATGTCTAAAGTTTAAAAAAAATGTGCAGGGAGTGCTGCTGGATGCTTACAAGGCCTCGGATGGTAAAGAAAAGCCTCAGAGAAGACTGAAAATGCTCAGCTGGTCAGGCAACATCCGTGGAGAGAGTGAGAGAGTTCACGTCTCAGGTTGAGATGCTGCCTGGCCTGCTGAATATTTCTAGCATTTAATGCTTTTATTTCACACTTACAGCATCAGCTCACAGAAGAAAGAGGAGGAACCAGAAGAGGAAGATCCTGAAGAGGAGGAAGCAGAAGGAAGGATGCAACCCAGACAGCCCCTTTTCTGGCTGGGATACCCAGGATGGAATCAACTGCCTGCAGTACCAGTGTCCACAACCACAATTCACCTTTCAACATTTATCCCACACCTTACCTTCAATCTGTTACTGATCATCAAAGCCTCCTCTTGGCCACAATGCTGAAATAAAAACCACAACAAAGCCAACTTTCCAAGCCAACTATATACATCTATCCATCCAATATGACAAGAAATCAACTCATCACCCTTATTCATTCCCTTAGTGACTGTCTTGCGTGTGACTTTGCCTATCCTACTGATGTCACGCAGTGCTACCCCAGTGGCTGCAGCATGGCTGCTGGAAGGCTGCTGATTTTCTGTGGGGGACATTGCAAATGGCCTTGCTGGTCGACCTTGAGGAGCTGGTGGTTGGGAGTGTCAAATCGAGTGACAGTGTTTCTTCTTCTTCTTCACTTTTCTCTGCCTGTTCTTGCTCAACCACTGGCTGAGCAGGCTGCATTTCTTGGATGTGTGAAATGAGGAAGGCACAAGGGTGGCGTTGCGGTGAGGGTAAGGCGGGAAAGCAAGAGGTGCATGCGAGAAGGAGCCTAACGTATGACAATACCAGCATCTTGTATCCTTTGAGCCATGCAACTAGCTAAGGGCTGGCTCAGCCATGCCTCTGCCAAGAATGGTCAGCACCGTCTCCTCCAAGGGGATGAGGTGAAGCTCGGAATGGGAGGTGTGCCTTGTGTTTGGTACAGATTGCTGATAGGTGAGTGATTTAGGGGGGGGTCGTGCATTGAGCAGTGTGTAAGGCGAGTGATACAGTTGGTAGGAGACGGCTTTTGAAGATGCATTCACTAATCTTGACCAGTGGTCTGAGGTCATGAAGCTTCTTTGGGCACTGGAGCCAGAGGGCGACAGCGACACGGCTGGCAGTGACGGGCTCGGTGATCTGGTCCCGCATTATTCTGTCTGGAGGGTCTTCTGGCCCCTGTGGGTACTGAACCTCTCTTGCAGTGTTGACCCCCTGCACAAAGCTGGCTTTCCCTGGCTTGCTGAGCCATTTGTGTTAGCGCTGAAGCAGTTTTCCCATTTTCTTTTAGGTGTGAATGAGAATTTGGCTTTAAGAGCTGAAGACTCCCATTTGGGAATTCTCTTTAATGTTCATTTTTTTTTTCAGAAGGCATTACCCTTTTACGAAAACAACTATGCATTTCCATTTTAAGATCCCACAATGCTTTGCAAAATCACAGCCTCGCTTTCAGAGGCTGTAGAAGCAACAACGGCGCTTGGCCGTACCACATTGGGGCCTGATGCCGGGTCGTACGCCACCACGAGGGAGTTACATGGTGAGTTTAGCACTGGGCTGATGATCATTAGTCCCCAATGCCAATTTTTCAGTCCTGCTAGTCCTTTGAAGACTTGGAATCAGCCTTGCAGCTTTTCTTTGCACCATCTCCAACACTTGAACATTTCCCTTATTTCTTGCTGTTCTCAGGATGTGCGCAATGCTGGCAAGGCCTCATGTACTGCCCCATCCTTAGTTACCCTGAGAAAGTGGTGGTGGCTTTAAGAGTCAACCATGGAGACAGATCTTGTGTGTCGGCCACATCAGGTTAGGGATAGCAGCTTCCCTTCCTAGAAGGACATGCGTGAACCAGTTTGGTTTTTACAACAATCCAGCAGCTTTCACAGAGCCATCTCACAAATTACCAGACTTACTAATTCACAATTTGAACTCGGGCCTTCTGGTTTGTGAGTCCAGTACCAAACACAACGTTACCCTGCTGCTAAATAATCTTGGCACAATGTAATGCCACTGGGGCAATTTGGCACCACAGCTACAGAAAATCACCCATTTGTTGAAATCAAGAGGAAGGCCTGTATTATATTGAAGGCAACCTACCCTTCCTCCTACAACCCAAGCTTGGCACCACCCAGTAAGTACTACTTAATTTACGTCACCTTCTCTCTTACTCTTTTCCGTCCTGGCGATGTCCTGCACGAAGGCCATGGCATTTACAGGAATTCCCTCCATTCCAGCTACTCCAAATAAAAATGGCAGACACAAAATCCAGCTCTTTTCTGCTTTCACAAGTGAAACACGATAACCACGAAATGTTTTTATAGTACCATAAAATGTAATGTTTGCATCATTTGGCAATTAGCTTTCAATAAAACCTGCATGAATTGTACTAGCTAATAAGTTGCAGTTTCATATTGGGACACTCTCCACTATGCATCCTCACAGTGTTGAGAGCAACACTCATTGTGCTGTCCCCAAATCTAATTTATTTTTTCTCAGCACCTCAACACTGGAGCTACTTCCTTCGCTCCTACAAGCTACAGTCTTTTAAAGGCTCGGTGTCACAAAAACACTATATCTCGATCTACCTTCGCTGCTCTCCAGTCTTCTCTGCTGTTCTGTACTCTGGGACTATCCATAATACAAAGTAGGGAAATAGGAGTAAAGCTAACCCCCAATTGTGCCAGAAAGTGCAAGAGAAATAACAAAAGCAAAAGGACCCCAAAAGTTATTTATTTTCGAACATACAACATTGACGGACAGGAAAAGACCAGCTGGTCCATCAGGCCTGCCCCACACCATGATGGCCAGAGCATTGAGATTAAATACCTCTTTCCTCCCTCCGTCCGTCCCCCATCCCCACAGCCATGTAATCTCCTGAGAGAGAGGCAAAAGAACCCATAAAAGAATATGAAATGAAGGTTCATAGAGACAGCGAATGTTCCTTTCACCCTCCAGCAGTTGTGGGGTATACCAGATACTAATGCATTTCAACAGTGCAAAGGACCTCAGATTTACAATCCACCTATTACATGTTAATTATAGCCTTCAAAGCCGATCACATTTCAGACATGCACAAGTTTCTCTGTGGCTTGTTCTCAGCTTTAGTCATTTCAACAACAACATGGATTTATGTAGAATCATACAGCACAGGAGGCCACCATTGGGCCCATCATGCCTGTGCCGGCTCTTTGAAAAAACTATCCAATTAATCCCACTACCTCTGCTCTTTCCCCACAGCCCAGCAATATTTTCCCGATCAAGTATTTATCCAACTCTCTATTGAAAGTTATTATTGAATCTGCTTCCATCACCCTTTTAGGCAGTGCATTGCAGATCTCAACAACTCACTTGTAAAACAAATTCTCAGCATCTCCCCTCTGGTTCCTTTGGCAATTACCTTAAATCTGTGTTCTCTGGTAACCAAGCCTCCTGCCAGTGGAAACAGTTTCACCTTGTGTCAGATGTGTTTCAGTGGGTAGCACACACGCCTGAGTCAGAAGGTTGTGGGTTCATGTCCCACTCCAGGGGTTTGAACACATAAATCTAGGCTGATGACAAAGTGCAGTGCTGAGGGAGTACTGCACTATTGATTAAACATCTCCAAAAAAGGAGACATTAGGATAGGTGACCAAAAGCTTGGTCAAAGACCTCTGCTCTCTCAGGTCAACGCAAGAGATCCTATGGCATTATTTTGAAGAAAAGCAGGGGAGTTATCCCCAGTGTCTTGGCCAATATTTATCTTTCAACCAACATAACAACACATTATCTGGTCACTATCACATTGTTGTTTGTGGGAGTTTGCTGTGCGCAAATTGGCTGCCGTGTTTCCCACATTCCATCAGTGACTACACTTCAAAAGTACTTCATTGACTGTAAAGCGCTTTGAGACGTCCAGTGATCATGAAAGGTGCTATATAAATGCAAGTCTTTCTTTTTTTTAAAATTTATTCTCCTCCACACTTTTTATTACTATATAGCATACTAGAAAACATCCCAAGAAGCTTCACAGAAGCAGAATCAGACAAAAATGGACACTGAGCCAAAAAAGGAGATATTAGAATAGGTGACTAAAAGCTTGGTCAAAGAGATAAGTTATAAGGAGGGTCTTAAAAGGAGGAGATAGAAGTGAGGATACAAAGGCTTTTAGGGAGGGAATTCCAGAGAGTGGGACCTAGATGGCTGAAGGGATTGAGGAATGCTTATGTGACCAGAGTTGAAGGAATGCAGAATTCTCAGAATGTGGGAGGACAGGAGGAGGTGAGAGACAGGGAGGCATTTCACGATAAATGTTAACAAAACACTGGCTATAGAGTCTAGAAATCAGATATGGACAGATAAAAAAAAAAAGAATTGGAAGTGATCACTTTTTTAAAAATTGGTATTGTCCCACCTAACAGTTAATGTACAATAAAAAAGATCCTGGTTTACACTGAAGGCAGGAGGATACTATGGTCGCAATAGATCTGAATGTAAATAACTCTGAACATGATTGTTACTAGGATTTGGACTGAATGCTGCCTCTCAGTCAATTTGCAGGATCTAAGGTATAAATTACCTGCTCAGCATATACCCTGTCAATTGTCCTTGATTAGGACTGGTCAGAGATTTGTATTTGGTTACTTACACCAGTCGGGTGGCTCAGTGGGTAGCACTCGTGCCTCTGAGTCAGGAGGCCATAGGTTCAAGTCCCACTCCAGAGAGTTGAGCTCATAATCGAGGTTGACACACCCAGTGCAGTACGAAGGGAATGCTGACTTTCAGATGAGACATTAAACTGAGGCCACCTCAGGTGAATGAAAAAGATCCCATGGCATTATTCAAAGAAGAGCAGGGGAGTTCTCCCCAGTGTCCTGGTGCAATATTCATCCCTTAAACACATATTATCTGGTTGCTATCAAATTGCTGTTTGTGGGAGCTTGCTGTAAGCTCCATATTACAACAGTGACTACTCTTCAAAAATCGTGGCGGAAAAGTGCTTTGGGGCATCCTAAGGTTGTGAAAGGTGCTATAGAAATGCAAGTCTTTCTTTCGATTTGAATTTTGGGGCTGAGACATGCAGATTTATATGTGACGGTGCAATTGGAATAATTAACTCCTGACATTTAACGCTGAGAATTTTTAGTTATTCGTTTATAGGATGTAGGCATCATTGGCAAGGCCGGCATTTATTGCCCATCCCTAACTGACCTTGAGAAGGTGGTGGTGAGCCACCTTCTTGAACTGCTGCAGTGGCGAAGCTGCTTCCACAGTGCAGTTTGTTACAACTGAGTGGCTTGCTAGGCCATTTCAGGGAGGCAATTAAGAGTCAACCCCATTGCTGTACAAAAGCAGGGAGGTCCTTCTGCAACTGTATAGGGTATTGGTGAGGCCGCACCTGGAATACTGCAGTTTTGGTCACCTTACTTAAGGAAGGATATACTAGCTTTGGAGGGGGTACAGAGACGATTCACTAGGCTGATTCCAGAGATGAGTGGGTTACCTTATGATGATAGATTGAGTAGACTGGGTCTTTACTCGTTGGAGTTTAGAAGGATGAGGGGTGATCTTATAGAAACATTTAAAATAATGAAAGGGATAGACAAGATAGAGGCAGTTTCCATTGGTCGGGGAGACTAGAACTAGGGGGCACAGCCTCAAAATACGGGGGAGCCAATTTAAAACCAAGTTGAGAAGGAATTTCTTCTCCCAGAGGGTTGTGAATCTGTGGAATTCTCTGCCCAAGGAAGCAGTTGAGGCTAGCTCATTGAATGTATTCAAATCACAGATAGATAGATTTTTAACCAATAAGGGAATTAAGGGTTATGGGGAGTGGGCGGGTAAGTGGAGCTGAGTCCATGGCCAGATCAGCCATGATCTTGTTGAATGGCGGAGCAGGCTCGAGGGGCTAGATGGCCTTCTCCTGTTCCTAATTCTTATATTCTTATGTTCTGTGGGCCTGGACTCACGTGTAGACCAGACCGGGTGGGGGCGGCAGATTTCCTTCCCTAAAGGGCATTAGTGAACCAGTTGGGTATTTATGACAATTGGTAGTTTCATGGTCATCATTACTGATATTGGCTTTTTAATTCCAGATTTTATTTTAATTAACTGAATTTAAATCCCCCGAGCTGCCGTGGTGGGATTTGAACTCACATCTCCATATTATTAGTCCAGGCCTCTGGATTACTAGTCCAGTATCACCACTATGCTACCGTACCTGTAAAGTTGGTCAGCGTATTATTTATATGTTAACTTTAAAAGTGAACCTGTAACACCAGTATAGACAGGGATAAAGTCGATCCGTCCCTGTGCAGAATCCATAGAATGAAATGCAACAATGAGCTATTTTATATTTTACCCCCAGTTTTTACCTGTCCTCTATTGTAGGTGCAGAATCATGCTGGGGTACAGTTACAAGGGTGGCAACAGCCTTCCATAACCTTATCCAATTGACCATTCATCACATGTGCACTTAGATAATGAGCATTACAGGCCACGTGCCCACGGGAGGGGATGGGGGTGTAGAAGAACGGTGGAGCGCAACACAACCGAGCCCAAATCAAGTCCTCACCAGATATCCACACACACATGCACTTTGCGGCAGAAATCATTGGGGAGTGAACAAGAATAGAAACAATGGCTGATCTTTCTCCTCCCAGTCTTAGTCACTGTGGCTTATTATAGTCCCCTAACTGCTGTTCCTGTTAAGGTCACCTGAAGCAACTAGTAGAATTTCATAAAAATCCTTAGCTGCATCCCTCAACTAACATCACTAAAACCGATGGTCATTATTTCATTGCTGTTTGTGGGACCTTGCTGTGCCCTAATTGGCTGTCGCGTTACCCTACATTACAGCAGTGACTACACTTCAAAAAACACTTCCTCGGTTGTAAAGTGCTTTGGGAGGTCCGGAGGTCATGAAAGGCGCTATATAAATGCAAGTTCTATCTGCTTTCTTGCATTTGTTATGTGGAGAGAACCAATGTGATTCGTCCGTTCCCCCCGCCCCCCAAGTTTGAGACTCTCGACATCATCAAAAAATAACTTCCATTACCAGAGGTTTTCCCACATGCCTGTGAGGAACAGCAAGGACTTCTAATGAAGTACAAGTTGAAATACCTCCCTGACTGATTATGGTCACTGATGAGCGGTTCCCTTACAATGCTTGAAATGTACATGATGTCATAGCATAGTCACGCCAGATAAAAGAATTTCAATGTTGACAATGCCCCGTGTAAAGCTGGACAAGTCGTTTATATTACAAGATAATCCTCTGTTCCCAGGTGAGCAGCAAGGATGACAATTAAAGTTCCTCGGCATTTATCAGAGTTTCACATCGATTAAGGGATTATGTTCCCCAGCCTCAGACAGCAGATTTTTCCAACCTTTACTAATCTCTTTATGATTTTTGATTGGATAATAAACGTGGGATAAAAGCCCATTGTTCTCCATGCTCTATTGCCCTTTAGACATTAGCTAACGTCAACAGCAAATACCAATGTGGCTCCATAGGGCATTACCCATGTTAATTGATAATGAGCCATTATACTCACATAATAGCACAGCTCGGCTATTGCATTCCACTTAAAGCTGCAGTGTCCCACAATTAGTATTTTTTTAATACTGCAACCACACTGCACCCTCACTAGAACGCAGTGTTGCAAGGCTGTGTTGGCTGCCTTGTCTATTTGTGCCTATTGGACTGTGACTACCAACGAGCAACACGTGGATGTGAAATTATTTCCACCAATAATTTTAGCAGAAGATTCATCGGGAATACAAAATGTGTTGGACTTATCTTGTTGCTAAAGTTATCTCCAGGTGGAATTTCACCTCCCGAGTGATTTGCACACGGGAACGGCCCGAGGAGAGAATGCGCCGACTGCGGTGATGATTAACAGTCTTCTGCTGCATCTCGCACGCGAGATCGCTTTATCAAATTATTTGGCCCTCTCCCTCGGGTCCCAGTACACCACATCCCATCCACAGCCAACTTGAGTTGGTGACTTGGAGTCTGGCCTCCACTTAAGGCCACTTTGAAATCCAGTCAAAAAGATGCGCACAAAAGTGAACCTTATTACTCCCAACCAAAAAAGGAGTGGCGTCACATTTGGGGGGGGAGGGGGGGGGGCATTTTTTGACGGGTTCAGTTCCTGGATGAGCCTGCTCCAGAAACTTTTCTGCAAAGCCACCATGTTGGACACTGCATCTCCTTTCCTTTTGTAGTGGAAGCGACGCCATTCTGTATTTGGATACTGATCTGTAAAACCAGATGTGGTCAGCAAAGTGATAATCATAGAATCATAGAGCACAGAAGGAGGCCGTTCAGCCCTTCATGCCTGTGCCAGCTCTTTGAAAGAGCTGTCCAATTTTAACTAAATATAATCTAAAATTTCCTCTGGTCACTTTGTGCCTTCAGCTGCCTGGGCCCCAAGCTCTGGAACTCCCTCCCTAAACCTCTCCGCCTCTCTACCTCTCCTTCCTTCTTTAAGACGCTCCTTAAAACCTACCTCTTTGACCAAGCTTTTGGTCACCTGCCATAATTTTTTCTTCAAACACAAAAGCAAAATACTGCGGATGCTGGAATCTGGAATAAAAACAGAAAATACAGGACAGCATCTGTAGAGAGGAAGCAGAGTTAACGTTTCGGGTCGATGACCCTTCGTCAGAACTGGAGAGTGTTCGAAAAGAACAGATTCTTAACAAGCACTGAAAGGGGGAGGGGGAGAAAGAACAAAAGGGAAGGTCTGTGATAGGGTGGAAGGCAGGAGAGATTAGAGAGACAAAAGGGATGATGGCCCAAATTCAAATGGTAATGCCAGGAGTTAGAAAAACATTAGTCAAGATAGGGTGTGAATGGTGGGATAATGACCAACTGCCATTAGAGACAAGGAGAAAAAAAGAAAGAAACAGGCTCTGAGGGGGCGGGGGGAAGGGAGCCAAAGATTGGCAGCGGTTACGCTCTGAAATTTTTGAACCCGATGTTGAGTCCAGAAGGCTGTAAAGTTCCTAAACGACAGATGAGGTGCTGTTCCTCAAGTTTGCGTTGAGCTTCGTTGGAATAAAGTAAGAGACCGAGGTCAGAGAGGTCAGAACGGGAATGCAGTAGAGAATTAAAGTGACAGGTGACCGGAAGCTCAGGGTCACACTTGCAGACTGCATGGAGGTGCTCCGCAAAGCAGTCACCCAATCTACGCTTGGTGTCCCCAATGTAGAGGAGACCACATCGCGAGCAGCGAATAGAGTATACCTAATTGGAAGAAGTACAAGTAAATCGCTGTTTCACCTGAAATTTCTTATCTGGCTCAGTGTCAAATTTATTTGTTTTGTCTTATAACACTGCTGTGAAGCCCCTTGGGATGTTTTATTACATTAAAGGCACTATATAAATACAAGTAGTTGTTGTTGTGTGGTGACATCCGAAGCGAATGTGAAGATTTCCTCGGGACATTCCTTTGAAACCATTTAACCCGTTCACAATTTCGAGAAACACTGAAAAGAGGAATTCTTCACAAAAAGCCTTTGTAAAAAAAAAAATGGCAGCGCACGGGGAAAGCCTTCCTCCCTCGGTGCGGGGGAAATGAAAGCCTCAGCCCACACACTGTGCTTTCCGCAGCAACACTGAAAGCATTGGGAGCTCAGTGTAAGGATAATCACACTTGCCTCCTGTTAAGCTGACGCTGTGCCAACTTTAAGCACAGAAGAGGGTGTGATATTGAGATTGATGACCTGATCACGGAGCAAGAATTCCACTGGTCTCTGTGTGCAGTGACATTTGAAATGTATTTTGTGCAGATTGTATCTTTTCAGTGAAATTGCGAACCGGTTCTTTGAGAATGCATTCATTGGTTCTAAGAAAACACATTGATTTTCTATAACAATGATTGCGCCTCACAAATATTTAATTTACTATATTGTTTTCCCTTCCTTCTGTCCCTTCCTTATCCAGGAACTGAACCCATCATAAATGCATTGAAAACATGACATTGTCCCTTTAGGGTTAGGAATAATACGTCTTTTAGCAATTTCCAAAATCGTAAATTTCTTGAAGTCAGACACATTCCCCCGCTACACACAGGTAGGTTTAAAGACAGAAAATCAAACTGTTTTTATTAATTAAGGGTCATAGACCTGAAGGATTAACATTACTTTCCTCGCTCCACAGATGCTGCCTGACTTGCTGAGTATTTTCTGTTTTTATTTCAATTTGGCATTCATGTCTCAGAATAATATCATAAAACCAATGCATGGTGATAAACAGATTCATGCCAGGATGTTCCTTCTGATTTCTCTGCAGTCCGGCTCATCAGAATGCTGTGTGCTTCAGTTTTCTATCTCTGTTGCTCTCTAACTCTAATATTGCCAGTCCTCAGTGCTAAAACGGTATTTGCTATGTTGCCACATTTCTTTTCTGGGTCTCCCTTCACTATCATCGTGCTTTAATTTTCAATATACTTTCCAGTTGTGTCTCCCCTCTGTTAAACATTTGCTTGAATAATCGTACACCACCTCAGTCTGCAGCAGGCACAAGAGTAATGGGCAGTAATAGTGCTGTCATTCGAATTTCAATGATGTTCAATGGTCTGTGTGTGAATTTTTTCCTGGTACTTGAACTGTGGAAAAACACCCAAGAGTATTTGGGCTGTGTCTGTGCAGACAGGTCCAGCAGCATCTGTGGAGAGAGCAATGTAGGGTGAACACATCATAGGGCATAAGAACATAGGAACAGGAGTAGGCCATTCAGCCCTTCGAGCCTGCACCACCATTCAATATGATCATGGCTGAACATGCAACTTCAGTACCCTATTCCTGCTTTCGCTCCATACCCCTTGATCCCTTTAGCCGTAAGGGCCATATCTAACTCCCTTTTGAATATATCTAAGGAACTGGCCTCAACAACTTTCTGTGGTAGAGAATTCCACAGGTTCACAATTCTCTGAGTGAAGAAGCTTCTCCTCATCTCGATCCGAAATGGCTTACCCCTTATCCTTAGACTGTGACCCCTGGTTCTGGACTTCCCCAACATTGGGAACATTCTTCCAACATCTAACCTGTCCAATCCCGTCAGAATTTTATATGTTTCTATGAGACCCCCTCTCATTCTTCTAAACTCCAGTGAATATAAGCCTAATCGATCCAGCCTTTCTTCATATGTCAGTCCTGCCATCCCAGGAATCAGTCTGGTGAACCTTCACTGAATTCGCTCAATAGCAAGAATGTCCTTCTTCAGATTAGGAGACCAAAACTGTACACAATATTCCAGGTGTGGCCTCACCAAGGCCCTGTACAACTGTAGTAAGACCTCCCTGCTCCTATACTCAAATCCTCTCGCTATGAAAGTCAACATGCCATTTGCCTTCTTCACCGCCTGCTGTTCCTGCATGCCAACTTTCAATGACTGATGTACCATGACACCCAGGTCTCGTTGCACCTTCCCTTTTCCTAATCTGTCACCATTCAGATAATAATCTGCCTTCCTGTTTTTGCCACCAAAGTGGATAACTTCACATTTATCCACATTATACTGCATCTACCATGCATTTGCCCACTCGCCTAACCTGTCCAAGTCACCCTGCAGTCTCTTAGCATCCTCCTCACACCGCCACCCAGTTTAATGTCATCTGCAAACTTGGAGATATTACATTCAATTCCTTCGTCCAAATCATTAATGTATATTGTAAATAGCTGGGGTCCCAGCACTGAACCTTGCGATACCCCACTAGTCACTGCCTGCCATTCTGAAAATAATCCGTTTATTCCTACTCTTTGCTTCCTGTCTGCCAACCAGTTCTCTAACCACGTCAGTACATTAGCCCCAATACCATGTGCTTTAATTTTGCACACTAATCTCTTGTGTGGGACCTTGTCAAAAGCCCTTTGAAAATCCAAATACACCACATTCACTGGTTCAGCCCCTCGAACCTGTTCCATCATTCAATGAGATCATAGCTGATCTGCGATCAAACTCCATATACCCACCTTTGGCCCATATCCCTTAATACCTTTGGTTAACAAGAGAAGGCCTTTTCTCAGAGTTGTGACGAAACGTCATTGATCTGAAGTTTTGACCCAGCCATCCTCTCTCTATAGATGTTGTCTGATTTGCTGAGTGTTTCCAGCATTTTCTGATTTTATTTGAGATTTCCAGCTACAGTATATTGCCTCTTCTTTAAAGGCCATTTTCCATTTCAGAGGCTGGAGACCAGTCTTGCATTTACTGCCCAGCACATGCATTGCTTTACATCAAAACAAATTGCAGTGCGACTGCCTAGAGTGACACCATTCACCATTGTTTACGCACAAGTTTAGCTTAGTCTCTCCACTCCATGTAATAGGTTTCTTCGGCGGTACCTCGCAACCAGTGACCTCCATCACCTAGGGTGACAAGGGCAGCAGGTGCATGGTAATACCATCACCTCTAAGTGAACCTCAGTCACACACACCAGCCTGACTTGGACATATATCGCCTGTTCCTTCATCGGCACTGGATCAAAATCCTGCAATTCACAACCTAACAGCACTGTGGGAGCACCTTCACCACACGGACTGCAGGGGTTCAAGGCGGCGGCTCACCACCAATGTCCCCTCTAAGGCCGCGTAGTATTGGGAAAGGTCCTGTGCAGGCCGATCACTGGCTTTTCCACGGTAAATAACGCGCATGCGCAGAAATGTAAAGGGACCACGCATTAAAAGAGACAGTCCGCGCAGATCAAAGCGCAGCTTACAGGGAACATCGGCCACCATCACCTTCTCAAGTGCAACTAGGGTTGGGCAATAAATGCCAGCCATGCCATATCCTGAGAATTAATATTTTTAAACTTTATGGATGCTGGATCAACTTATCCTTTCCCCCTCTATTTCACTCCACGATGTCCAGTATCTAGCGGAACCCACAATAATAAAGAAGGAGAAATTCGCATCGCTTTCTTCTCCTGTTAGTGCCCTCAGAGGGGCGCTGACGGGGCATAAATGATTTCTCGCCTGGGGTGTGTTATATATGTAACCCCTGGCAACCTGTATCACACCACCACCAGAGGGCCTACCTAATTGGAGTCCCAAGGGATCCCAGCATCCCTTGGGAGCACTGTATATAAGTAGGTCTCCCACGCTGTACCAACACTCTGGCGTTTAATTAAACGAGCTAAGGTCACACTTACTCATTGCATACAGTACTCAGTTGTATCCTTTGTTATGAGCATAACAATTGGCGATGAGGTAACGAACAACCATGCGAAAATGCGAAGAACTGTTGTTATCCTGGAGAAATTCTCAGAAGGGGACGATTGGGAGACCTTCGTGGAGCGACTCGACCAATACTTGGTGGCCAACGAGCTGGAAGGGGACGAGAATGCTGCCAAACGTGGGGCAACAACCTATGGCTTCATAAAGAATCTTCTCGCTCCAGTGAAACCAACAACTAAATTCTATGAAGAATTGTGTACTCTGGTCCGGGAACATCTAAATCTGAAGGAAAGCGTTTTGATGGTGAGGTATCGGTTCTACACGTGTCAACGGTCGGAAGGCCAGGAAGTGGCGAGCTACGTTGCCGAACTAAGGCGCCTTGCAGGACATTGCGAATTCGATGGATTCCTTGAACAAATGCTAAGAGGCTTTTTTGTGCTTGGCATTGACCATGAGGTTATCCTTCACAAACTATTGACTGTTGAAACATCGAATCTGAGCAAAGCCATAACAATAGCCCAGGCATTTATGTCCACCAGCGATAACACTAAACAAATTTCGCAGCATAAAGCGGCTTCGGCTAGTACTGTACACAAAGTAATATCGTTTTCAAGCAGGAATATACATGGCAGAACATACACGCCGGCTGCTGCGCGACCTCAGATGACCCAGAGTCCGCCAACAATCATTAATGCGAGGCAGTTAACACCTTGTTGACGCTGTGGAGGTGACCATTGGGCCCATCAATGCCGCTTCAAGCACTATGTGTGCAAAGGCTGCAGAACAAGGGACACCTCCAGCGAAAGTGCAAACGAGCTGCAAACCCTGCAAATCACCACGTTGCAGAGGAAGATCGATCCACTGTGGATCAGGCTGAACTAGAGATGCGAACCGAGGAGGCAGAAATGTACGGGGTACACACCTTCACCACGAAATGTCCACTGATCATCTTAAAAGTTGAACTGAATGGAATTCCAGTATCCATAGAACTGGACACGGGTGTGAGTCAGTCTATAATGAGCAAAAATGCCTTTGACAGGCTGTGGAGCAACAAGGCACACAGGCCCAAGCTCAGCCCCATTCACACCAAGCTAAGAACTTACACCAAAGAGCTGATCCCTGTAATTGGCAGCGCAGAAGTAAAAGTCTCCTTTGATGGAGCAGTGCACGAACTCCCACTATGGATTGTGCCAGGGGATGGCCCCACACTGTTCGGCAGAAGCTGGCTGGGAAAAATCCGCTGGAACTGGGATGATATTTGAGCGCTCTCGTGTGCCCAGGTTCTGAGCAAGTTCCCATCATTGTTTGAGCCAGGTATTGGAAGTTTCTCGGGGACAAAGGTGCAGATCCACTTGGTTCCCGGTACACAACCCATCCACCACAAGGCACAGGCGGTACCGTATATGATGTGAGAGAAAGTAGAAATTGAGCTGGACAGGCTGCAGCGAGAAGGCATCTTCGCGCTGGTGGAGTTCAACGAGTGGGCCAGTCCGATTGTCCCGGTTCTCAAAGATGACGGCACGGTCAGAATTTGTGGGGACTATAAAGTAACGATTAACCATTTTTCGCTGCAGGACTAGTACCCGCTACCCAAGGCAGAGGACCTATTTGCGACCCTGGCTGGAGGAAGGACGTTCGCCAAGTTGGACCTGACCTCGGCCTACATGACGCAGGAGCTGGAGGAATTTTTGAAAGGCCTCACCTGCATCAACACGCACAAAGGCCTGTTCATCTACAATAGATGCCCGTTTGGTATTCGATTGGCCGCTGCAATTTTCCAACGGAACATGGAGAGCCTACTAAAGTCAGTTCCACGCACCGTGGTTTTCCAGGATGATATACTGGTCACACCACTGGACACCTTCGAACACTTGAAGAATCTGGAAGAGGTTCTAAGTTGGCTAGATCGCGTGGGACTCAGGTTGAAACGCTCAATGTGTGTTTTCCTGGCGCCAGAGGTCGAGTTCTTAGGAAGAGGAATCACGGCAGACGGCATCAGACCCACCAACGCCAAGACGGAGGCCATTAAGAACGCGCCGAGACCACAGAACATGGTGGAGCTGCGGTTGTTCCTGGGACCCCTCAACTATTTCGGTAATTTCCTACCCAGGTTAAGCACCTTGCTAGAACCCCTATATGTGCTACTGCGCAAAGGAGATGACTGGGTATGGGGGAATTCACAAGAAGCTGCTTTTGAGAAAGCCAGAAATCTGTTATATTCAAACAAACTGCTTGTTCTATATAACCCATGTAAACGATTAGTGTTAGCTTGCGATGCGTCGTCATACGGGATCGGATGTGTGTTACAACAGGCCAATGAATTGGGAACATTGCAACCGGTCGCCTATGCGTCCAGGAGTCTGTCCAAGGCCGAAAGGGCTTACAGCATGATTGAAAAAGAAGCTCTGGCGTGTGTTTACGGGGTGAAAAAAATGCACCAGTATCTGTTTGGTCTCAAGTTTGAGCTAGAAACTGAACATAAGCCGCTCATATCGCTATTTTCAGAGAGCAAAGGGATTAACACCAATGCCTCTGCCAATATCCAAACATGGGCGCTCACGCTGTCGGCATACAACTATGTAATCCGCCACAGACCAGGCACAGAGAACTGCGCTATACTCACAGTCGGCTACCATTGCCCACCACCGGGGGGGAAATAGCACAGCCTGCAGACTTGCTCTTGGATGGATGCATGTGAAAACAAAATATCACCCATTACGGCTCGCTAGATCAGGACCTGGACCTTTACTGTCCCTGGTAAAAAACTGTGTCCTCCATGGGAGCTGGTCCAGCATCCCAGCGGAGATGCCGGAAGAGATTAAGCCGTTCCAGAGGCGCAAAGACGAAATGTCCTTACAGGTGGACTGTCTTTTGTCCAAGAAAGGCAGGGAAACGATCTTACGCGACCTACACAGTACCCACCCAGGCGTAGTAATGATGAAAGCCATAGCTAGATCCCATGTGTGGTGGCCCGGCATTGACTCAGATTTAGAGCCATGCGTGCGCCAATGCAACACTTGCTCTCAACTAAGCAATGCACCCAGAGAGGCACCGCTAAGTTTGTGGTCGTGGCCCTCCAAACCGTGGTCTAGGATTCACGTTGACTGTGCGGGCCCATTTCTATGCAAAATGTTTGTGGTTGTTGTGGATGCTTAGTCAAAATGGATTGAATGTGTAATAATGTCTGTAAGCACGTCCACTGCCACCATCAAAAGCCTACGAGCCATGTTTGCCACACACGGCCTGCCGGATGTCCTTGTCAGCGACAGTGGGCCATGTTTCACCAGTGCTGAATTCAAGGAATTCATGACCCGCAATGGGATCAAGCACATCACATCTGCCCCATTTAAGCCCGCATCCAATGGCCAGGCAGAACGGGCAGTTCAAACCATCAAGCAAAGCTTGAAACGCGTGTCGGAAGACAGACCCGACTGTCCCGAGTCCTGCTCAGCTACCGCACCAGACCCCACTCGCTCATCGGGGTTCCCCCAGCCAAGCTGCTCATGAAAAGGGCGCATAAAACAAAGCACTCTCTTGTCCATCCTGATCTCCATGATCATGTCAAGGGCAGGCGGCATCAACAAAACATGCAACATGATCGCGCAAATGTGTCACGTGATATTGAAGTCAATGACCCTGTATTTGTACTCAACTTTGAACATGGTCCCAAATGGCTTGCTGGCACAAGGGAGTAGGGTGTTTAAGGTCAAATTGGCCAATGGACTAACGTGCAGCAAGCATTTGGACCAAACTAAATTGCGGTTCACAAACATCCATGAGCAACAGACTCTTCATTACCCGACTGGATGATGCTTGACTCTCAGTCAAACAGCCCTTTTTTTTCCCCCATCTTCAATATTTTTACAATTAATACACCAGGTGTTCAAAGAAAATGAAAAAAAAAAACACACAATTTTTTTTTAATGCCCCAAGGTTGTCCGCAGCAGCATCCTGGCGATTCATCTTCAAGTTCTGGCGAGTTCAGGCCACTAATGGAGGGTTGGTAACCCTAAGGCTGCCTGTTTATCACACCCACAGCCTTACTTCAGCCTGGAAATGGGCGATGGGCTTGAGACAGGTTTCTCGGGGTTAGTCACTCGTATCTCCAAAGAACTATCTTTGATAGTTCTGCAGCCCGAAGGTTCACGTCTGACTGCACTATCACTCAGGTGTAAATAAACTGGAGGACTCCAAAAGTGTTCCTTTCTCATTTCAAAGAATTTCATCAAGGATGCAAGTTATTTAATGTGGTGTTCTCTTCGGGTTGCTCGTGGCAACCGACATCATGGTTGACCACGAAGCCGAACTCACCATTCCCAGCAGCCCGGCAAGGCCAGCTGCCCAGCGAAGAACCAACCAACACACCCTGCATTTGTACCAAGATGATCGACAAGGGAGCGAAAAGCCCCAGATCATCTTACCCTATAAACAAGTGTAACCCTTGGCAACCTGTTTCACACCACCACCAGAGGGTCTACCTGTTGGAGTCCCAAGGGATCCCAGATCCCAGCATCCCTTGGGAGCACTGTATATAAGTAGGCCTCCCACGCTGTACCAACACTTTGGAGTTTAATTAACGGAGCTAAGGTCACACTTCCTCATTGCATACAGTACTCAGTTGTATCACTTTATTATGAGTGTAACAGGGTGAATGGGGTGGGAGGCCACCAGCTCCTGCAAAATTGCGCGGGAGTTAGCGGAGACGCAAACCGGCAGCGCCCACTCCCGCTGGAAGCAGCCCGGGCCGCTGCGCCAGCGACGAGGCCGTCGCGGGTGAGGTCACCACCAGCTTCGCGGGTCACGAACTGGGCTGCACTCCACTCGTGGGGAGAAAAGTAAAGGGGAGGTACGTGGCGCCCTTTCCTTTGCTCGGCCGACTTACAGGTCCGGCCTTCGTTGTCCGTGCCGCGATCGTGCAGCCCGCCACTCCGCGGCTGTGCCGTGCTGCATCCATGGCGCGCCGCATCTCCAGTGGTGCAGTGGAGGTCCCTCGCCCCACTGCAGAACTTGCAGTGTGCCCTCCCCTTTAATGGAAAATTTGCACACTTACCCACCCCCTCAGAGAGGATGACATTGCGCTCCACTTCCTCTCGGGGACGGTAACTCCAATTTAGCGGCAATACCGAATTCCGACCCCAGACACTTTCCTTTAAAAAGATGAAATATTAAAATTCTAACTTTTTGATCAGGGTGGGAGTAAGGGAAGTCCTACCTCAGGAGGTCTAGTGCAGCAATACCAATGATGCAGATCCAGTCGAAAACTTGATAAACCAGTGGCCAATTATGTATTTGATAATCCATTAGCCATTATTTATCTAATCTCTACCACCTATGAGTATTGTGCCCCATCCCTTCTCCCCCCCAACCATTACAGAAAGGCAGTCACTGGACTGAATAGTTAAGATCAATCTTTTGCTTGCACCTTCACGAAGGGACTTTGGGATCAAAAATCATTACTTATAGGAAAAGAGAGAAAGAGAGAGGGGGGAAGAGTGAGAGAGAGGGGGCAAGAGTGAGAGAGAGAGAGAGAGAGGAGAAGAGAGAGAGCGCGCGTGCGGTGGGGTGGGGGGGGGGGAGAGAGAGAGAGAGAGGGGAAAGGTGAGAGAGAGAGAGAGAGAGAGGGAGGAGGAAAGAGTGCGAGAGAGGGGGGAAAGAGTGAGAGAGAGAGGGTGGGGAAGAAAGGAGGGAGAGAGTGTGAGAGAGAGAGAGAGGGGGAAGAGTGAGAGAGAGAGAGAGCGAGAGAAAGAGTAAGAGTGATAGAGAGAGGGAGGAAGAGTGAATGAGAGAGAGAGAGGGGAAGAGTGAGAGAGAGAGAGGGAAAGGGGAAGAGAGAAAGAGAGAGAGAGAGAGGAAGAGAAAGAAAGAGAGGGGAAGAGAGAGAGAGAGAGTGAGAGAAAGTATTTATATAGCACCTTTCATGGCATACGAAAGCTTTTACAGCCAATGAAATACTTTTGAAGTTTAGTTACTATTGTAATGTAGGAAACACAACAACTAATTTGCACAAAGCAAGCAGTCGTGAAATAAATCATGAGATCATCTGATTTAACTGTTCGTTAACAGATAAATGTTGGCCAGGACATGGTAAAACCTCCCCTGCTCTTCTTCGAAATAGTGCCATGGGATCTTTTACGTTCACGTGAGAGGGCAGATGTGGCCACGATTTAACATCTTAACTGAAAGACGGCACCTCCGACAGTGCAACACTCTCTCAGTAATGCACTGCAGGGTCAGCTACATTATGTGCTCAAGTCTGTGGAGTAGGACTTGAATCCATGACCTTCTGACTCAGAGGCGAGAGTGCTTAACTTAAAAACTGATCCCTCTAACATACTGAGCCACCCAGTCCCCAACCCTCTTTATCTTTGAACTTATGCACTTTGAAACTATTTTCATACTAAAACCACTCCTCAGCCAAAAGTAAATCTTGCAGAATTTGTTTATGGCTCCCAAATTAGGACACACACACAATCACACAATTACAATCCTGGAGACAGTTAACACAAGAAAATGTTTGCACTCCATTGGCGAGCGTGTGATGGATCCAAACAGATGAGCAGGTTCTAGGTTCAATTCTCAGCTTTGTGCTGAGATAGTGCTCTCAGCCAGGACAGCAGTGGATCTTGCTGGGAAAATGACAGTGTGTTAAACGCCACACATCATTATTAATGTGCAAATTGGAGGATTAAGGATTCAGGGGATTAAGACACACAGCCGCGAGTTGTTTCGCATAAATGGCAGCTCGCCTGTGGCTTCCTCGTTATTTTTAAGAACTTGCTGAATTTGCACAATTGCCCATTAAACTCGCCTCAGAAAGTTAGGGCTCATAATGAATAGTGCAAGTACCCTTTTAGTTATGTTGTAATTGCTAATGCATTGCCAATCAATCTCTCCAACCCAGAAAGGGATCAATTGTAACTGTAGAGTCTCATTCCCTCAGGTAGTGAATTAGAGATTTTAAAAATGTAAAATTTGAAATTTATTAAGGTTTTTTTTTACTTTTTGTTTAAGGGCTATAATTTCCTATGGCTTGCCGCCCGGTTTCTGGGCGGTATTGGCCATTGTGGGCACTAATCAGATAAGCGGAAAATTCCCTACCTGAGTTTCGAGGTACCGCTGGGGAGCGGACTGTCAGCAGGCACTGTCCTCAGATCGCCCTGGTGCGATATTTGGGTCAGCGGTGACCCGTAGGTGAGTAGGGAAAAGAAACGGCCACGAGGATCAGCGGAGCCTCTGCAAGAAAAAGGTTAGTAATTGTTTTTTTTACGAATTATTTTAAAAATCAGTTGTGGTTATTTGGTTTAAAAGGCTCTTCGGAATGTTTTTTTTGATTTTTTTTTTTAGGTGATGCTTTTTGAAAAATTATTTTTATTGTGTTTCTGCTGCTAGGCCCAACCCGCAGTCTCGGGGTAAATTTTTATTGATTTTTTTTTAATTTATTGCTTATTTTGTTGAACTTTTTCGCCCAGAATGCGGGTGCAATGCCCATGTTTTTCGCTCGACGGATTTAAAAAAAATCTGGGGTGAAGTTTTTGCCGGCAAAAATCTTCCCAATCCTAGCGGTCTTTTGGGCAACAATTGAGCACTGGTGGGCTGATAGGAAATTATAGTCCCGTGTCTTTTTTCTCTCTCTCTCGGTTAATCCAATCTTTCTTTCCCTCTCTTTATTTCTCGTTCTGTACCTGATTTGACTCTAATTCACCCTCCTGCTCCGTCGTTGCTCTGTTTCTTCCTCAATCCTTAAATCTCATTGTTTAAGGAGCTACACTGTTGGTTCCGCTATTCACAAAGGTCCCAGATGCCCAGTTGCCCCACATTATCAGCTCGTACTTCCAGCAAGTTACAGCGCAAGAAATCTTCAAGCTGAAGTGTGCAACAAAGGTGAGATGCCCCGCTCCAGCTAGTGTTGTTCCATTATAGTCAGCATCATTTGCGAAGGGAAAATTAATCACCCAGGGTTCCCACTCCTACTTGCTATCCAACAATCCCTGGTGGAATTTGGTACTGGGGACTTTGGTTGCAGGCAATCTGCTGCTCAGCGGTGATGTCCTCCCCAAGTCGATTAACCTGCCAACACTCCATCTGTGCAGCGTGCGGCCTGACCTAGCATTCGGCATGGCGGCCTCGACCTGCAAGGACCATCAGCAGGTCGAGGCCTTCGAAAGAGCATACCACTTCAAGGTATAGCACGTGCTGGAGAGCAACGGCTGTGAAGAAGGCGACTGGATTGGACGTCACCAAGGTCTAGGTCGCTGATTGGAGCGTGGGCAGGTGCAGCAGGAGCAGTGAGGTCGGGGCGTAGGAGCGGCAAGTGATTGTGGAGCGATGTGATCGGGTCCCAGGAGAGGCGAGGGCCCAGGGGCAGCACGGGGCAGCCCACACTGCAATTTGTGTGTGTACTTGGTCCGTGCAGCAGAGCTGGTCTCCAGTCGTCTTGGTTAATCTTTGCCACTGGACCAAGGCCTAGCTCTGACAAGCCCATGTGGTGGCTGGTGTGCAACGGCCACCACACATTAAAAAAATCCACGCACAGGCATCTTCCACCCTTCAACATGTAGTTCAGGACCTGGAATATTAGGTCCTTCATTGAAACACCAGTGAACTCATCCCTTTTTGGCATGGAAGAAAGTCATCCTCGATATGAGGGACCGCCTATGATGATGCTGTGCTCGCAAGTGGAATACTAAAAAAAGTGTTCTTGGGATGTGGACGTCGCTAGCAAGGCCGGCATTTATTGCTCATCCATAATTACCCGAATTGAGTGGCTTGCTAGAGCACTTCAGAGGGCATTTAAGAGTCAGCCATGTTGGTGGGGGACTGGAGTCACGTATCGGTCAGACTGGGTAAGGAGGGTAGGTTTCCTTCTCTAATGGACGTGAGTGAACCAGTTGGGGTTTTACGACAATCCGACATGGTCATTTTTACTGATACAGGTTGGACCTCCTTTATCCGGCACCCTCGAACCTGGCTTGTGCCGAATAAAGGACTTTGCCGGATAAAGGGTGATCAGCCCGAGGGCGGGGGGGAGGCGTTCCAAGGTCGGGGAGCGGGGGGAGGAGGTCAGTGCCCCGGGCGGGTCCGAAGTGTCAGCGGGCCCCAAAGTCGGGGTGGAGGTCGGCTGTGTTTTGCGTGCGCCCCCGGCCACCTGAATCATGCCGGACGAAGGGTGGTGTCGGCTAAGGGAGGTTCAACCTGTACCAGCAATTTTCTTTCATTTCCAGTTTTTCCAAAACTAAATTCAAATTCACAAACTGCTATGGAGGGATTTGAATTCATATTCCCAGGATGAATTAGTCCAAGTCCAATCACTAGTCCAGCAACATAACCACGACAACACCATACCGTGAAACGGACTGTATGCCAGGAGTCAGCGCCCCCAGGTGAGCAAAGAGGAGAAATTTGGAGTAGAAAACAGGAACTGAAAAAAAAAAGGAAACTTCATCTTTAAACTCAAAAACACAAACTTATTTGTTTAGTCTTGTTTAGACATGCGGAATGTATTCATCTTGTTATTCAAATGATAGCAATGCAGACGAAGAAAAACACAATGACCTTCTATCACCATTTCATTGCAATGATTTACATCCCCACACAACCAGTTCACCAACACACATCACAGGACAGTAAAACAAAGTTAACAATTGCTTAAACTGCCTGGAAATTGGAGACACCGGGCTTGATTGGTATCCATTCAGTACCCATACCAGCTCAAAAACGAGACTAAAGCATTCTTCCAAATCATAAAAGAAAAAGAGAAAATAGAAAGGGTTAGAATTTCTAAACGGTGGAAGCGGTCTGAAGAGGAGAAAATAGTCAAAAATCATCTTAATATCTTCTAACGGTGTCCACTAAAGAGGACAGCACAATGGACTATCCATTGCAGTGGTGCAGTGCACTGGATACCCCAGAGGAGCTGGAGGCCTGTGCGTTCGAGGGACCAAACATACTGAAGACAACCAGATCTTCTGAGACTGCTGAGATATATGCAAGGCTGTTGACAAAGACCAGGGATGAGATTTGTGGCGCACTTGCAATTGTCCGCTGGGTACCGGTGAAGTACCACAGGCTTGAGAGCAGGAAATTGCAATGCCTATACTTTATTCAAAGCAGTCAACGACTGATCTATTCTATACCAGGTGAAGTCATGGAAATTATTCAGAGCGATAGATAGGAGGAGCACCCAATTTAACAATAGCCTAAAAAGTAGTTAAGATGATTTTTGAAGGTGGGACATCATGCCTGACAAACCTCAACTTTTTTGAGGATGTAACGAATAAAGCTGACAGTGTAATTCTCGATAGTTTACTTGGATTTTACATGAAAGCCTTCCTATGAAGCTGAAAGCGGTGAGAGTCCAGGGTAGAATATGGGGCTTGATGTTGAAATGGTTAAAACACAGGAAGCAGAGATTACTGTTCAGAGGGGGTGGGGATTGAGGGAAGCCCCGCAGTGTTCAGTGCTTGAATCTCTGTTTGCTCAGACAATCCAAGACAAAGAAGTCAACTTGATCGGCACCCAATCCACCAGCTGAAACATCCACTCCCTCCACCACTGGATTACCGTGGCAGCAGTGTATTCTATCTACAGGATGCAACTCACTAAGGCATTTATGACTGCACCTCCCAAACCCGTGACCTCTACCATCCAGAAGGACAAGGGCATCAGATGCATGGGAACACCATCACCTCCAAGTTCCCCTCCAAGCCACACACCATCCCGACACAGACATATATCAGCCGTTCCTTCATCGTCGTTGCGTCAAAATCCTGTCAAAATGCTCCCTACAAATCCTACAAATCCCCTGGGAGGACAGATGCACCAACATTAGCGTCCTCGAACAGGCCAACATCCCCAGCATTGAAACACTGACCACACTTGATCAGCTCCGCTGGGCAGGCCACATTGTTCGCATGCCAGACACGAGACTCCCAAAGCAAGTGCTCTACTCGGAACTCCTTCACGGCAAATGAGCCAAAGGTGGACAGAGGAAACGTTACAAAGACACCCTCAAAGCCTCCCTGATAAAGTGCAACATCCCCACTGACACCTGAGAATCCCTGGCCAAAGACCGCCCTAAGTGGAGGAAATGCATCCGGGGGAGGGGGGGCGCTGAGCACCTCGAGTCTCATCGCCGAGAGCATACAGAAATCAAGCGCAGGCAGCGGAAAGAGCGCGCGGCAAACCTGTCCCACCCACCCCTTCCCTCAACGACTATCTGTCCCACCTGTGACAGGGACTGTGGTTCTCGTATTGGACTGTTCAGCCACCTAAGGACTCATTTTAAGAGTGGAAGCAAGTCTTCCTCGATTCCGAGGGACTGCCTATGATGATGATGATATGCTCCCTGACAACACTGCAGGAGCACCTTCACCATCAACTGCAGCGGTTCAAGGCGGCAGCTCATTACTACCTTACTACCTTTGCAAGGGCAACTAGAAAGGGACAATAAATGCCGGCCTTGCCAGCGATCCAGAGAAAGAATAATAAAAAATGACCAGGATACTGAAACTAAATGCAAGGTTTGCAGGTAACACTGAAACAGTGGAAACTGAGAAAACAGCCAAGGATTTATAAAAGGTGTTGGCTCAGATATGCATATGGGCAGAGGGATAGCAGATAAATTTACTGACAATTACAAAGTATTGCTCACAGGGGAAATCTTCCCTCATTCTGACATTTGCTCCAGCCTCTCTAGTACATGGTATCTTTGGTTGGTACAGAAACATACTGAAAATGAAACCTTTAATGAGCATGTGAAAGGTACGGATAGACTCAGTCTAAACACGGTTGCTCCAGGCGCGAATGTCTTACTCCCTTTTCATGTTAGTTGACATAAAAGCTAAGGCAGCTGCATTGCAAAGGGATACATATATGCCAACAAACTGAAGGCGGATGAGAAATTGGTTAATCTTAATACTCAGCAATAATTGCTATCATTTAGATAAAACAGACAATTGCTGAACTTTGTCAGGAATTACAAGTGGATCTACAGAACTAAGCAATTTACCAGTAAAACATTGGCAGCAGCAGAGGCAATGACGATTATACTGACCTTCAATGTTATAGGCCGTATGTATGAATGATCACATTGACTATGTACAAGTCAAGGAATTGACCACAGAAACATCCGTTTTCTAAAGAACATACCCCAAATATTTAATTGGATGTTCAAGACCCCTGCGCGCCATCAGTTCCACTGAGTCAAACTGCCTTCACCACCAACCAATGAAATCACTTAATGGAACAGGAAGATGTTCCACTTAGCGAAGAGCGTGTTGCACAGGTGGTGCTCATGAACACACTTGTGGAATTCTCAGGATCCTCTCGTGCCCTTTTTATCTTCATGTATTTGATTGTGCAGCGATGTTGCACGAGAGTTGCAAGTTCAGTTGCCGAGTGATGGGTGACAATGGTTGAGGAATGAAATCGCTGCTTATGGCACTGCGTAGAGCAATAACACGAGTTGCGCTTGAAATATAATCAGACAGAACTGTTCATATTAAAAATGCATTTGCAATGCCTCGACTGGTCAGAGGTGCATTTAGTCTTCATTGGGTTTACCATTGCCGTACACCATGGCACAATTAGTTACACAACATCGCTACTCACCTTGCAACTGTGCTAGATAATCAGACTACAGGCGCTAGTCTCCACGCCCTTGTTGATACAGCTCTGACCTGCAAGAAATAAAATGTTAGCATTTTATCAAACGCCCTGAATGAACCTTACATAAATTATAGCTCCCTATGGGAGCCTTGAACAAAATGTCACTTAAGTCAATCCTTGTCCCCATAGTTTACAGAATTAACATTCCTTCCAAACATGAAGTGAATGTACAAGTCATTGCCTAAGAAAATATAGATAGATTAATCAAAATAATCTTTGGTTTTACAATAGACAGGTACGTTTAGGGTAGCATTAGAACAAAGTTAGGAGTATTAGGAAGCTACTGTTCACAAAAATCAATGCTGATATCCATAATAAAGGCACTACAGCATTCATATAGTGCCTTGCACAATCACAGGATTTCCAAAAGCGTTTTATAGCCAATGAAGTACTTCTGAAGTGTAGACATTGTTGTAAACTATATACAGAATATCAAAAATATTTACAGTATATAAAACAAGATCCCATGCATAAGATACTACATGGCAAAACATCCATGTCTATTAATTCAAATACTCTAATTATTTTCCTTCCACAGTTGTTTGTTGCTTTTCTAGGGCATCATAACAATAGATCTAGGAACCAGCAAGAACTCTTTGGCAAGGCTCCCATTCAGCTATCTAGGCAGCAAGAGGAAAAAGAGATTTATGCAGCAAATTGGTAGAAGCAAATGAAAAAGGGAATTAGATAAATACTTGAAAGTGGAAAAATTGGCAGGGCTATGGGAAAAAAGCAGTGGGAATGAGACTAATTGGAGATCTCTTTCAAAGAGCAAACACAGGCACAATAAGCCGAATTCCCTCCGTCTGCCCTGTATCATTCTATGATTCTATAGAACTATGACCGCTGCTCATCATTGAGATCAAATGAGTGAATGCAATTGTTTGGCGGAGGTTGGTTTGCACATCTGGGACATCATCATCATCATAGGCAGCCCCTCGGAATCGAGGAAGACTTGCTTCCACTCTTAAAATGAGTCCTTAGGTGGCTGAACAGTCCAATACGAGAACCACAATCCCTGGCACAGGTGGGGCAGCTGGTCATTGAGGGATAGGGTGGGTGGGACAGGTTTGCCGCATGCTCTTTCCGCTGCCTGCGCTTGATTTCTGCATGCTCTCGGCGATGAGACTCGAGGTGCTCAGCGCCCTCCCGGATGCACTTCCTCCACTTAGGGTGATCTTTGGCCAGGGACTCCCAGGTGTCAGTGGGGATGTTGCACTTTATCAGGGAGGCTTTGAGGGTGTCCTTGTAACGTTTCCTCTTCCCACCTTTGGCTCGCTTGCCGTGAAGGAGTGCCGAGTAGAACGCTTGCTTTGGGTGTCTCGTGTCTGGCATACGAATAATGTAGCCTGCCCAGCGGAGCTGATCGAGTGTGGTCAGTGCTTCAATGCTGGGGATGTTGGCCTGGTCAATATTAAATGGCTGGCCACCATTAAATAGCCATCTCGATTACATCACCATGGTGATGCATTAGTCAGATTCCTTGAGGTCCAGTGCCCATCTTCAGACAATAGTTCGGGGGAAAAATTGGGTACCGCCCCAGGCTCAGAAGTCTTGCCTCTCGTGAGAAATTGAGGTTACCGCTCCCCGTAGGAGGAACTCTTCCCTGAATTAAAGGGAAGGGCGCAATCTGTATACTGTGCAGCAACAAGAGAGTCCTAACGGGACCACGGTGGAGCGGGGTTACCATGCCAACAGCTCAGCAAACCGATCGCAGCACGGCAAAATCGGAGGCATTTAAAAAAAGATAAAAGCACTGCACTGCCCCTTTAACTTGCGCCGCACGAGCATCTGGCCACCCAGTACGCGTTCCCTAAAGCTGTCGCCGTCGTTGCCCGGTGCAGCTTCAGGGGGCGAAACCCAATTTAAGGTCCGAGGCGCTAAGGGGACGCTGTGCATGGTGGTGACGTAATCATTGCCGGCGCTAGGGGGGTTACTGCCACCGCTAACCTCCCGCCGAATTTAGCGGAAGTCGTTAGCAGCACCATGCCCGGTCGCAAAGTCGTTTGAGCCCCATTAGCGCCTCTCCCCCAGTGCAAATGACCCAAATTTCTGGGCCTTAGTGTCTGATTGCTGAATGTGTTGAGATCCTTGTCCGCCCTAACAGCCTTCATTGTGGTGGCAACACTCCACAACAGTTCAGTAAGTGCTCAATTAATAGATGACTGCCACACCTAACAATTTCTTCATGTTTTGCACTTAATCCACAAACACGAAAATTGTAGCACGTGAGCTCCTCACTTCCATTCCTCCTACAATCCAACAGTTTTTAAAGCCCAAGATCGGCAATGCCTGACTACTTTCTTGTACTTCTTATAGTCTTCGTGATGCTCTGCATAATGGGTCTTGACCCTTCACCTAGGTTTCTCAATATTAAAAAGTATATATTCATCCACCCACCAGTACCCCTTCTGCCTCTGGCTCAGAGGAATGATGGATAAATATCATTGGAGGTACATTTGGAGTTGGACAGAGCCTGGACACAGATTATCTGCTCCCAAGAACCTACCTGTGGTGTTTCTAATCCAGTGTGTAAAGATGCCTAGAAATTAGATCAATTTGCTCAGCCAATTACAGGTGTATGGACTCTAAGAGAGAGAGAGAGAGAGAGAGACACACACACACAGGGAGAGAAAGAGTAAAAAAAACCTTTAGAAAGGAATTGTTTGGCAAAAGATGGTGCCAACATTTTAGGAATCTCTTCGCACTCGATCAGCTGGGAAAAGAAATCAGATAGCTCACTGTTATATATGCAAACCTGTAAATACCTTGTTTAACCACCAGAGGGTCATCCCCTGGAGTCCCAAGGGATCTCATAATCCCTTGGGAGCATCCGTACTTAAGGAGGCTTTCACAGGCTGGAGAGGCACTCTAGAGACCTGTAATAAAAGACTAAGGTCACACTTTACTTTGAGCTCACAGTATCTGGCCAGACTCTTTAGTCATACACTACACTCATCACCCAAAAGAGCTCCAGATTCAGCTGTCCAAATATCTGGAACGATCTCCCCCCAAAAGGCTGAGGATTCTGGGTCACTTGAAGCTCTCAAGACTGAGATTGATAGATTTTCCTTAGCCAAGGGTATCAAAGAATATGGAGCAAAGGTGGTTAAATGGAGTTCAGGTACAGATCAGCCACGACCTAAGTGAACGACAGAACAGGCTTGAGGGGCCGAATGGCCTGCTCCTGTTCCTATGTTTCTAACTCCCTGCTCACCTTTCCTCGGTGTGGATGAAAACACCTTAACATTGCTGTATCTAGAAAGGCAGGTACTTTGTAAAATACATAAATTAAATTGTATTGTACATAAAAGAAGTTATGTTAAACTAGTATAGAACCTTGGTTAGACCACACTTAAGTACTGTGCACAATTCTGGTGACAATATTATAAAAAGAATATAGAGGCACTGGAGAAGGTGCAAACAAGGTTTACAAGGATGATACCAGAACTGAGAGGTTATACCTATCAGGAATGATTGAACAGGCTGAGGCTCTTTTCTCTAGAAAAGAGATGGCTTGAGAGGTGACCTGTTAGAGGTCTTTAAAATTATGAAAGAGTTTGATATGGTAGGCATAGAAAAGATGTTTCCACTGAGGGAGAGACCAAAACTAGGGGTCATAAATACAAGACAGTCACTAATAAATCCAATAGGGAATTCAGGAGAAACCTCTTTACGCAGTTGAGTGGTTAGAATGTGGAGCTTGCCATCACAAGGAGTAGTTGAGGCGAATAGCATAGATGCATTTAAGGGGAAGCTGGATAAACACATGAGGGAGAAAGGAATAGAAAGAGATGTGATAGGGTGAGATGAAGTAGGGTATGAGGAGGCTCGTGTCGAGTGTAAAAGCCAACATGGACCAGTTGGGCTGCATGGCCAGTTTCTGTACTGTGAATTCTATATAATTCTATGTACGTTTCCATGTTCTCCTAGCGTAGGGAAACAGCTTATGCTCAGTGCAATTTATAAGCTGGGCCTTGTGATAACATCGCGGCAGGTGCTGGAACAAGCATTCTATTTGTTCTTATATCAGAGCTGAAAATACCTCTTCTGGCACAAACAGTGTTTGACCTGAGGCAAGAAAATTAACCCCATTGTGTATAATCTTGTAATGCAATCTTTAATGTTACAAATTTAGCACCAGAATAACAAGGCACCTATTTAGGAACAGCTGCATTATTAATCACCTCCCAGCCTGTCTCATCCTGCCATTACATGACCTATTAAAAACATAGAAACATAGAAAGTTACAGCACAGAAGGATGCCATTTTGGCCCATCGTGTCCACGCCGGCCGACAAAGAGCCAGATAGCCCTTGGTCAGCAGCCCCAAAGGTTACATATAAACCTATGAACAATGACGGAAAGGCAAAGAGCACCCAGCCCAACCAATCCACCTCACCACAACTGTGACACCCATTATACTGAAACATTCTACACTCCACCCCAACCGGAGCCATGGGCTCTCCCGGGAGAGGTAAAAACCAAATAAAAATCCAGGCCAATTTAGGGGAAAAAAATCTGGAAAAATTCCTCTCTGACTCATCCAGGCGACCGAAACTAGTCCAGGAGATCACCCTGGCCGTATTCTATCCCCTGCAGTACTTACCATCATATCTGCTCCGTCCAACAAAAGGTCATCCAATCTAATCCCAAATACCAGCTCGAGGTCCGTAACCCTGCAGGTTACTGCACTTTAAGTGCCCATCCAACCATCTCTTAAAAGTGGTGAGGGTTTCTGCATCCAACCACTGGCAGCAAGTTCCAGATCCCCACAACCCTCTGCGTAAAGAAAGCCCCCCTCAAAGCCCCTCTAAGCCTTCCACAAACCACCTTAAAACTAAGCCCCTCGTAATAGACCCCTCCACCAATGGAAATAGACCCTTACTATCCACTATGTCCAGGCCCCTCAATATTTTGTACACCTCAATGAGGTCTCCTCTCAACCTCCTCTGTTCCAATGAGAACAAATCCAATCTGTCCTCTTAACTAAGATTCTCCATTCCAGGCAGCACTCTTTGGGTGTGAATGGTTTTAAGTTACAACTAGCAGCGAGAGAGCAATTTAGCCCATTGTTTTCAAAAATATTAACACTACTATGAATACAAAGACCATTAATACTAACTATATCACTTGTAATTATATAGTACCTTATTGCATTGAAACAGCATATAGTGATTCACAATCAATTGCCTTTGCAGTGATTGTTGTTCTGTAGGCAACTATTCTGAGTCTATTATGGCTCAGAGACATGGACCATGTAGAGTAGACACCTCAAGTTGCTGGAGAAATATCACCAACGATGTCTCCGCAAGATCCTGCAAATCCCCTGGGAAGACAGGCGCACCAACATCAGTGTCCTCGTCCAGGCTAACATCCCCAGCATTGAAGCACTGACCACACTCGATCAGCTCCGCTGGGCAGGCCACATAGTCCGCATGCCAGACACGAGACTCCCAAAGCAATTGCTCTACTCGGAGCTCCTTCATGGCAAATGAGCCAAAGGTGGACAGAGGAAACGTTACAAGGACACCCTCAAAGCCTCCCTGATAAAATGCAACATCCCCACTGACACCTGAGAATCCCTAGCCAAAGACCGCCCTAAGTGGAGGAAATATTACTTGAGGAATAAATTCTGGCCATGCAGGTCACACTCGTGCCTCTCAGCGCTAAGTAATGAGCATCTCCAACAAAACAAACTCCTAAACAGCCCTCCTTGGCCTGCATGGAGTCCTTGTCTTGGGGGTTACTATTGATCAGAAGCTTAACTGGACCAGCCATTTCAACACAATGGCTCGAAGAGCATGACAGAGGTTGAGTATACTGCAACAACTCCTGATCCCTCAAAGCCTCTCCACTATCGACAAGGCTCAGGTCAGGGTTTGCTGGAATACTCATCACTCATCTGGATAGGTGCAGCCACAACAACACTCAAGAATCTCGGCATCATCCAGGACAGAGCAGATTGCTTGATTGGCGTCCCTGTCACCAGGCTCAACATCTACCCCTTCCAGTACTGGTGCACTGTGACTGCAGTCGGTACAATCTATTGGATGCACTGCAGCAATTGACCAAGGTTACTTTGGCAGCACTCCGCTCCTCTGCAACCTCTACCACCTTCAAGAACAAGAGCGTTAACATCATGGGAACATTATCATCTCCAAGATCCCCTCCAAGTCACACCTTATCCTGACTTAGACATTCATCGCTGGTCATTCATCATCACTGGGTCAATACCTTGGAATGCCCTGCCTAACAGCATTGTGGGGCACAAGGATTGCAGCGGTTCAAAGAGAAGGCTCACCCCCACTTTCTTGGAGCAACTTGGGGTGGGCAATAAATGCGGCTTTGCCAGAGTCTCCCACAACCCGAGAAAAGTTTTTTAAATTCTGGATATAAAAATTGAATTCTGAATCTAATTTCAAGAGATTGGGTACAGTGTCAGCTGGGTCACTCGACTAAACATTTTTAGAAGGAAAAGCACTGTTGTGTTGGTTGAAAACTATCAGGGAAAGAATTCCATCAATCGTTGAATTGAAGGAGGAAAAACAAACGCCTGTGACTCTTCGCTAACCACAGTTTACACAGAAGGAAAATTACAATCAAGACAACTACAATATGGAGGGGGTGCAACTTTGTAACTCTGCTATGTGAATACCTTGTCAGCAAACTATTTAAATAGTGGAGTGAGCCTTGGTTCAGTGGTAGCATTTCTTTCTCTGAGTCAGATGGTTATGGGTTCAAGCCCCACTCCAAACAGCCCTGGTGAGCACAGATGAGTGTTCTTGTCTCTGAATACAGGGTTGACATCCAGCAGAGTGATCATGTCTGATGGGAGTGTATTGGTGACTCCACACACCCCATTGCATCTAGCCAATCCCATCCTCCCTACCCCACCCCCGGCTATGTGGACTTATACACATAAAAAGGGGTCTTTGTTACGCTAACAAGTTAGAGTGTGATCAGCTGGATGTAAAAGCAGTGGAAGTAATGGGTTGCCTCATGTGCCATTAGGCATGGAAGAGAAGAAAAAACTATTTAATTAAATATACGATGACACACCAATTGCTCAACTGGTGTTGACACCTCAAGTTGAAAAACAGCCTGCAGGCTGTCACTTCTAACTACCAATTTATTTGACATGCTTCCAGATTTAAAAGGTCAGGGACTACCTGACTTCATCTCCTATGAATTCTCCTTAGGGAGAGAAGGCGGGATCTCTTTGGAGCCAAGATAACATGTTTGCCAACAAAAGATTGAAACTGAGTCAACCCTCTGTGTCCAGTACTTGAGCCAAGCAAGTCCGCAGTACTCCAGAGCATCGTTGATGATTGACCATGAGTCTGGTACCTGGGGTGTGGGTGGGGTGGGGGCGGAGGCTGAAGGGGTTGATGATTTGGCGTATCACTGAGTGAGGATTCTTCCCTGTGTCTCCAGCTAATCCCGAAATATCTGAAATGTTAGGTAGTCCTGGCTGGATTGGTGGTGGGAGGTTTCCCAGTTTTCAGTGCCAGTAAGCTGTTAAACCACAGCAGGACCCCCACATGAACCTAAGCTTTGCCAATCTGGGCCTAACCTCTCTGGATTTAGGTAAGTAAGGCATGTTCCTACAGGGAGAGTGTGCACATAGGGCAAATTGAAGCTCTACTTGTGTGAAAATATCAGTATCTTGGTTCGGAGACCTGGCAATGGGTTTCTGCACGTCAAACACTTGACTGAGCCCAAGAAATTGTCTGAAACACCAAATACCAACATTTATTTACTTGAATCTAGGCCACACTTTTTAAATGCACAAAAGAAGTCTGTTTACATATTGAGTGTAGGCGGTTTGCAAATTATTGATTATTTTTCCCCAGGGTGGGGGGGGTGTGTGTAATGTATTTGCTTCATGGGTTCTTTGCTTAGGAATTCATCGCATCATATCGCTACTAAGAACTAGTTGGTTTATTAGCAAAGGTTTAACAATCACACTACACATTACCAGTTCATCCACAAGGCTCACAACTGCATACCTCATCAGGGATGACCTAGATCCAACTAACTGGGGTTTTATTGAGTCTTGTGAACATCACAATGCAACATGTCTACAAAGCTGTGAGCATACTCTCAGGTGCATACATTACAGTGGGGGACATCTTAAATGCAGGGGCATGCTATATGCAAGGAAATACAGTACTACATTGCTAAACAATACTTCAATTTGCAACTTTCAATTCAGCCATTGAACCCATATGTGTTGACAGAATTAAAGCATTACACAATGAGCATAGCCAACCCATTACCTCATTTCACCAAAGGATCTCGACATGTTTGAAGTTTAATCTTCCACACAATGAGAAGAGGTAACCACCATGCCCATCCAGTCTGATCCTTGCAACAGGCCACATTCTGCTGCCCTAAACTCTACTGAAGACTGTGAATATCTATCAAGGAAGCTTTCGAAAGAAAATCCTGAAGTTTTCTCTCACCCCAGAAGATAATGGAGTAGAACACTTTTGAATACTGCAAACCTGCCATCCAGACTGAAGCCACAGTACTTTCTGGAGTATCTGATCATCTAAAAGATATAGCAAGAAAGAAAGACTTGGATTTATAGAGCACCTTTCACGACCACCGGACGTCTCAAAGTGCTTTACAGCCAATTAATTACTTTTGGAGTGTAGTAACTGTTATAACTGATGTGAATGGGTGTAGGAGCAAAGAGTTTAGATCCTGCATACCACTGAATCACATATTTGTTCGACTTTATCTGTTGTCTCTCCCCATGCCCCAGCGTTATTTATTTATTCAGCTGTATTCACTGATACCCGAGAAGGAGATAAAAGGGAGGCAACTATTTATACAACTGTAGTGGACGAACTTTAGATTGCAAGATCTGGAATTTAACTCATCTACTGACTACGTACTGCTTGGCGCTATCATGTTCCATGATGAGAACTGACGACCAGACATGGGTGCCACCCAATTACAGACCTATTCACTTGGCCAACAATTCTTGGTCT
Organism: Pristiophorus japonicus; assembly: GCF_044704955.1. Classification (NCBI taxonomy): domain Eukaryota; kingdom Metazoa; phylum Chordata; class Chondrichthyes; family Pristiophoridae; genus Pristiophorus; species Pristiophorus japonicus. The sequence continues at coordinate 19,091,242 of NC_091990.1, read as the reverse complement.
GTATAAAAGTGACAGACACAGTAGCACGTACACATCTAATGGCAGCTTTGTATCGCCTTATAGAGAAACATGGTTGGCATACCTATCAATTTTTTGATTGTTCCCCAAACCACAGAATCAAAATATGATGGATATCAAGAGGCCCTCTTCTTCTACTTTCACAAAGAAGGTAATTACTGTTGGAAAATAGAAATCTGATCTTGCACTGAACAAACTGAGATACGTATACAAGTCACTTGCAACTCATAAAAGGAAATATTTTTAAACTCATGTCTGAGAAGTTATGCGGCACAGCATTATTTATTTATCTAGCTGCATTCTAGCAGGTACTTGGGAGGGAGGGTTAAGACTGTTTACACAACTGCAGTAGACTAAGTATAGTTTGCAAGATCTGGAATTCACCTCATCTACTTCAATGTTTGCTCAGTTAAGGCAGGAGCAACAGGTCCAGTTTGGAATATGTAGCAGCATCTATAGAAAGACAAATCCTCGAGTTGTTTTGCTCCATTTTGACACGCAGGATGAATCATAGGTCAACAACCTGGAGTCTGATCGAATAATTTGTTTCCAGAATGCTTTGTTCAGTTCATTTCTGATTTTAAAAAGGGGCTGGATAAATACCTGGTTGGGAATGGGATTGGCTGAGATGATCATATTCATTACAGGACGCAATGGTTCCTGCGTCCTGGAATGGGGGGAAAATGTTCTCTGGAAGATAACAGTCCAGGTTTAGAGTTGCCAACTCTGCTTGGCCATATTGCTGGAGGTGTTACCACATGAAATCCCACCTCCAACCATCCTGACCCCGCCATTGGTGCCCCGCTTTCCCATGTCAATTGGAAAGCGAACATACTCTTAGTTACCTGGTTGGAGGTTTCTTGACTGTCAGTCAAACAATCTTTTTACCCACCTCTAATAAGCGAAAGCTTTCAAAAAAAATAAAACAAATACCTCACAATTTTTTAATGAGCTTAAAATTTTATCTGCCTGGGTTTTGATCGCAGTAGTGTCCTTGAGATTAATCTTTAATTCCAGGAGTCTCTAGGCCAATCCTGGAGGGTTGACAAGTGTGCACCGATTTTGAGATGGGTGACTGGGTGACGTCATCAAAACCCTGGTCGCTGTTTTGGAATGTGGGCAGAAACATCGGCTGGGCCCAGGTACAGAGGAGTGGGAAGGTCGGGCTGGATGAGCGGCGAGAGATCGTGGCGTAGGTGCGACAGATAAGGGCACGGGGCCCAGAAGAGCCGAGGGCCCAGGGGCAACACGAGCCAGCCCACACTGCGATATGTGTGCGCGCTGGGTCTGTGCAGCAGAGCAAGTCTCCAGTCGACTTGTTAATCCTTGCCACTGGACCAAGACCTAGCTCTGTCAAACCCTTGTGGTGGTTGGTGTGCAACGGTCACCATACATTAAAAAAATCGACTCACAGGCATCTTCCACCCCCTCAATTGGAGTTCAGGACTGGAACATCGGGTCCTTCATTGAAACACCTGTGAACTTGTGGAAGCAAGTCATCCTCATTCGAGGGACCACCTATGATGATGAGGGTTGAATTGCAAAGATGGATGAATACTCTATAAAGGGTTACTTGGGCAACTTTTGTGGGCAATGACCATGGGTTGTGGTACTGAGCCAGACAGACCACGAGTGTCTCAAGGCCAATCTCTTTTTCTGCTGTATTATGCGACCTCAGCAGTTAAATGGAGTTCCAGACTTGGTTTCAGTGTTGGGGTGGGGAGGATTGGGGGGAAATCAGGCTTCAATGGCTCCTGCTGCAGGCTGTTACATGTAGAATCAGGCTTAAATGTGATTGCCCCTCCCCCATCACATGGACTAAAATGAAAGAACGAACTTTCATTTATACACAGTAGCACCTTTCACGATGATGTTGATTGAGGGATAAATATTGGCCACGACACCCGGGAGAACTCCTTTGCTCTTCTTCGAAATGGTGCCATGGGGTCATTTATGTCCAACTGAGCGGGTAGTCGGGGCCTTGGTTTTACGTCTCCAACAGTGCAGCGCTCCCTCTTTACTGCACCGGAGTGTCTGCAAGATTTTTGCGTTCAAGTCTCTGGAACGGAACTTGAATCCACAACCTTCTGATTCAGAGGCAAAGGTGCTCCAAATTGAGATTCACCATACAGGATCATACATTCAAAACAGCCACTTGAGTGAATCTCTAGAGGGCTCCTGGTGTCCATGAAAGTGTCAACACCTCCTATGCAGCCAGGGATAGAAGTGAAGGGATAATTAAAGATAATATCACTGATCCAATTTTGTTCAAACACATTCATAGGAAAATATAGCACAAGAACAATCTTTGATGTTCATTTAAATCCAATTGATTTTATAAAGCCATAAATAGATCCCTCCTCTGAAACTACTTGGTTATTTCAACACTCAATTGGTTATTGCACCCATTCCTCCAGAGTCATAATAACAGTCATTTGCATATAGTTAAATACTTGGAAAAGATTACAATCTGCAAAAATCCCACTGCCAGTCATTGTACTTCACTCTTTATCAGAAGCACAAGGTCAAGAACGTTTGTCAATTCTGTACTTCTTGTTTTTGTTCTATTTACTAATAGGAGTCTCCACTGGGTTGAGCACCTTGTTTTGAGAAATTGCTCAACATATCAAGGGGATATTGTATATCCTTACTGAAAATGTGGATCTTGTTGGGAGATCCTTCATTGGTCTAGTTTTTGGAAGAAACAGTGACGTTTGACATAGAATCATAGAATGATATATCACAAAAGGAGGCCATTTGGCCCATCGTGCCTGTGCCGGCTCCTTGAAAGAGCTATCCAGTTAGTCCCGTTCTAGCGCCCTTCCCCCATAGTCTTGTAAATAGTTCTCCTTCAAGTATTTATCCAATTCGCTTTTGAATCTGGCTTCTGATGTTGAATCCAACCCAGGCAGACAGGATAAAAGGTATCCCCATGCTCTTAAGTGAAGCTGGTAGTTTCAGCTCAGATTTCAGTGGATTGAGTCCACTACACAAACCTTCCCCTTGTCTAATGTGTACAGGCTTTATCAAACTCCCTCTGCTCTCCACCAAGCAATGGTGCATTGGTATGCATACCCAACCAAGGAGGAAACAGAAAGAAGATACTTGACTTACCGAAAGCAAGAAGGTCCCACCCTGAAACAGGTGTGTCCAAGCTTTTGACTTTAGGAGGCCGCACAGATTGTCAAATCATGAAGCATCAGGGCCATTTTCTGTGGGGGGGGTGGTGTGCGGGGAAGAGGGAGAGATAATTTTAACTTTTACCGATTGTATCATTGTAAAGGAAAATCAGGAGAGGGGCACAATGGCGACTAATCCAATATTGCCCACGTTACACTATCGGCAAAAGTTAAAATTACCGGCAAGAAGTTGATGTGCACATTCCATTAATTTGTGTACATCTTAAGTTGCTGATACTAATAAGGTCTCGGTGTTCTGATTTAAGATTTATCCACCAATGAGGCAAAAGAACATCCCTTTCCAAGCCCGCAGATCTACAAGATTCAAACAGGACAAAACAGCAAAATCAGAATTATTGCTCTCAGCATGTGAGCGACACTGTCAAAGCTGTATTTATTGTCCATCGCTAGATGCCCTGCTTATAGCTGAGAGGTTTGCTAAGCTACTTCAGACAGCATGATGTCATTAACATTAAGTCAACTATGATGCACAAGCGACTGTTAACAGTGAGACTGAAATGCACCTTTAAGTCTGTAAACTGAATCGTGTTTGTGTTCAATGCTCAGCCTTGAAATGTTATTATTTTGCACACTAAATTTTTGGTCTCTGTGAAATGCCTTGAGACATTTTGCTACGATAAAGGTGCTATATAAATGCAAGTTTTGTTAAGAATTAAGTGTAAAATGTAGAAATTTCTATGTAAAGTCACCCAATGACGCACTGACTGCAGTACCGATTAATAAATCCACCTCTTCATTCATCTAACATGAATTTTGTGCATCAGCAATACATTTAACAAGTTATCAAACAATGCAGAAACCAGAGAAGTAGTGTTCTGTTCCTGAAACAATTTTCTCCCACACACTGATTTTTGCTATTGTTTCGCTCTCTCTCTCTCTTGAGCTCCTCCACCTAACACACCCTTTCCCCAAGTATCACAAGGTGCATGTGACGTCCTGCACATTGAAAGCCACTCTGTAACTGTGCCCCAAGATGTGGGTGTGTACAGGGCACGTTGACCTGTTCTATGTTCTTTGCTTGCTTTCGGAGAAACTGCCTCGACTGAGTGCAAGGTCAACTACTCAGGACATAAGCAACATTCCTGATTAAATGGTGTGCCAATAACATAAAGACGGAAGCTAAAGATTGCACTGTTGCCTTGGATTATCGAAGTATTGTGTTTTTCAATAAACCTTTGAGCAAACGAGAGCAAAAGGTTCCCGGATGTGGTCGTGTATTTCTCTTCACTCAGCAATGCCTAATGTACATCACCTTGCACCTGCAAATTAGGATGAAAACTAGAACAGAAACAGAGAATGCTGAAACTGCACAGCAGATTATCTGTGGAAAGAATAGACAAGTTTGTGTTTTTGGCTGCAGATTCTTCTTCAGAACTGAAAAATAACTGAATTACATAGAATCTACAGCATTGAAACTGGCCACTCGGCCCAACTGGCTTTGACTTCACACTAGCCTCCTCACACTCTACTTGCTTCCTCACCCTGCTCCCATTTCCTTCAGATATGTTGTAAGCCGACCTTTAAGTCCATTAATGCTCTCTGCTTCAACCACTCCATGTGGCAGAGAGTGCTACATTCTCACCACTCTGTGTAAAGAAGTTCCTCTTCATTTCTTTATTTCATCTGTTAGAAACATAGAAACATAGAAAATAGGTGCAGGAGTAGGCAATTCGGCCCTTCGAGCCTGCACCGCCATTCAATATGATCATGGCTGATCATGCAACTTCAGTACCCCATTCCTGCTTTCTTTCCATGCCCCTTGATCCCTTTAAGGGCCATATCTAACTCCCTTTTGAATATATCTAACCAACTGGCCTCAACAACTTTCTGTGATAGAGAATTCCACAGATTCAAAACTCTCCTCATCTCGGTCCTAAATGGCTTACCACTTATCCTCAGACTGTGACGCCTGGTTCTGGACTGCCCAAACATCGGGAACATTCTTCCTGCATCTAACCTGTCCAATCCCGTCAGAATGTTATATGTTTCTATGAGATCCCCTCTCATTCTTCTAAATTCCATGAATATAAGCCTAGTCGATCCAGTCTTTCTTCTTATGTCAGTCCTGCCATCCCGGGAATCAGTCTGGTGAACCTTTGCTGCACTCCCTCAATAACAAGAATGTCCTTCCTCATATTAGGAGACCAAAATTGCACACAATACTCAAGGTGTGATCTCACCAAGGCCCTGTACAACTGCAGTAAGACCTCCTTGCTCCCATATTCAAATCCCCTTGCTATGAAGGCCAGCATGCCATTTGCCTTCTTTGCTGCCTGCTGTACCTGCATGCCTACCTTCAATGACTGATGTACCATGATACCCAGGTCTCGTTGCACCTCCCCTTTTACTAATCTGCCACCATTCAGATAATAATCTGCCTTCCTGTTTTTGCAACCAAAGTAGATAGCCTCATATTTATTCACATTATACTGCATCTGCCATGTATTTGCCCATTCACCTAACCTGTCCAAGTCACCCTGCAGCCTCCTAGCATCCTCCTCGCAGTTCGCACTGCCACCAGCTTAGTGTCATCTGCAAACTTGGAGATATTACATTCAATTCCTTTGTCTAAATCATTAATGTATATTGTAAATAGCTGGGGTCCCAGCACAGAACCTTGCGGCACCCCACTAGTCACTGCCTGCCATTCTGAAAAGGACACGTTTATTCCTACTCTTTGCTTCCTGTCTGCCAACCAGTTCTCAATCCACGTCAATACATTACCCCCAATACCATGTGCCTTAATTTTGCACAACAATCTCTTGTGTGAGACCTTGTCAAAAGCCTTTTAAAAGTTCAAATACACCACATCCACTGGTTCTCCCTTATCCACTCTACTAGTTACATCCTCAAAAAATTCTAGAAGATTTGTCAAGCATGATTCCCCTTTCATAAATCCATGCTGACTTGGATCGATCCTGTCACTACTTTCCAAATGCGCTGCTATTACATCTTTAATAATTGATTCCAACATTTTCCCCACTACTGATGTCAGGCTAACCGGTCTATAATTCCATGTTTTCTCTCTCCCTCCTTTTTTAAAAAATGAGGTTACATTTGCTACCCTCCAATCCATAGGAACTGAACCAGAGTCTATAGAATGTTGGAAAATGACCACCAATGCATCCACTATTTTTAGGGCCACTTCCTTAAGTACTCTCAGATGCAGACTATCAGGCCCGGGGATTTATCGGCCTTCAATCCCGTCAATTTCCCTAATTTCCTGACTAATAAGGATTTCCCTCAGTTCCCCCTTGGTCCTAGTATTTTCGGGAGGTTATTCGTGTCTTCCTTAGTGAAGACAGAACCAAAGTATTTGTTCAATTGGTCTGACATTTCTTTGTTCCCCATTATAAATTCACCTGATTCTGTCTGCAAAGGACCTACATTGGTCTTCACTAATCTTTTTCTCTTTACATATCTATAGAAGCTATTGCAGTCAGTTTTTATGTTCCCTGCAAGCTTACTCAAATACTCTATTTTCCCCTTTCTAATTAAACCCTTAGTCCTCCTCTGCTGAATTCTAAATTTCTCCCAGTCCTCAGGTTTGCTGCTTTTTCTGGCCAATTTATATGCCTCTTCCTTGGATTTAACACTTTCCCTAATTTCCCACGGTTGAACCACCTTCCCTTTTTTATTCCTACACCACACAGGGATGTACAATTGTTGTAGTTCATCCATGTGATATTTAAATGTCTACCATTGTCTATCCACCGTCAACCCTTTAAGTATCATTCTCCAGCCTATCATAGCCAATTCACGTCTCATACCGTTGAAGTTTCCTTTCTTTAAGTTCAGGACCCTAGTCTCTGAATTACTGTGTCACTCTTAATCAACAATTCTACCATATTATGATCACTCTTCCCCAAGGGGCCTCACACAACAAGATTATTAATTCGTCCTTTCTCATTACACATCACCCAGTCTAGGATGGCCAGCCCTCTAGTTGGTTCCTCGACATATTGGTCTAGAAAGCCGTCCCTAATACACTCCAGGAAATCCTCCTCCATAGTATTGCTATCAGTTTGGTTAGCCCAATCAATATGCAGATTAAAGTCACCCATGATAACTGCTGTACCTTTATTGCACGCGTCCCTAATTTCCTGTTTGATGCTGTCCCCAACCTTATTACTACTGTTTGGTGGTCTGTACACAACTCCCACTAATGTTTTCTGCCATTTGGTGTTTCGCAGCTCTACCCATATAGATTCCACATCATCCACTTTAATATCCTTCCTTACTATTGAGTTAATCTCCTTTTTAACCAGTAACGCTACCCCACCTCCTTTTCCTTTCTGTCTGTACTGAACATTGAATACCCCTTGATGTTGAGTTCCCAGCCTTGGTTACCTTGGAACCATGTCTCTGTAATCCCAATTACATCATATCCGTTAACAACTATCTGCGCAGTCAATTCATCCACCTTCGCGGCTCTCTTAAATCTATTGGCCGTTTTTCTGGTCTCACCCACAAGTGAGACCTGGGGTGGCATCAGCAGCGCTACACGGATGCTCCACATAGCGCTGTTGCAGATCAACGTCCCTCCCCTTCGCTTAAAGGGCTGCTGCGCACTTTGCGCGGCCTCTGATGGCCTCCACTGTGCCACCAGGGCAGCGTGGTGCCGAGGCCACAGCCCGGCACTGAAAACAGTGTGCCGGGCTGCACGATGGCAACCCAGACCACGCAAGTGGCGAAACAGCGAGCCGACCAGTGAGTCGGCAAAACCGACAAGATGGGGGCACGGGGCAGTCCCGAACTCCCCTTTAACTTTCACCCCGCGAACGGATGTTAGCCTGGTTTGCGACCCGGGAGGCTGCCGCTGACACTGCTCGTGGAGCGCTGGCCAATGAATGCCGCGGGATGGAAAGGGGTCGCCGTGTTGTGCTAAGGGGTTGTCAACGCCAGTTGCACAGTGGCCCGGGGCGCTACCGTGGCAACGCCTCCGCTAACTCCTGTACAATCTCGCGGGAACCGTATCATAGTATGTACAACACAGAAACCGGCCATTCGGCCCAACAGGTCTCTGCTGATATTTCATGCATGTGGAGCATTTTGAACATGTCCGGTACATAGTTGAAAATGACAGGGCAAACTGGATGGGCTGAGAGGACTTTGCTTATTTCTATCTTCTTATGTTCCTGTGATGGGTCTTTAGGAATCAGCACTAGCGAGTGCTGATCCATAATTCGTTGGCTGAAACCCAGAAGCAACTGCACACCCATAGAAAAAAATAGAACGTTACAACATTGGTAACAAGTCTCAGCTCTTCTTCACTCAGATACAAAACCATAATTAAAAGAACGTTCACAGAACTGTCAAAATCAGGAAAATGTTAAGCGTGAGATTAATCATGGAAAAAGAGTTAGACAAATCACAGACCAATTTAAATGTGTCTTGGAAATTGAGACACAACAAAATAGACTATTAATCCTGTCCTTGCTAAGCTGTGCTGGCTTCCCATGTACCAGAGAATCAACTTTTAAAATTCTCGTTTTCACCTCAAATCTCTCCAGAGTTATACCTCAGTGATCTCTTCCAGTCCCCGGTCTCCAAACGCACCCACTGGTTCTCCAACACCAACCTACTTCCCATCACCTTCCATTCCTTCAACCTTGCCCCCACACTCTCAAACTGTCTCTCACACCACATCCACCTCGCCACCACCCTCCCATCAAAAGCCTGCTCAAGACTCTCCTCTTGCACTGTGTTTCTGCTCCTTCTCCCCCCCTCACCTCCTGGTGTGATGCTCACTCACTATCCACAGCCCTCCAAGACATTTCTGTCTACATATCGAGCGCGATACTAGCACAGGCATGATGGGCAGAATGGCCTCCTTCTGTGCTGTATCTTGCTTGTAGAAATGGAAATTGTAAAAATGATGCAAGAGTTGACAGGTCTACATCTAAATACACACAAACTGTGCTCACAGTTACAGAGATCTCACTTTTCAAAGACCTGTTCAAACTCCTCAAGGCCAATGGAAGAAGCCTTTATTTATTCAATACTGGCACTGATAACAAGAGCACCAAGAACATTCAATCTCTTCCTGGCTTCATTTCTAGTCAAAACAATCTTTCAGAACATTACGATATATTACTGTTAATTGAAAAAAGGATGTTTAGGCTTTTAAAATAATAGTAAGCACGTTCCACTGAGTGTTTACCAATAGGCCCTTATTTAATTTGTGCAATCCTTATGGTCTGGCCTCTGCTGACTGCCTCGCAACAATGTTGAAAAAGAAAGGCAAAAGAAACAACCTTGATATTCTTTTTGCTCAGATAGACTCAGTGAGGCCAACCTGGCAGTGACATCTGCATCTCCCAGTGGGTGAGAGCAGTCTGGAAATGGACCATCGTGTATTAGTCTTCAGAGACATTAAACCAAGGCCCCATCTGCCTACTCAGGTGATGTTAGAAGATCCCACCGCACTTTTAAAAAGAACAGCAGTGAGCTCTTCGTGTTCTAGCAAACATTCCTCCTCAACCAGCATGGCCAAAAAGTAAAGAGATTAAAAGGTAATTTATCTCAGTACTGTCTGTGGGACATTGCTGGCAGAGAATGGCTGCCATGTTTTCCTAGAAAACATTAAGTACAGTTCAAAAATCAATAGATTGTGTGAAGTGCAGAGATATTACACCATGATAAGATACTATGCAAGTGCAAATAACAAGGGGACATAACCTCAACCAGAGAAATTATAGAATTAAACGTGACTGATCATTTGAGCCTAAGAAACAATCAGGAATAAAAAAACTACTTTCAGCATTAATGAATATTGATGTAACCTTTATAACAAAATCCAGGATGAGTGAGTGTGACAGTGGGGGCTTCTCGCCACCACATCCCAGACAGCTAGACTACTGTTTCCTTAAACACAACTGCAACACGTGTCATTATAATTCTGCCGTGTATAGGTCAGCATAACCCAGGTCTTTCACTTACTCCGAAATGGTTGGAAATGCAGAAATGAGAATATGTGAAATGCTGACACTTTCTCGTCACTTCAGAAGGCAGGAAAATATTTTGCATGCAGGCTAAAAAACAATCTAGATTTATTTGCCAAAAAAAAAGACATAAACAAACAAAAAGAAAAGTTGACCTGATACTATTCAGTACAATATGAATACAGTCCATAAGTAGTTAACATATTGCAAGATCTTCACGTCTAGAGCTGCCTGGACTGTGGCCGAGGAATGTATTCAGCTCATGGGAGGAATGGGCTTCATGAATGTCAGTGTCTGATTATTAACGAGTCTCTTGCGTTTATATAGCATCTTTAACATTGTAAAATGTCCCAGGGCACTTCATAGGACTGTAATCAAACAACATTTGCTGCCGAACCACATAAGGAGATATTAGGGTAGGTTTTAAGGAGCATCTTAAAAGGAGGGGAGAGAGGCGGAAAGGTTTAGGGAGGGAATTCCAGAGCTTGGGGCCCAGGAAGCTGAAGGCACGACCACCAATGGTGGAGCGATGCTCAAGAGGCCAGAATTGGAGGAGCGTGGAGATCTCGGGGAGTTGTGGGGCTGGAGGAGATTACAGAGATAGGGAGAGGCGAGGGCTATGTAAACCCTCCGGAGGATTTTGTAAACAAGGGTGAGAATTTTGAAATCAAAGCATTGCTTAACCGGAAGCCAATGCAGGTCAACGAGCACAAGGGGCGATGGGTGAGCGGGACTTGGTGCGAGTTAGGACACAGGCAGCCGAGTTTAGGATCACCTCTAGTTTATGTAGGGTAGAGTGTGGGAGGCCAGCCAGGAGTGCATTGGAATAGTCAAGTCTAGATGTAACAAAGGCGTGGATGAGAGTTTCTGCAGCGAATGAGCTGAGGCAAGGGGGCGTGGAGACAGGCGATGTTACGGAGGTGGAAATAGGCGATCTTAGTTATGCTGCAGATATGTGATCGGAAGCTCATTTCAGAGTCAAATATGACACCAAGGTTGCGAATAGTCTGGTTCAACCTGGTTCAGAACGGGTAGACTGGGTCCGTGGTGCATGGTGGTCACTGTGGAGAGGAGGGGAAGAGAGTACACATTAAATGGTACGACACTGAAAAGTGTAGAGGAACAAACGGACCTTGGCATGGAGGTCCGCAGATCCCTGAAGGTAGCAGGCCAGGTAGATAAGAAGGTTAAGAAGGCATATGGAATGCTTGCCTTTGTAAATCAAGGCATGGAATACAAGAGCAGGGAGGCTTTGCTTGAACTGTATAAAACATTGGTTAGGCCGCAGCTGGAATACTACATGCAGTTCTGGTCACCACATCACAGGAAAGATGTGATTGCACTGGAAAGAGTGCAGAAGAGATTTACGAAGATGTTGCCTGGACTGGAGAATTTTGTTTATGAGGAAAGATTAGAGATGCTGGGTCCATTTTCTTTGGAACAGTGAGGCTGAGGGGAGACCTGATTGAGGTGTATAAAATTATAAGGGGCCTGGATAGAGTGGATAGGAAGGACATGTTTCCCTTTGCAGAGGGGTCAACAACCGGGGGCATAGATTTAAAGTAATTGGTAGGAGGTTTAGAGGGGATTTGAGGGAAATTTCTTCACCCAGAGGGTGGTGGGGATCTGGAACTCACTGCCTGAAAGGCTGGTAGAGGTAGAAACCCTCACCGCATTTAAAAAGTACTTGGATGTGCACTTGAAGTGCTGTAATCTACAGGGTTACGGACCAAGAGCTGGATAGTCCTTGGCCGGCCGGCATGGACACGATGGGCCAAAATGGCCTCCTTCCATGCTTTAAATTTCTATGATTCTATGATTGCGTTTTGAAAACTGCTCATATGGTCCCTTGGCAAGCAACAGCTCATTTGGATGAAACAGGTGGCTTTCTCTTTCATCGTCTTCCAGGATGAGATGCCGCACATGGAATATGAGAGTTACAAATGCTCATGCAGTCAGCTAAACAACAACTTGCAGTTATAGAGCACCCTTAGCAAATCATCCAAAACGTGTTTCACAGGAGCGTTATCAGACACAATTTGACACCAAGCCATATAAAGAGATGTTAGAACAGGCGAGCAAAGGTTGGTCAGAGGGGTAGGTTTTAAGAAATGACTTTTACATTTTTTTTAAATTTAAGTGTCGCTGGCAAGTCCAGCATTTATTGCCCATCCCCAATTGCCCTTGAGAAGGTGGTGGTGAACTGCTTTTCTGAACTGCTGCAGTCTGTGTGGTGAGGATACTCACACAGTGTTGTTTGGCAGGGAGCTCCAGGATCTGGACCTGGCGATAATGAAGGAATGACTAAATATTTCCATTGGAGGTGGTGGTATTCCCATGCGCCTGCTGCCCTTGTCCTTCCAGGTGGCAGAGGTCGCGGGTTTGGGGGTGCTGTCGAAGAAGCCTTGGCGAGTTGCTGCAGTGGTAGTGGAGTGAATGCTTAAGGTGGTGATGGGGTGCCAATCGAGTGGCCTGTTTTGCCTTGGATGGTGTTGAGCTTCTTGAGTGTTGTTGGAGCCGCATTCATCCAGGCAAGTAGAGAGTATTCCATCACACTGCTGACTTGTGCCTTATTAGGTGGTGCAAAGGCTTTAGGGAGTCAGGAGGTGAGTCACTTGCTGCAGAATACCCACCTCTGACCTGGTCTTGTAGCCACAGTATTAATGTGGCTGGTCCAGTTAGGTTTCTGGTCACTGATGACCCCCAGGATGTTGACGGTGGGGGTTCAACAATGGTAATGCCATTGAATGTCAAGGGGCGGTGGTTAGACTCTCTCTTGTTGGAGATGGTCATTACCTGGCACTTGTGTGGTACGAATGTTACTTGCCACTTATTAGCCAAAGCCTGAATGTTGTCCAGGACATTCTGGACGTGGGCACAGATTGCTTCATTATGAGGAATTGCGAATGGAACTGAACACTGTGCAATCATCAGCGAACATCCCCACTTCTGACCTTATGATGGAGGGAAGATCACTGATAAAGTAGCTGAAGATGATTGAGACCAGGACATTGCCCTGAGGAACTCCTGCAGAAATGACTTAAAGCAGGAGAGAGAGGTATAGAGGCAGAGAGGTTTAAGGATGGAGCTCCAGAGCTTAGGGCCTAGGCAGTAAAAGGCACAGGTGCCAATGGTGGAGCGATGAAAATCGGGGCTATGCAAGAAGCCAGAATTGGAGGAGAGCAGAAATCTGAGGTCTGTGCGGCTGGAAGAAGTTACAGAGATAGAGAGAGGCGAAGCCATGGAGGGATTTGAATACGAGGATAACAATTTTAAAATTGAAGGTTGGCGGATTGGAAGACCATAGACATAAACATAGAAAATAGGTGCAGGAGTAGGCCATTCGGCCCTTCGAGCCTGCACCACCATTCAATATGATCATGGCTAATCATGCAACTTCAGCACCTCATTCCTGCTTTCTCTCCATATCCCTTGATCTCTTTAGCCGTAAGGGCCACATCTAACTCCCTTTTGAATATATCTAACGAACTGGCCTCAACAACTTTCTTTGGTAGAGAATTCCACAGGTTCACAATTCTCTGATTGAAGACGTTTTTCCTCATCTCGATCCTAAATGGCTTACCCCTTTTCCTTAGACTGTGATCCCTGGTTTTGGACTTCCCCAACATCGGGAACATTCTTCCTGCATCTAACCTGTCCAATTCTGTCAGAATTTTATATGTTTCTATGAGATCCCCTCTCATTCTTCTAAATTCCAGTGAATATAAGCCTAGTCGTCAGTCCTGCCATCCCGGGAATCAGTCTGGTAAACCTTCACTGCGCTCCCTCAATAGCAAGAATGTCCTTCCTCAGATTAGGAGACCAAAATTGCACACAATATTCAAGGCGTGGCCCGTACAACTGCAGTAAGACCTCCCTGTTCCTTTCTGCACATCCTCTCGCTATGAAGGCCAACGTGCCATTTGCCTTCTTCACCGTCTGCTGTACCTGCATGCCAACTTTCAATGATTGATATACCATGACACCCAGGTCTCGTTGGACCTCCCCTTTTCCTAATCTGCCGCCATTCAGAAAATATTCTACCTTCCTGTTTTTGCCACCAAAATGGATAACCTCACATTTATCTACATTATACTGCATCTGTCATGCATTTTCCCACTCACCTAATCTGTCCAAGTCGCCCTGTAGCCTCTTAGCATCATCCTCACAGCTCACACTGCCACCCAGCTTAGTGTCATCTGCAAACTTGGAGATATTACATTCAATTCCTTCATCTAAATCATTAATGTATATTGTAAATAGCTGGGGTCCCAACACTAAACCTTGCGGTACCCCACTAATCACTGCCTTACATTCTGAAAAGGACACATTTATTCCTACTCTTTGCTTCCTGTTTGCCAACCAGTTCTCTATCCACGTCAATACATTACCCCAAAATCAATGTGCTTTAATTTTGCACACTAATCTCTTGTAGGTCAGTGAGCTCAGGGGTGATGGGTGAATGGGACTTGGTGCGAGTTAGGACATGGGCAGCAGAGTTTTGGATGAGCTGAAGTTTACGGAGGGTGGTCGGTGAGAAGCTGGCCAGGAGAGCAGTGGAATAGTTGAGTCTGGAGGTAATAAAGGCATGAATGAGGGTTTCAGCAGCAGGTCGGCTGAGACAGGAGCTAAAGACTGAGCAGTCACTCCTGATATATTCATCTCATGGGCCTTCTTTGAATTACGTGTTTATTTGAAGCAATATCTTCACACTGGGTGGCAAAGGTATAATGGCTTTTGATGGCCAGCTCTCTTCACATAGCCCCTCCAGACTGGTCTTCACACTTGATCATGACCAGAATTTAGAACGGATACGTGTCCATCTGTCAAGCTGGATATAATAATGTTTCAAACATACCTTCCCAGTCATCGAACTTAACGTCATCTCAATTGATCTCTGGAAATAAAAAGGAAGCACCCACTCCCTCCCAATACCTGTGGGTTGTCTTCCTCTTTAAGATATATTGAAGAGTGAACAGCTTGCGTTTGGGTTCATTCTTATTTTCTATATACATCAATGATCTGGGCATAGGAACAATAGACTGAACGTTGGACGTTTCTGTGTTTCCCAGAGAGTAGTGAGCATCTGGAAAGTGTTGCCAGCTGGTGAGGTGGGTGCTGACTCTCGGCAGGCCTTCAAGAGGGAGCTGGGGCAGAGATGACATCATATAGAAGGCAAATGTCTTTCGAGAGAACACTTGGCCTATGTGATCTCCTGGACTGGTTTCGATAGCATGAGGGGATTGTTGGAGAGGAATTTTTCAGAGTATTTTATCCTTTATCAGCCTTGCGACTTCACTCTTTTTTTTGGCTCTCGCAGGAAATTACATGGCCGTGAGTGGGGGGGGGGGGGGCGGCGGGGGGCGCAGGAAGTGTTTAGTCATGGTGCTCCAGCCATCATGAGTGTGGGGCACGCTTGATGGACTAGTTAATCTTTTCCTGCCTTTCAATTTCGCATGTTCATGACAACAAATTTAGGACGTGGTTGCGGCAAATTGTGAGGAGGATTTTGAAAGACTGTAGGAAGTCTCGTCTTTCTCCATTTAATCAAGGTACAGAGGAAATTTAGGAGTTGCAACACTCTCACCTCAGAGTCAGAAACCCCAGTCCAGGACTCAAGCACATAATCTGGGATGGTACCTCAGTGTAGAACTGAAGGAGTGCTGCATTGTTGCAAGTGTGCCGTCTTTTGGCTGAGACATTTAAATTGAGGCTCATCTGCCTGTTCAGGTGGATGCACAAGATCCTACAGTACTATTTGAAGAGCAGGGAGTTCTCCCAGCCAACATCTCTCTCTCAACCAACAACACCAAAAAAAAAGTCAGTCATTCATCTCATTCGCTGTTTCCAGGACCTTGCCGTGTGCAATTAACTGCTGCATTTGCACATATAACAAGAGTGACTGAACTTCAAAAGTAATGAATTGGCTGTAAAGCATTTTAGGATGTCCTGAGAAATGCGACAAGATGCTCTATAAAGCCATGTTCTTTCCTTATTGATACTATGATCAGTGCTCCTGTGAACTGCCATCTCTAGTTTGAAAACATTTAGGAAAGAGCTTGCATATATATATCACCTCATTGAGCCTCATGATATCATAAGGCACTGATATAATCAATGGCTTGCTTTTGAAGTGCAGTCACTGTACTTATGCAGATAAATACAGCAGCCAATAGGCACTCAACAAGATCCCACAAACAGTAAACAAATGACCAGATAGTCTATATTTTTGTAGGCGTTGGTCACAGGACAGATATTGGTCAAAACTTCAGGATAACGCCAACAGATTGAACTACACAATGTGAGTAACAAACAGCCATTCATTACACTTACACATGCCCACAGACTTTCAATGGGGTTTTGCACTGAACTTGCTGTAATTAGAGAGCATTTTTGGCACGGCGCCCTCTACAGGGGACCTGGAAGCTGTGTGAACAGGGCAAGCAACTGTGCATCTAATTAATCAATCAGATTAAAGAATTGTTACAGAGCAGCGCAGCGTCTGAGCCAGGAAGTGTATGTTAGAATATTTAATGCATGCCAAATCAGGTACAGAAAGCAAAATAAAGTGAAGGAAAGAAAGATGGGATTAAGAGCGAGATGCAAGAGACAGAAAGAAAAAAAAAGTATTTTTAAAATTTACATTATAAAAAATATCCAACAATAATTAAAATCTAAAGGAATGGCACTCCACACTTGTAAAAGTTATTTTTTTAATGCCAGAGAGGTTATTTGGCAGTAATTAATAATTATTATGCCGTTAAAAAATTAGCCCTAACCTATCTGGCGATGTAGTGGGTATCTAGTGGGCAAGAACAGCTACTTCACGTGTTTCAATGCAGAGTCTCTCAGTGAGATACTGTGTGATAGTGCAGCTTCTGGAGGAGCAGGGCAACTCGTACAGCAACTTCCTGATTTCCGCGTTTAACTGCGCATGTGCGATCGCTGGGAGTTACTGTCCGATTTACTCCATAATAACGGTGTGTGCCGATAGCCTCACTGTTATTTTTACCGCAAAATCGGGGTCAATAGGACGTTTGTATGAAATTGGCCTGTCCATTATCAACTCCTGTACAAATAGCACAAAAGGAATTTCATATGAATGCATTAACTCATTCATTGCCATTTTCACACAAAGCAACTTGAACCTCAGAGTCTAAAAGTCCATTGGAAGGAGCAGGGCAAAATTCTTTAAAATAAAAATGTAACTAAGACAAACCTAGGTACACTAATAATAAACGTTACAAATCAAATACAAATGGTGAAAAGAAGTGTTAAACAAATCAAAGATTGCCAGGAATAAATGCCAATATCATCCATCCAAACAACCAGAGCATGTTGCAACAAGTCACCATATATGGCCTGTTCAAATACTGATCGGAATGAGGATAATGTGATATCAATCCTCGTGACATTCTTGTACTTTATTTCCAATCCAGAATCAGAAGTCAAGTCTGCAACACCAGACTTCGTGGAAGTGCCGTAATGATGTTATTGGTCATCAGTCCATGTGGCTCAGTGGGTAGCATCCTCATCTGTGAGTCAGAAGGTTGTGGGTTCAAGTCCCACTCCAGGAATTTGAGCACATAATCTAGGCTGACACTCCAGTGCAGTGCTGAGGGAGTGGCATTGGAGATGCCATTTTTTGTGAGCGAGACATTAAACCAAGGCCCCGTCTGCCCTCTCAGGTGGACAGAAAAGATCCCGTCTTATTTTTCAAAGAGGACCAGCAGAGTTCTCCTTGATATTCTGGCCAATATTTATCACAATCAACATAACAAAAAAAACCAGATTATCTGGTCATTATCTCATTGCTGTTTGTGGGAGCTTGCTATGCGCAAATTGGCTGCCACATTTCCTACATTAAAACAGTGACTATATAACTTCATTGGCTGCAAATCACTTTGCAAAATCCTGAGATTGTGAAAGACGCGATAAAAGTGCAAGTTCTTTCTTTCTAAAATGAAAATGGGCCATTAAGGGAGGTTGCACTATAGATTCAGTTTTGCTTGAAATGCAGGGCATATTTTGGAATCAAAAGCACTTTATTAAACAAACACAAAGCAAGGTAACTATTTACTTTTCTTATAAAGTACATCACATGGTATTATGTAGGTATTTTTTGTTACATTATGTTTCACCTGCCAAGCCCTTTAGTGGATTTACCACCTATTCAGTTTCTAAATGGCACATGCAAGTTAGAATATTTAATTCAATGTCAAATAATGTACAGAAAGCAAAGTAAAGTGAGGGAAAGAAAGCGAGATAGAGAAAGAAAAAGTTTTTTTTTTAAACTTTATTTTTTAACAATCTCCAACAGTAATTAAATCTGAAGGAATGAGACTCCATATTTGTAAACGTAAATTTTTAGTGCCAGAAACATAGAAACATAGAAAATAGGTGCAGGAGTAGGCCTTTCGACTCTTTGAGCCTGCACCACCATTCAATAAGATCATGGCTGATCATTCACCTCAGTACCACTTTCCTGCTTTCTCTCCATACCCCTTGATCCCTTTAGCCGTAAGGGCCATATTCAATTCCCTCTTGAATATATCCATTGAACTGGCATCAACAACTCTCTGCGGTAGGGAATTCCACAGGTTAGCAGCTCTCTGAGTGAAGAAGTTTCTCCTTATCTCAATCCTAAATGGCTTACCCCTTATCCTTAGATTGTGTCCTCTGGTTCTGGACTTCCCCAACATCGGGAACATTCTTCCTGCATCCAACCTGTCCAGTCCCATCAGAATTTTATATTTTTCTATGAGATCCCCTCTCATCCTTCTAAACCCCAGTGAATACAGGCCCAGTCGATCCAGTCTCTCCTCATATGTCAGTCCTGCCATCCCGGGAATCAGTCTGGTGAACCTTCGCTGCACTCCCTCAAGCAAGAATGTCCTTCTTCAGATTAGACCAAAACTGAACACAATATTCCAGGTGTGTCCTCACCAAGGCCCTGTACAACTGCAGTAAGATCTCCCTGCTCCTATATTCAAATCCCCTAGCTATGAAGGCCAACGTACCATTTGCCTTCTTCACCGCCTACTTTACCTGCATGCCAACTTTCAATGACTGATGTACCATGACACCCAGGTCTCGTTGCACCTCCCCTTTTCCAAATCTTTCGCCATTCAGATAATATTCTGCCTTCGTGTTTTTGCCCCCAAAGTGGATAACCTCACAGTTATCCACATTATACTGCATCTGCCATACATTTGCCCACTCACCTAACCTGTCCAAGTCACCCTGCAGCCTCTTAGCGTCCTCCTCACAGCTCACACCGCCACCCAGCTTAGTGTCATCTGCAAATTTGAAGATATTACACTCAATTCCTTTATGTAAATCATTGATATATATTGTAAATGGCTGGGGTCCCAGCACTGAGCCCTGCGGCACCCCACTAGTCACCGCCTGCCATTCTGAAAAGGACCCATTTATCCCCACTCTCTGCTTCTTGTCTGCCAACCAGTTCTCTATCCATGTCAGTACATTACCCCCACTACCATGTGCTTTAATTTTGCACAGAGTGGTTGTTTAGTAACAATTATGATGCATCATGCTGGGACTAGCTGAAGTGCTCTTATAGAGAGCTGGCACGTACTCGATGGGCAAAATGGCCTCCTTCTACGCTGTAACCATTCTATGATTTTATGTGCACTTAGAAATCATTTAGTGCTCTCGCAGCAAGCAGACAGAGGAGACCGGCATCTCCACAGTCTGGGTTGAATTTGATCTCAGAGATAAAAGAATGAGATCTTAGCCAGTACATCGCCCAGTGCCCGAGCTCTATAATATGAATAGAAGGCTTTCACTAATGCTATGCATGCTGGGATAGCCTCACCTCCATAGAGAGAACCGGCTTTGCAGCAAGAGAAACATCAAGGTTTACTGATGGAGTCTGTTTGCAGGTGGATGATTGTGATCTTCAGAATGAGGCTCATGCCAAATTGCAGGGGTTTTTTCTAAGCCTGGATCTCAGTCAAGACCCAAGTGTGCCTTGAATCAATTAAACCTCCATTTACTCCTACAGCAGAAACATTCAAAGTGAGAAGGAGCAGAAGGGAAGTTGGACCATCTAAGTGTTAAGAGGGAGGAACTTACACACACACACACAAATGTTATAGTGGAGTGATGGGCTATTCATCCGATCAAATCTGGACCAGTGTTTTCCTCCCAGATACTCTAATCCCACTTTCCTGCTTGCTCCCCATACCTTTACATTTTTTTTTTCAAATAACCAATACCCCTTTAAAAGAATTTATGGATTCTATGTCAACAACAGTTATGTGGGAGAGAATTACAACCACCCTCCATGAGAAGGAATGTTTTCCTAGCTCTCCTTTAATTCTTTTTCTGATCATCTTAAATTAGTATCCTCTGGTAACCACTCAGCAGTGAATACAATGCATCGCTATTCACTTATTCATCAACCTTCATAATCTTGAAGCCTTTATCAGGTCACCCCCTTGGCTAGTTACGTAGTAATTAAGTATGGGGTAATTAAATATCCATCAGTTATACCACCAGTGAAATCCTGTTGGAGCAATCCCTTAGTCACCTGTCTGATGATTTCATATTCTACCTAAGCTCCTCATATCTTTTTCCTATTTACAATGCACAGCAGTTAAGGAAACTTCCTAAATAAGTCAGAATGCATGGAACAGGAAAAGTAGTACATCTCACTATCCCTATTTCTGGCAACAGTACAATATGCTCGAGTAAGAACAAACATGCTTTTATATAGCGCCTTTCATTTCCTCGGGATGTCCCAAAACGCTTCACAGTCAATGAATCACTTTTGAACAGTGGTCACCATTTTGTAGGAAACACAGCAGCCAATGTGTGCACAGCAAGATCCCACAAACTGCGATGAGATAAATGACCAGTTCATGTATTTTTGGCAATGTTGCTTGAGTGATGATTGTTCGCCAAGGGATTAATGTTGTTCAGGGCACCAGGACATGTACCTGAACTATAGGCTTGGGCTCCTCATTCGTTCCCCCTGTGGTGTCCTGCAATATAGGCCTGGGCCCATCGTCCACTCCCCCCTGTGGTGTCCTGCACTATACGCCTAAGCTCCCCACCCGCTCTCCCTGTGGTATCCTGCATTATAGGCCTGAGCTCCCCACCCGCTCTCCCTGTGGTGTCCTGCACTATAGGCCTGGACTCCTCTCCCACTCTCCCTGTGGTGTCCTGCACTATAGGCCTGGACTCCTCTCCCACTCTCCCGTGCTGTCCTGCACTATAGGCCTGGACTCCTCTCCCACTCTCCCGTGCTGTCCTGCAATACAGGCTTCGATTCCTCTCCTTCCCATGGGTTTCTGATAGGTAACGTGCATTTTTGTTTCTAAGTTCTACTTTCCGAGTCACAAATCTTCAGCAAATGGGTATACAAATCCACTTATAACAAGGTATAAATTCCATCATAGGTACGTCCTAACTTTGTTTTGATCGAGCAACTGTTCAAAAGTCGAGTATATTCTAAACTCCCAGACCAAATGGCTTCATTAAGCCAGGCAATTGCAGTTAACTTGCTGAATGAAGGACTGAAAGAAGAAGTCTGCTTGCCCAAATAGTTCTCTGCTATTACCTGTCAAAATAGCCAAATACTCCACTCGTATAGGCCTGCTGCCATTGTGCAGTAGGATCAGGGTTGCCAACCCTGGTTGGTCATATTCCTGGAGGTTTCATCACATGACCTCCTGCCCCCACACACTCTGTCATTGGTCACCCGACATGTCCATCCTCGAGGTGCCCCAACTTCCCATGGCCAATTGGAAAGCGAACAGATTCTTCATTATGGATGATTCTTGACTGTCAGTCAAACAGCTTCTCCCGGTCCCGCCCCACGTCTGATATTTTTACAATTAATACACAAAAGTGTTAAAAGGACATTTTAAAAACGCGATTTTTAATGCCACGTTGATTTTTCCTGCGGGTTTGCTCACAACAGTGCCCTGGAGATTGCTCCTGGAGGGTTGGCAACCCTGAGTATGATGCATGTCGTCCCAGTCACAATCACTTAAAGGGACATCACCTTCCTGAAAAGTTCTTGAACTTAATCTCTTTGTTGCTCGTGTGGTGGATAAACATCAAGACGGATTGGATGGGCCGAGCAACCGGCCTCCATGTTGTATTTTCCATGTAATTCTATATGATGTGAGTTACAGAAATCAATGATCATTTGTACATGCCATCGTGACATGTGGCTCTTTCCCCCCCACCACCCCAAAAAGAATTTGGCCAAATACTTTGCCATGATGAGACCCTTTGAAATTATTAATCCTGCATGTTGCAATTGTCTCTCAAAGTTTGTGTTCCTATTTCAATCTGTAGTCATTTGTAACCTCCCTCGCTCTGCTATTCCATGTTGCTCTCATTTTTCCCCTAAAAGGCCTTGCATGAGGGTACAGGTTGCCACTTGCATCCAACATGTCAGGATATTTTAGCTCCCAGAGGTGTTAATTCTAGTTCTATGATAACCATCAATTTCAGATGGCAACAGATTTAGGCCCTGAGATTACTTTGTGCAGCTATAAACGTACGGACACTTAACACATTATTACCCACTCCTTAATAAAAACTGAAAATGCTGGAAACCTCAACGGGTCAGGCAGTATCTGTGGAGAGGAAGCAGAGTTAACGTTTTGGGTCGATGACCCTTCGTCAGAACTGGAGAGTGTTCAGAAAGAACAGATTTTGAACAAGCACTGAAAGGGGGAGGGGAAGAAAGAACAAAAGGGAAGGTCTGTGATAGGTTGGAAGACAGGAGAGATTAGAGAGACAAAAGCGATGATGGCCCAAATTCAAATGGTAATGCCAGGAGTTAGAAAAACATTAGTCAAGATGGGGTGTGAATGGCAGGATAATGACCAGCTGCCATTAGAGACCTAGAGAAAAAAAAGAAACAGGTTCTGAGGAGGGGGCGGGAGGAGGGGGAGGGAGCCAAAGATTGGCAGCGGCAATGCTCTGAAATTGTTGAACTCAATGTTGAGTCCAGAAGGCTGTAAAGTGCCTAAACAAACGATGAGGTGCTGTTCCTCATGCTTGCGTTGAGGTTCATTGGAAGAGTGTAGGACACCGAGGACAAAGTGGGAATGGAGTGGAGAATTAAAGTGACAGGTGACCGGAAGCTCAGGGTCACATTTGCGGACTGAACAGAGGTGCTCCGCAAAGCGGTCACCCAATCTACATTTGGTCTCCCCAATTTAAAGGAGACCACATCGTGAGCTGCGAAGAGTATACTAAATTGAAAGAAGTACGAGTAAATCGCTGTTTTACCTGGAAGGAGAATTTGGGGTCCTGATTTTCTAATTCCTGGCATTACCATTTGAATTTGGGCCATTGTCCCTTTTTGTCTCTCCAATCTCTCCTGTCTTCAGGGTATTGGTGAGGCCACACCTGGAGTACTGCATACAGTTTTGGTCTCCGTATTTAAGAAAGGATATACCGTATATACTCGCGTATCATGCGACTTTTGAAGACCTAAATTGTAACCTAAATTTGGGGGGTAGCATGATACGCGAGATACAAAATTTGCGGGTGCCAAGATTAGGCTGTTAGGCTGTTAAGCAGACCGTATCCACGCTGAATCTCGGCAGGTATCTCCTGGGCTGGATTGCAGCCTCTATTGTCACTTGTACTGTATCTTTGCTGTGGTCTAGAGATCGCCACCCACAACTCCCTCTGAAGTTTGCTGCATTATTAGAGGCTGAACGCCGCTAGTCAAGCCAGCTGGAATGATTGCTATATCGGTGTTCGATTCGCGAACAGCTTTCACAACAGAATCCACTCGATGTGACCTAAACATATCCCACACAAGTAAACTTTTTTGGCGTCGTAAACCACCTGCTCTTGATTCCCAAACTCTCTTCAGCCAAATCTTGCAGCCATTATCGTTCATCCATCCTTTTTCGTTTCATGATTCGGTTGTTAAGGTCTGTATTCGATCGTTGTTATGTGTTAGGGTACTTGTTACGTGTTGGGTACTTGTTAAACTTGTTTGAAAGCCTAGCCTAGTGTCATCTGGTATCTCAAAAAAGTGACTCGCATGATACATGAGATATATGATAAAATCATGTTTTGGGGACGAAAATTTAGGGGTCGTATGATACGTGAGATCGTAGGATACGCGAGTATATACGGTACATGCATTGGAGACTGTTCAGAGAAGATTTACTAGGTTGAGTCCGGTGATGAGGGGGTTGATCTTTGAGGATAGGCTGAGTAGGTTGGGCCTATATACGCTGGAGTTCAGAAGAATGAGAGGTGATCTTATTGAAACTTTGAAACTCATAAGATAATGAGAGGACTCGACAGGGTGGATGCAGAGAGGATATTTCCACTCATAGGGGAAACTAAAACTAGGGGACATTGTCTTAGAATAAGGGGCTGCCCATTTAAAACTGAGATGAGAAGAAATTTCTTCTCTCAGAGGCTTGTAAATCGATGGAATTCTCTGCCCCAGAGACTGTGGAGGCTGGGTCATTGAATATATTTAAGGCAGAGATAAGACAGATTTTTGAGCGATAAGGGAGTAAAGGGTAATGGGGAACGGGCAGGGAAGTGGAGCTGAATCCATGATCAGATCAGCCATGATCTTGTTGAATGGCAGAGCAGGCTCGAGGGGCCAAATGGCCGACTCCTGCTGCTATTTCTTACGTTCTTGTGTTTTCCAATCTATCACAGACCTCCCCTTTTGTTCTTTCTTCCCGTCCCGCTTTCAGTGCTCGTTAAGAATCCTTTCTTTCCGAACACTCTCCAGTCTGACGAAGGGTCATCGATCCGAAACGTTAACTCTGCTTCCTCGCCAGAGATTTCCAGCATTTTCTGTTTTTATTCCAGATCCCAGCATCCGCAGTATCTGGCTTTTGTATTACCCACTCTCTTATGGGTTATTTTAAAAGAGTCTTTAACTTGTTTATTTTAAATGGGTTATGGTCTATATTAAAAAAGCAAAGGAATTGTATGCATACACTATCATTTGCAAGTGTCAGCCGTGGCTCAGTGGGTAGCACTCGTGCCTGAGTTAGAAGGTTGTGGGTTCAAGTCCCTCTCCAGAGACCTCAGCACAAAATCTAGGCTGACACTCCAGTGCAGTACTGAGGGAGCGCTGCACTGCCGCAGGTGAGGTCTTTCAGATGAGACGGTAAACCGAGTCCCTGTCTGCCCTCTCTGGTGGGCGTAAAAGTTGCCATTTCAAAGAGGAACAGGGGAGCTCTTCACTCAGCACCATTCATTAATTCACGCAACTGCCCATTCTTCAACAGCAATAAAGATATTTATTTCCATTAATAGATGTTTTACATCATAAAACAATCACAGTAGTTCCAAAGTACACTGAATTACAATAATTTACATTTAATCATAAATTAATTAAATATCCATTAGAATTATTTAATCATTGAAATGTTGGTCAGCTTATCACTGTATATAACAGATCGTTAGTAATAAATTAACATTTGTCTTAAACAGCCAGCGTTGTACAGTGATGGTTTGAATGATCATCTCACACGGATACACAGAGGCCAATTACCCACTTGGCCTGGGTACGTGTGCTGTAAATGAACACTGAAT
Source organism: Pristiophorus japonicus (assembly GCF_044704955.1). Classification (NCBI taxonomy): domain Eukaryota; kingdom Metazoa; phylum Chordata; class Chondrichthyes; family Pristiophoridae; genus Pristiophorus; species Pristiophorus japonicus. The sequence continues at coordinate 19,065,507 of NC_091990.1, read as the reverse complement.
GTGACTCTGTTCCTGGAAATCCCCCTCAGCCCTTTCTCCCTGCAGTTAGTTCTGAGAGTCTAACCCTTTCAGTGACCCACTGTGTTCACTGAAAGGATCTTATTCAGCCTCTCGGCAATGGACAACTGTTATTGTTTACCGGACTGAACCGTGCCCTCCAATACGCAGTTCAGTGCAGTGGCCCCTTAGTGATGAAGACCAGAATGTGTGGTTGGAGACCCATTTTCCATAATGGACAAGACAATTAGCAGAAGGGAAAACAAGTGACCTGAATTTTGACGGCCCGATCACAAGATCAGTTCGAAAGAAGACCTTTCAGCTCATTGCATTTCAGAATACCAACCCTACCATTTCCCCATGAGCCTTTGGAGCCCAGTCACCACCTTTGAATATTATCTTCCGAGTTCCCCAACGGTCATTGTTAAGTTTTAAAACTTGTCACAATATCTGAAAGCGAAACATCGCTTTACATCGCTCTCATTTCAGACAGCACCCTGCACCTGGCAGCATACAACAGTCTGGTTTAGAAATCTCTTTCATATGGGTGTAATATCAAAAGGTAGGTACTGCACAATATTAATCTGGGCCAGAGTGATCTCCTGGACTAGTTTCGATCGCCTAAGGGGTCCAGAGAGGAATTTTATTTCCCCCTCCAAAATGGCCTGGTTTATTATCGGGTTTTTCGCCTCTCCCAGGACATCACATGGCTTTCGGGTGGGGTGAAGAGTGTCTATATTGTGTGATACACAAGGCATCAGAGTTGTGTGGGACAGGCTGGAAGGACCAGAGGGTCTTTTCCTGTCCGTCGTTGTTGGTATGGTTACTGACCTGCATTTTATTGACGTGCAAGATTTTATAAATGTCACAATTAAACACAGCAGGCATGTGCCAGCCACAAAGTGTCCCCTTTATACCTGTGTACAGACCTATGCTAAAGAAAAGGTTGGACTGCATTGCTCAATATTGCCATTGTTTCCTTCCCTTAGGTTTAACACTGAAACGGGCTACGCAGAAACAGATTTAAAATAACATTAAATAGGCGAATATTAAAGCCTATTGATGTGGAATGAAAAGCTCTACATGGTCCATGGATCGATCTGTGATAGCTTTAATTCTAACCGCATCACAGATGCTTAAAAGCTAATAGCAGAAACTTTAAATTTAAGGGGATTTTTTCAAGAGACGTGTAAAATCATGAATCGCCACCCAGATACGTCCACTGGCAATATCAGCAAGTGAACACATTGCGTTCACAGAGCATTTCTTTTCTGTTATTTTAGTGGAGGGGTTAAATGGGTTAATGTGTGTTAAAAATAATGGATAGACGAATGTCAGACGAACACAAGAAGCATTCACTTGCTATCACCAATGATCATTATTAAGCTTCTGTGCCCAAAGCAGAATGTTTAAGTATTGAGGATTTGATGCTGTTAATGCACTTAATCGCTGGGCTCGGCAGACCAATTTTAATAATTGTGCGTATTTGTCTCTCACCCGATTTTCTCTCTTCCTCTCCTGCACACGCTGCCTCTCACTGGTGTACAATTCCATGGGCTCCAGCTGCCCTCTGGTACCATGGCCACGTGTGAACCTGGGTGATGAGCGTTGTCAGGCTGACTGCAGAGGGCTGTCACAGCCATGCCCAATGCTGCCACCATCGCCCAAGGCTGACAGCATGCAACATCCACATGGGTGCTCATTCCAGGAGACGGTGGGGGGGGGGAAGGGGGGGGCCGTCAGCAACCGGTGAACAGGAGCAGGAATCTGCCTCTGCTACTGTGCCAGCTCAGACCACCTAACTCAGCACAAACCAGGGTCATCGTGGCTCTGTTCCACATGGAGTGGCAGATCTTTCCACTGGTGCTCGGCCTTGCTTCAACAGTTGGTCAAGACACATAAAAACAGCAGCTGATTTTACCTACGAAAGTACAGACTGCACCACAACAAGAAATAAAGTCCTCTTCCCGTTTCATATAAAACAGCAGTAGAGCCCAGTGATTCACAAATTGGTTATGGATCATTGCGGCAATGCTTCACACCAGGAGTTGAGGTAATTGCAAGGACTGCTTCATTATCACAAACAGTCTCAGCTTCGCACTTGCATACTTGCAGTTCTGGTACTTAATGGGGAACCCATGCCCCAGGTGGGCTGGTATCATTTTGCCTCCAGTTCACTGAAGCTGCCCAAAGATGATCAGTTATCACATGGCGGAGATAGACATATCAAAGCCAGTCTTTTCTCCCACTAACACCACTGCCTTGTACATATAACGAGCTATTATGAGTGACCTGTTCAATCTCAAGCAACCTTTTTTTTGTACGCAAGGCTTCCGACAAAAGCCTGAACGGCATTCAGGCTCAGCTTCCTCCACCGATATCTGTGTGTCTCTCTCTCCCGTTGCGATTCTGATACAGTCCAACAGAGACGCATGCGTTCAATGGCAGCTGGTTAATACTTGTGGTGTGAATCTGATCCCCTCCATCCTTCTTTGTATCTCCTCATTCCCTCCCTGCACCTCACGTGCTGTCAATGGGAGAAGAAACCGAAGCCAAAGATGGCACCTTCTCTCGGGAAAGAGTGAACTTAGCCTGGACAGCTCATCTCCTTCTCTCTCGGTGTAGCTCTCTCCGTGTCAAATTAATTCGATGTTGCTTCTTTAAGAAGTGCTTCCTTTGAACAGTCCGGATGTTTGACAGTGCAATTTGTCTGTAAAAGATATATTTTTTAATTAATTTTATTCTAATCTAAAAACAATGTTCTTGACATTATTCATTTTCTTTTCTTTCCCTGCCGCCCCCTCCCCTTCCCCCCACCACCCCACTCCCCGCCCCCCTCACCCTGGCCCCCTGCACCCACCCCCCACTTCTAAATAAGCATTCTCTACCTGGGATTTCTCCCTCAAAGCCTGGTCATCTCAAAGCAAGACCGCCAGGCTGAAGCGGTTATAGGGTCATCAATAACGCTAAAGGTTTTGTTGAATCGTGAAAAATAGGGCAAGCGGCATTGGGATTATTCTCCTTAGAGCAGAGAAAGTTAATGGGGTAGAGATGTTCAAAGCTATGAAAGGGTTTTGAGAGAGTGAATAATGAGAAATGGTTTCCACTAGCAGGAGCAGTAGTAATCAGAGGACATTGATTTAAGGTGACTGACAACAGAACCAGAGGGGCGATGAGGAGAATAGTTTTTTACGCAGCGAGTTGTTCTGATCTGGAATGCAGTGCCTGAAAGGGAAATTCAATAATAACTTTCAAAAGGAAATTGGATATATACTTGAAAAGGAAAAAGCTGCAGGAGAAAGCGCAGGGACATAGGGCTATATTGGATAGCTCTTTCAACGAGCCAACATTGGACTATGTTACTAGTAATCTAGAGAACATGAGTTCAAATCCCACCATGGCAATTTGAATTTGAATTCAGTTTTTTAAAAATCTGGAAATAAACAGCAGGGAGCAGTAAAAGTGAAGCTGTCACATTGTTGTAAAAACGCAACTAATTCACTAATGCATTTTATGGAAGGAAACCTGCTGTCCTTGCCCGGTCTGGAAACTCAATCCGACACCAACGTGGTGACTAATAACTGCCCTCTGAAGTGGCCTAGCACTCAGTTATACCAAGTCACGACAAAGAATTCAACAGTTCAAGAAGTAGGCCCATCACCATTTTATCACGGGCAACTAGTGATGGCCAATAAATGCCGACTATTGCCAGCGACACCCACATCCCGAGAATGAATAAAATGTATTTTTGCATTTGAATAAAATTTACCTTAAAATCCGAACCAGATGAGCACTTTCAGTTCTGTGGTGTTGCTTTGTACTGGAGCTTAGGGTTTGGTGCTGGGCTGGGTTTTGGTACCGTGTACTTGTACTTCCAGCTTTCGGCTGGATACTGCTGCCTCTACTGAAGGATGAAATAAATGACACATTTCAGGAGTGGTCTTTATTTCCTTCACATTAAAATCTGACAAACCAATTCCTGACATACGTCAGGCTGTTTCACACTTAATTCAGATATTACCAATCCTGAGCTGCAAGATGACCCTGAAGAACTTTTTGAAACTCCTTCCCATAGAACCATACAGCACAGAGAGTCCATTCGGCCTATCGTACCTACCCTCTGAAAGAGCTATCCAATTAGTCCCACTCTCGTGCTCTTTCCCCATTGCCCTGCAATTTTTTTCTTTTTTAAGTAAAGATCCAATTCCTTTTTGAAAGTTACTGTTGAATTTGCCTCCAGCAGGCAGTGCATTCCAGATCATCATAACACACTGCGTAAAAATTTTTCTCACGATCTCCTCCCTGGCATTATTGCCAATTATTTTAAACCCATGTCCTCTGGTTACCGACCCTTCTGCCATTGGAAACAGTTTCTCCCGATCTGTTCTATCAAAATCCCTTATAGTTTTCAACATTGCAATCAAATTTCACCCCTTGCCTTACGTGTAACATATTTATAATTAAGCTACGCATTTCTTTTTTTTTAAAGTGCCTTTATCTTCATTTCCATCTCAAACAGTCATACCTGTGTAACAGGTTTTCTATGTAAGAAATGAACTGTCAAAATTAATAAAACTAAAAATGTTGTTCGACATCTGAACATTTCAGGTGTGATCACCTCATTAACACCTTTCATAGTCTACACCTTCACCATGAAATTATTTCCTCTTTCAGATACTGATCAACCTGCCCTGCATTTTGTGATTTTTACTTCAGATTTCCAGCTTCCACAGCTTTTTACTTGTTTCGAATATCAATTTGCTTTTTTTAAGGGGCTCTCCCATACATTGAAGACAGAAGGAAAGAATTTGCCTTTGCATATTGTGCCTTTCATGCCCTCGGGGTGCCCCAAAGCATTCTGGTACATTTTGAAGTGTAGCCACTGTTGTAATGTAGGGAATGTGGCAGCCAATTTGCGCACCATCGCTCCCACAAACAGCAATGAGGTAATGACCAGATAATCTGTTTTAGTGATGTTGATTGATGGATAAATATTGGCCCTGGGCACTCAGAAAAATTCCCGTGCTCTTCTTCGAAATAGTGCCGTGGGATCTTTTACATCCACCTGAGGGGACAGACGGGGCCTTGGTTTAACGTCTCATCCGAAAGATGGCCCCTCCTAACAGTGCAGCACTCCTTCAGAACTGCACTGGAGTGTCAGCCTGGATTTTGTGCTCAAGTCTCTGGAGTGGGACCTACACCACGACGTTCTGTCTCAGAGGCGAGAGTGCTACCCACTGAGCCACAGCTGACAACTCTGCTGGCTTGTCACTTTCCCACACCAACGTTCATGCGAGCTGACTGAAGGCATTGTAAAACGACCAGGACCTGGGTAGGTCTCCTGTTCGCAGCCCTTTTAAAGTCAAGAAGCGGGCAGAAAAGGCTTCCTTTCCCATTCCCCTTGCCTGCCTTCGTCACCCGTGTGAAACATCCGTTGCCCACTCCAAATTGTACGCTCGCCATATGGAGAACGTAAGGCTACATTGTGCCCCTCTTCGACACGCTGTGTTACTGCACTGGGCCGGCTAATCATTCCCTTCCGTACTTTCCAACAATAAAAAAACTTTGGAAACTTTCCAAGTTGTACACTGAAAGGTTCAAATCCCCTAAAGTGTAATATTTAATCCAGATTACTTACGATTTGTCCAACTGGCAAAACCGTGAACACATTCTGTCCTTGGAATCTGCACATTCGCACCTTGGAGTTGACCTTTTGCGGCGTGTCGCTGGACTTCCTAAGCCATAAGGTGTGGTCTTCCTGTTAAGAAAACAGATAAGTGTGATTACCCGGCGAATCTTTATGGCACTGCAACTCACGGTGACTCATTATCAAAGGAGATTCAGAAACCTGCAGACTTCTTTATGGGTGTTGATAGATTTTGCAATATTTGGTTTAAAAGGCAACCTAAATTAACACTGTCGGGTATCACACGTGCCCACTTTATATACAATAACCAACTTGGTTGAGTTAGCACGTTGGCCCTTTCCAGTCAGCGGCGCCACTGTTGAGTTTATAGAATCGAACTGCTCATTACTATCGAATCAGAAGCTGCAGTTTGAAGCGATAAAAGAAAAAAGCCCAAAATGCTAGAAATTCAAAATGAACACAACAGGAGATAGTAGAGTAGAGCCGAGTCCATCTATTAAGCAGGCAATTCTGGTGCGAAAATTTACAAGAACAACTTGCATTTCGACGGCACCTTTAACATAATAAAATGTCCCAAGGCCCTTCACAGGAGCGTTTTCAGACAAAAATTGACATCAAGCCAAAGGAGATGTTAGGATGCGGGCAAGAGGTGCATTTTAAGCAGGAACTTAATGGAAGCGAGAGATAGAGAGGCGGAAAGGTTTATGGGGGGAATTCCAGAGCACGATCGCCAATGATGAGGTGAAAAATCCAGAATTGGAGAAGTGCAGAGATCACAGAGGGTTGTAGGGCTGGAGGAGGTCACAGAGATAGGGAGGGGTAAGGCCATGGAGTAACATTCGACAATCCACAATTTTTAGTAATACATTAAATAAGGTTTACTTCGTTCAATAAGATATAGGTTACAGACTTGCATTGCAGCAAGCGCTCTTTAACTGTTCCCTTTCACTTAGTGAAAGTGAACTCCAGCACTTTTAACACTTGCTATTCTTTTTGCAAGAAGCCCTGGATGGGTGTTGGGTGGATCCAGTTTGAAGTTCTTGCACAGGCAGCCCGTCCAAATGCATAAGGAGAGTATGAAGAAGTTATGCAAAGTATGAAGAAGGACTTTCACCTTAAGACAGCGCCTTATCTCATCTCACAACACACAATAAATTACTCTTTGAACAGCTTCCGCTGAAGTGAAGCTGCAATGCAGGTGGTGCAGGTCTCTGCCCCCGATCAGCGGGGACCAGTGCTGTTTTACACACAGATAATGCTGGAAACACTCAGCATCTGTGGAGAGAGAAACAGGGTCAACGATTCATTCGCGTCGCTGGCCCTTCGTCAGAACTGGAAGTTGGAGATGTAACAGTTTCGAGGCAGGTAACAGAGACAAACTAAAATCCTGTCAGCGAGAAGAGCGGAACTTCTTCAAGGTGGGCATTCCTGGAAGAGAAGTGGCCGTGACTGAAATAGTGAATTTGTTTTTGTTTGAGGGTTTCATTACTGCCACTCCTCTTCCAGGACTGCTCACTTTGAAGAAGTTCTGCTCTTCTCTCAGTCGCGAATTCTGTTTCTCTTTTACCTTGTAGGAAACTGTTACACCTCGAACTTCCTCCAGCTGTGAGGAAAGGCCAGTGCCCTGAAACGTTAACACTGTGTTTCTCTCTCCACTGCTGAGTGGTTTGCTGGTTTCTATTTCAGATTCTCAGCATCCGCAGAATGTTGCGTCTGCCTCGCTCACTCACTCACTCACTCACCCTGGTGTATTGATCCAGATGATGTCCTTGTGGCAGAAATAGATGCACTCTTTGTCTCTCAGGTTGTTACAAGAGCAGCGCTTATCTCTCCTCAGGTGCCGGTTGCTGGCCTCACTGGACCCCGACAAGCGGAAGCCACAACCTATAGCAAGGAGGATAACGTATTTTAAAAAGTCATTCCATTTTATTCTCTTTACTTTGCTGAATGCAAACAGGACATCGCGGGAGGAATTGCATCACACTGGAATCTGCCCGTGGCTGCATTGTGTGTTGCAGTTCTTAGACAAATTGCAACTGCATTCATTTAATTGTTTTTGGCTCTTGCATGCACTTCTCTTAATTTTTTGCATGGCTCCGAATAGCTGACTTCACGCTCTGATTTCTGCATTTAAAAGATTGGTGAAGTGCCGGAGCTGAAGGACGCTTGTTTCAATGCAGCCAGACGGATGAAGAGGATTCTATTTACACAGTACACGATTTTAAACTTAGATTTTAAATGTGATGGGATCAATTTTTTAAGAACATTATCCTTTACAGGGATTAATTGCTAAAAAAAAAAATCTCATTCATTTGTGAAAACCACTGTGTTCCAATGCAGCTCTTCAGGAGTCTCAATTCTGGCAAATTTGCAATAAAAACTTAACAAAGAGCAATTTAAGATTGATATATATGTTCAACATTCCCATTTGCATCATTGCGGCTTCAGGTCAATAAATAAACAAACTCGCAGAACGGAAGACTTTATTCTGAAAGTCAGTGTCCAAGTGGGAAATGTTGAACTGTTAACTATTATTCCTGCCTATCCGCAGCCAAAGCTTGTGCCAGGAGTTGAAACTTCTGACGGCAGCTCAATGCAATCAAAAACAATCCCAGAAATAAAGCAAAATGGCAAAATAATCATGTATGCATGCATGCATTCTAATCAGAAACGATACAATGTACCAGGCATACCGCATGCAAAAATAAAACATGTCAGAGCAATGCAACAAATGTAACATTTCTGTCCAAATTCTTATTTATAAATACCTACCATGTTCCAATAAAATAAGAATAGTTGCCACAGTAAATAATCCTCTCAAATTGCAGCCCATCATTGCTGTCTTGTCAGACCAGGTCGGGACAGTAAGTACTGCGGTGCAAGGTATATGTTATTTGGCATAACGCCCCGAGCGCTCCCTGTTCCTGTGCTAGGTGCTTTGTGTCTGAGCTTCTTGCGCTCAGCGCCTTGTTTATATATCTGATGCAAAGTCAGGACACCACCTACCAGCATGCGAGGATCCTGGGTTGGTAAAAGGAAGCCGCACATTGTTAAATACTCCCTCGCACCGACCACATACCAAGGCTTGTCAATCATAACCGAAACCGATGTTGTTTTTCTATTTACGCGGGTGAGTTAATCCCTGCAAACAAATACCATTTTTGGTTAAGAGTGAGATAAGAGGAAGTAATACTGACTCATGTTTTGCATTCCAGAATCGAACCCCCAACTCTGACCCACGTTCTTTTAATATGCTTCTATAAGAAAAGGGCCGATTAAAATGTAAAACTGGGGTTTACTGTGGGTAAGGACCTAAATGCTAAATTACAGCAGTCGCCCAGAGAATGCGCTGAGCTGTCAGCCGAATCTGAAATGTTATTTTAGGCTCTTTCCCCCGCTCTTGCCCCCGCCTTCGACGTCATTTGACTTGGGCAAGGTTCCTAATTAAATCCATTGGGCAGGTTGTGGAAGAGGTGCTGACTCACGTGTGCCCCACTTTGTCAGTGTCAGGGGAGAAATTGAATAAAAACCAAAAGTGAAGCCAAAGTAATTAATCATTGGGATTGGATCCTAACAACAATAATATTAATACAACATAAATATTGTCAGCGGTTGCTTCATTTGGTCGCACTCTCCCCTCTGTCAGAAGGTTGTGGGGTTCAAATCCTATTCTGGGGAATTCATCATCATCATCATAGGCAGTCCCTCGGAATCGAGGAAGACTTGCTTCCACTCTAAAAATGAATCCTTAGGTGGCTGAACAGTCCAATATGAGAACCACAGTCCCTGTCACAGGTGGGACAGATAGTCATTGAGGGAAGGGGTGGGTGGGACTGGTTTGCCGCACGCTCTTTCCGCTGCTTGCGCTTGGTTTCTGCATGCTCTCGACAATGAGACTCGAGGTGCTCAGCGCCTTCCCGAATGCACTTTCTCCACTTAGGGCGGTCTTTGGCCGGGGACTCCCAGATGTCAGTGGGGATGTTGCACTTTATCAGGGAGGCTTTGAGGGTGTCCTTGTAACGTTTCCTCTGCACACCCGGGGCTCGTTTGCCGTGAAGGAGTTCCAAGTAGAACACTTGCTTTGGGAGTCTCGTGTCTGGCATGCGAACAATGTGGCCTGCCCAGCGGAGCTAATCAAGTGTGGTCAGTACTTCACCGCTGAGGATGTTGACCTGACCGAGGACGCTAACGTTGGTGCGTCTGACCTCCCAGGGGACTTAAGCACATAATAAGACAGAATTTACTATCAAAAGAACAGTGAGGCTAACCTTATTTATGCGCAAATTGCACAGCAACTTCAGGGAGGGCAGATGCGTGGTTACGTGCCAAACTCTGGAAGTTGCTGTCCAAAATGCACATTCCGTCGTTAACTTCACGAAAACAGGGTCTTGCTATCTGCCTCACCATTCCAATACATTGAATGCGATGAGGTTTCTGTACTTGCAAGGTAGATCCAAATATGGATTTAGTTTTAGGGAAATGAAGCTGGACAGATGGAAGGAGTATCAGTGGGAGAGCATTTTTGTGGTAGTGATCATAATTCAGTTAGTTTTAGCATAATTATGGATAAGGTCAAAGATAAAACAGGGCTAAAGGTTCTAAATTGGGGAAAGGCCAATTTTACGAGATCGAGAAGTGATTTAGCAAAAATGGACTGGAAACAGCTACTGGAAGGTAAATTAGTGCCAGAGCAGTGGGAGGCATTCAAGAGGGAGATATATGGTGTTATATCTTCAGTACAACTCACAAACACACAGAAGCCTTAAGATGGCAGAACACTCCGGAACTCTAGTCATGTGACTTGTTCCCATTTTATTTGTACACAGCACTGGCTGCAGTGCCACAGTAGTCCACAGGTGGAGCTTTATATATTACATTTCTCCCTCCTTAATGAAGAAGTAATTATAACAAAATAATCATCATACATAACTTGCATGGCTATACATAACAAAAGATATGGACTTCTTTTGCCATATTTACAAATCAAACTTAACCACTGTTTCGAAGAGGATACCTTCGTTCTCGAACAGAACCTTCCAAACATGATGTTGAATTTAAACTCATTTGAGGCTGATCCTGAGGAAAGTTTTCCTCCAAGGGATGCCCTTGATTTCCATTTGAACTTGCTCTCTTTTACTCTACCTCTATCAAAGTAACTGCGTGCAAAACTCTTGGTCAAGCACATTCCCAGGTGCTGGTCATGGAGGTCTCCTAATAATTTGGACCTGAATTTATTTGGTATAACCAGTCTTGTACCCCACATGATACAATCGTTATCGACTGATAATTCATTCCTACGAATGAAGAATGGATGAATATCTTTGTCTGTTACCTGGTTTGGCCAACCATTTGCAATATAATCATACACCTTTGACATAACTGGGTCACGTTTGGTTGCTCTACCAATCTCTTCAGCTGTGACTGGCAGTTCATCAATGTATGAAAAATAGAACACTTCTTCCCTATCGGGTGTAACTTGTGATAGGGAAGGCAATCTAGACATAGCATCAGCATTATTGTGATCAGCTGATCATCTGTATTCAATATCATATGTATATGCTGACAAAATCAATGCTCATCTCTGCATTCGGGCTGCAGCTAATGTTGGAACTGGGGACTTTGGATGGAGGATTGCTGTCAGGGGCTTATGGTCCATAATGGTGATAAACTTATGACCATACAAGTATTTGTGGAACTTCTTGACCCCAAAAATTAATGCCAAAGCTTTCCTTTTTGGTTTGCGCATAATTACGCTCACTGGCACTGAGAGTGCATGAAGCAAAAACAATTGGTCTCTCCTCCCCACTATGTAGTACATGAGAGATCACTGCCCCAACTCCATATGGAGAAGCATCACATGCTAGCTTGATCTCTTTAGATACGTCATAGTAAACTAACATGGTGCTTTCTACCTATTTGCTTTTACACTCCTTGAATGCGGTATCGCATTCTTCTGACCACTTCCAATGGACCTGTTTTTTCAATAGTTCATTCAGTGGATGTAATATTGTAGCCAAATTTGGTAGGAACTTCCCATAATAGTTCAAAAGACCCAAAAATGATCGAAGTTCAGTGACATTCTTGGGAGTGGGTGCATTTCTGATTGCATCCAGCTTTCCCGTGGTTGGATGTAAACCATCTTTGTCTACTCTGTACCCTAAGTACTCCACGGAGTTTTGAAATAACTCACATTTGCGAGCAGACACTCGTATTCTGTTCTTCTCTAGCCGTTTGAGGACTTCATTCAATATGTTATTATGAATTTGCCTATTTGGTGCTGAAATCTAAATATCATACTACCCCTTCAATACCTTGCAAAATATGGTTTATCACCCCTTGGAATATGGCAGGGGCGGAAGATGCTCCAAATTGTAGCCTATTAAATTGATATAGGCCTAGATGAGTATTTATAGTCAAACATGACTTGGACTCCTCATCTAGTTCCAGTTGTACGTAAGCATTTGTAAGATCCAACTTTGAGAAGATCTGACCACCTGTCAGTGTTGTGAACAAATCTTCTACATTTGGCAATTTATTGGGGAGGTAACCCTTTAGAACCTGGTTTATGGTTACTTTAGAATCACCGCAAAATCTTACCTTACCATCGGACTTAGGTACACCAACAACGAGTGTAGCCCAATTACATCGATCTATCTTAAAAATAATGTTCTCAGTCTCTAGTCTTTTGAGTTCTTGCTCAACTTCCTCCATCAGTGCATATGGTACGGGACGTGGCTTGCAGTAAACCGATCTAGCGTGCTTCTGTACCCTGACACTCGCCTTGAAACCTTGGATCGGACTGCCTGTTTTGCAGAACACCTTCGGATAATTCTTGATGATCCTTTGATGCAAATCTCGTCTCAACACGAAAAATCTCACTCCAATTCAGCTTCAGTGATCCCAACCAATTTCTTCTAGTAAGGCAGGCTTGTCTCCTGCCACTACTAATAGAGGCAAGCTCTGAAATTGATCCTTGTATTTCACCAGTACGGTGATATGACCTACCACAGGAATGTTCTCTCCTGAGTAGCCTCGCAGCTCTATCTTGGCTTTCTCCAGTGGGAAATCATGCAATTTGTAGCGACTCCGGTACTACACTCATGGATGCACCAGTGTCGATTCCCATGGGTATCTTGGTTCCTGCAACATCTATGTGGATGATGATACTTTTTGAATTGCTGTTAGTTAACCTCATGCTCCTGATGATGTGTAGCTCTAAAACCTCCTCGTCCTGTTGTTTTCCTTCCATGCTATGTAATCTCTGGGGATTTCTACTTACAGCTTTGAAAGCTGGTTTACTCTTCAGTCGGCATGCCTTCGCAAGATGCCCAGTTTTCCTGCAGATGAAACATTCTGCTTTCACATATGGACAACTTTGAGCAATATGTTGTCCCAGGCACCGATAGCAGGACTTCATGTTCTGTTACCATTGCCAGTTTCTGAGACCTTGGGGCCCAACTGTCTTTTACTTTTAACCTGCAGGCGATTCACCTCGGTTGTCTGATGACTGGAAATAGTATAAAATTCTCGGAAATATTGGTCGGCCATGTTCATTGACATAGCTATCTGACAAGCTAAATCAAAAGTCAAGTTAGGAATTGTCAATAACTTTCTTCTGATCGCATCATTTTTCATCCCACAAACAAAGTGGTCACGCAATGCTCGGTCCTGAAAGTTTCCGAAATTACAGCGAATAGATAGCTTTTTTATGACTACAATGTACTCACTGATATTTTCTTCGGTTAACTGATCTCGTATTCCGAAACAATAACTTTCAGCAATTTCCAGGGGCTCAGGACTGTAATGCAAGAGTTGTGTCCTTTGGCTTGACAGGCACAAGCACATTTTTCAGGGTTTCATACACCTCGGGCTCTGCTTCAGTTAAGAAAATCGTCCGTTGTCTTTCCAACACCAACATGGTTTTCATCATTGGAGACTTTGATAATATTATTTGCGGTGAAAAACATTTCTAGCCGCTCCACATATGCTCCGAAACTTTCACGATCGTGTTGAAACGCCCTCAAACGCTCTATTATTCCCATAGGCGCAGCCATCTGGACTCTGGCAATTCAAACAAGTGTGCTTGTAATTTAGCTTGGATTTGTAGCTGTTAATCAAAACAGAGAAGCTCTCAAAGTCTCTCTGTCGGTTGGCTGAATCCTCCACCAACAAAAATTGCAACTTTTTTTCCCCGATTATCCCATTCTCATCGCCATTGCTATATCTTTAGTACAACTCACAAATACACACAAGCCTTAAGATGGAAGAATACTCCAGAACTCTAGTCAGGTGACCTGTTCCCTATTTATTTGTACACAGCACTGGCTGCAGTGCCACAGTAGTCCACAGGTGGAGCTATATATATATTACACGTGGAGTTCAGAGTAAACATGATCCCACAAAGAAAAAGGGGTAAAACTGCCAAATTTAGAGCCCCCTGGATGACAATGTATATACAGGATAAGATAAGGCAAAAAAGTGAAGGTTATATCAAATATCAAGTGCTCAATACTGCAGAAAGCCTCGAAGAGTATAGAAAATGTAGGGGCGAAATTAGGAAAGCAAAGAGAGGGCACAAAAAAAATATTGGCAAGCAGAATCAAAGAAAACCTAAAGATGTTTTATAATTACATAAAAAGCAAGAGGATAACTAAGGAAAGAGTAGGGCCTATTAGGGACCAAAATGATGATCTACATTTGGAGGCAGAGGATGTGGGAAAGGTACTTAATGAATAATTTCCGGCTGTCTTCACAAAAGAGGGGGACAATGCTGATGTTGAAGTTAAAGAGGAAGAGAGTGAAATATTGGATGGGATAAACATAGTAAGAGAGGAAGTATTAACGGGGTTAGCATCCTAGAAAGTAGATAAATCACCAGGACCAGATGAAATATATCCGAAGCTATTAAAAGAAGCAAGAGAGGAAATTGCGGAGGCTCTGACCATCATTTTCCAATCCTCCCTGTGGAGGAGTGGTGCCAGAGAATTGGAGAACGTTGCTAACGTTGTACCATTGTTCAAAAAGGGAGGAAGGGATAAACCGAGTAATTACAGGCCAGTTAGTTCAATCTCGGTGGTGGGCAAATTATTGGAATCAATTCTGAGGGACAGTATTAACCTTCACTTAGAAAGACACAGATTACTCAAGGACAGTCGCATGGATTTGTTAAGGGAAGGTCGTATCTGACTAACTTGATTGAATTTTTTGAGGAGGTAATAAGGAGGGTCAATGACGGCAGTGCATTTGATGTAGTCTACATGGGATTTTGCAAGGCTTTTGACAAGATCCCACATGGCAGGCTCATCAAAAAAGTAAAATCCCACGGGATCCAAGGGAGAGTGGCAAATTGATCGAAAATTGGCTCAGTGGCAGGAAGCAAATGGTTGACACATATTTTTACAACTGAAAGGCTGTTTCCAGTGGGGTTTCACAGGTCTTAGTACTCAGTCCCTTGCTTTTTGTAGTATATATTAATGATTTAGACTTGAATGTCGGGGGTATGATTCATCATCATCACAGGCAGTCCCTCGGAATCGAGCAAGACTTGCTTCCACTCCTGAAGTGAGTTCTTTGGTGGATAAACAGTCCAATACGAGAGCCACAGACTCTGTCACAGGTGGGACAGATAGTCGTTGAGGGAAGGGGTGGGTGGGACTGGTTTGCCGCACGCTCTTTTCGCTGTCTGCGCTTGATTTCTGCATTTTCTTGGGGTATGATTAAGAAGTTTGCAGATGATACTAAAATTGGGAGTGTGGTTGACAATGAAGAAGAAAGCTGTGGACTGCAGGAAGATATCAATCAACTGGACAGGTGGGCAGAACGGTGGCAAATGGAATTAAGTAGGCAAGGGCACATTCTGGCACAATCTAAGTTTTCACTCCCAGTGCAGTACTGAGAAAGTGCTGCACAGCTAGATGAGGCGTTAAATTGAGGTCCCGTGTGTCCACTCAGAGGGACATAAAAGTTCCGCGGCACTATTCGAAGATGAGCAGGGGAGTTATCCCTGTGTTCCAGCCAATATTTATCCCTCAACCAACATCACCAAAACAGATTATCTGGTCATTATCACATTGCTGTTTGTGGAACCTTGCTGTGTGCAAATTGGCTGCTGCATTTAAGAACATAAGAAAAAAGGAACAGGAGTAGGCCATACGGCCCCTCGAGCCTGCTCCGCCATTCAATAAGATCATGGCTGATCTGATCATGGACTCAGCTCCACTTCTCTGCCTGCTCCCCATAACCCCTTATCCCCTTATCATTTAAGAAACTGTCTATTTCTGTCTTAAACTTATTCAATGTCCCAGCTTCCACAGCTCTCTGAGGCAGTGAATTCCACAGATTTACAACCCTCTGAGAGAAGAAATTTCTCCTCATCTCTGTTTTAAATGGGCGGCTCCTTATTCTAAGATCATGCACTCTAATTCTAGTCTCTCCCATCAGTGGAAACATCCTCTCTGCATCCACCTTGTCAAGCCCCCTCATAATCTTATACATTTCGATAAGATCACCTCTCATTCTTCTGAATTCCAATGAGTAGAGGCCCAACCTACTCAACCTTTCCTCATAAGTCAACCCCCTCATCTCCGGAATCAACCTAGTGAACCTTCTCTGAACTGCCTCCAAAGCAACTATATCCTTTCGTAAATATGGAAACCAAAACTGTACACAGTATTCCAGGTGTGGCCTCACCAATACCCTGTATAACTGTAGCAAGACTTCCCTGCTTTTATACTCCATCCCCTTTCCAATAAAGGCCAAGATACCATTGGCCTTCCTGATCACTTGCTGTACCTGCATACCATCCCCCTGTGTTTCATGCACAAGTACCCCCAGGTACTGTGGCACTTTGCAATCTTTCTCCATTTAAATAATAACTTGCTCTTTGATTTTTTTTCTGCCAAAGTACATGACCTCACACTTTCCAACATTATACTCCATCTGCCAAATTTTTGCCCACTCACTTAGCCTGTCTATGTCCTTTTGCAGATTTTTTGTGTCCTCCTCACACATTGCTTTTCCTCCCATCTTTGTATCATCAGCAAACTTGGCTACGTTACACTCAGTACCTTCTTCCAAGTCGTTAATATAGATTGTAAATAGTTGAGGTCCCAGCACTGATCCCTGCGGCACCCCACTAGTTACTGGTTGCCAACCATGTAATTTCCTACATTACAACAGCAACTACACTTTTAAAAGTTCTTAATTTATTGTAAATTGCTTTTGTGACGTACTGAGGTAAAAGGCATTATATATGAAAGGCTTTTCATGCCGAGTTGAATATTGTTCTTTTGATGTGGCGAGGCTGGTTTTGAAGGATGGGTGCACATGCCCACTGAAAGGATTATGGGATACCTGCTCTTGTTAACAAACTATGAAGAGGACATATGGTATCAGTAAAAGTAACCACAAAGTTTTATGATCAACTGGTTCAGTAATGTACTTTAAGGAAGGAAACCTAGTGTCCTTACCTGGTCTGGCCAAAATAAAGCTCCAGTCCCACACCAACATGGTTGACTCTTAAGTGCCCTCTGAAGTGGCCTAGCAAGCTACTCAGTTGTATCAAACCGCTACAAAGGACTTGGGTGGTTCTAAATGAAGACCCACCAGCTCTTTGTCAGGGCAGCTAGAGATGGACAATAAATGCCTGCCTTGCCAGCGATGCCCACAACTCAAGAATGAATAATACATAAAATGCAGCGAGTGGACAACACTTGGCATGGACCTCTGGGCAAAGTGGTAGAGGTGAAAAACCTGGAATCAATTAAGAAACTATTCAGATGCAGGAATGGGAGGAGTGTGGAGTTGTTCTCTCCAAGATCTCTGCGCTGCTCCAATTCTGGCCTCTTGTGCATCCCCTGTTTTACTCGCTCCACCATTGATGGCCATGCTTTCAGCTGCCTAGACCCTAAGCTCTGGTCTTCCCCCCCTAAACACCTCTGTCTCACTCTCTTCTTTTAAGACTCTTTTTAAGATCTAGGGGCTAGAAATTGCATAGCATCCTGTTTGGGGCGATAACTTTTGTGGGAGCGCAAATGTATCGCCGGGCGAAAAAGATTTGCAACTGACAGGAAATTCCGCTTTCATGCTCCAAGAAGAAAGTGGAGCATTAACTCAAGCGCTATCACTTCCTTTAGAGCGCTAAAGGGAGCGAGAGGGGAGCTGGTGGCAGAGCACTGAGCAATGTTCCCTGCAGCACTAACATCTGTACAGGCTCCTTCCCTCGCTGGAAGGGAAGGGCCAATGCTGGGGTGACTGAGTTTTTATGCTGTCTGTGTTGGGCCACGGCACCTGCACTAGCAGCCCCAGGCACTCTAAGAGAGTGCAAGGCTAAGCAATCACGAGGTCCAAAAAAAAGCAAAAAACACCACACTGAGGAGATAAATACATTTTGCCCTACCTGACCACTACTGCCTTTAATTTGCGCTCCCCAAGCGGCCAGCCGAGGTGACAATGCCTCCTGTAGCTGTCATTGTTGACGCCCGGCGATGCTGCAGGGGGCAGGAGCGAATATTGCATCTGGGGTGGTAACCTGGCGCTGCGCACCGGATGACATCATGATTTCCGGGGCGCAAGAGAGCAAGGCGATAAATGTTAGCGCCAACGCAAAACCGCTAGGGAAGTTTGCGGGCATCGCTGAATTTGCCGCGGCTGATTGATAACACCTTAGCATCCCGTTGCACCCCCCGCCCCCCTGCAGGCATTAACGGGAGGCGCAAAGGAAGCCAATTTCTCCCCCTGTCTCTTTGAACAAGCTTTTGGTCAGCTGTCCTAAAATGTGGCTCGTTGTCAAATATTGTTTGATAATGATCCTGTGAAGAGCCTTGGGATGTTTTACTATGTTAAGGGCGCTATTTAAATGCAGATTGTTGTCATTGTTTTGGATGGCCGAATTAAGTTTGCTCAAACGGTCTTCCTCCTCTGTAAGGACCTTGTGAGACAGAAACATGTTATTGCAGGTCGCGACGCTCATCTTCAGTGATGGTACCACCATTAACAAAGGGTTAGTTAGTTCATTTATTTTAATTCATTTATTGACTTTCAAAGGCAGATGAAAACAATGAATCAGCTTTTTGCTTATTACTCATAGAATCATAGAATGATATAGCACAGAAAGAGGCCATTCACCCCATCGTGCCTGTGCTGGCTCTTTGGTGGAGCTATCCAACTAGTCCTACTCATCAGCTTTCTCCATAGCCCTGCAAAAATTTTTCCCTTCAAGTATTTATCTGATTCCCTTTTGAAAGTTATTATTAAACCTGTCAAGTAATACATTCCAGATCATAACAATGCGCTGCATTAAAAAACATTTCCTCATGTCGCCTCTGGTTCTTTTGTTGCTATAAAGTCACGTGGCACCTTGGTGGAGTTTTATGTTTATTGGAAAACCTAGGTGATGAGCAGAGGTGATGAGTACAGGACACCTGAGGTTGGAACAAGGAGGAGAGCAGATGAGGTAGATTAAGAGATGGTGGTTAAATAATGCCAAGGTTGGGTTTCAAAAGTTTGTAAATTGTCCAAGGAAGGGACAACAGAGGGAGGTGAGGAGTTGCACAGTTTTGAATTCCTGGAAAAGGATGAGTTGGAGCAGGACAGGGGTGCCCAAGCCTTCTTTGTGTGTTGCACACCATGGAGCCTTGGGTGGCTCAGATACAGTTAAAATCCCTTATCCCATGAATTTGCATCTCTCTGGGGAAGGTATTGAAGCAATAGAGAAGATGCAGCATAAGTTCATGAGTGCACTGTCTGGTGTGAGGAAATTCAAATATTTTAAAAAGCTTGAAAAATTGGGGCTGTTTTCATTAGAACAGGAAGGATTAAGGCATGATTTGATCGAGGTGTTTCAAATTATGAAAGATGGAGTAGAGTGAATAGAACCAGACTGTTTCCAGAGCTTGAGGGGGTCTAGAGTGAGGGAACATGGATATATGCTTCAATGTCAGAGCAGGAGAAACAGTCATAGAACCATAGAATGATATAGCACAAAAGGAGGCCATTTGGTCCATTGTACCTATGCTGGCTCTGTGGTAGAGCTATTTATGCAGAAAGTTGTGAGACTGTGGAAAGCATTACTGGAATTAGTGATAGAAGCAGAATAGGTTGGATTGGTAGTTGGAGGAAAAGGGGATTCAGGCATATGGGAATCGGGTAGACATGTAAGATTAGATGTAGAAGATAACAGCATTATAGAAACAGGAGTAGGCCACTCAGTCCATTGAGCCTGTTCCACCATTCAATTAGTGTCAGCTGTGGCTCAGTGGCTAGCACTCTCGCCTCTGAGTCAGAAGGTCCCAGGGACTTGAGCAAAAAAACTAGGCTGACACTCCAGTGCAGTGTTGAGGGAGTGCTGCATTGTTGGAGGTGCAGTCTTTCGGATGAGACCTCTCTCAGGTGGACGGAAAAGATCGCATGGTACTATTTCAACAAAGAGCAGGGGAGCTATCACATTATTATTGATAATGTGACACCAGAGCTACAAAGGTTAAATTATGAGGACAGGTTGCATAGACTAGGCATATATTCCCTTGAGTACTGAAGATTTAGGATGGACTGATTGGGGTGTTTAAAATAATTAAAGGAATTGATCGGGGAGACAGAGCAAAACTATTTCCTCTGGTGGGAGAGTTCTGAACAAGGGGGCTTAACCTTAAAATTAGAGCGCGGGTGATGTCAAGAAGCACTTCTTCACACAAAGAGCAGTGGAAATCTGGAACTCTCTCCCTCAAAAAGCTGTTGAGGCTTTATCACATTATCAAAAAACAGATTAACCGGTCATTATCACATTGCTGTTTGTGGGAGCTTGCTGTGCGCAAATTGGCTGCTGCGTTTCCCACATTACAACACTGACTACACTCCAAACGTACTTCGTTGGCTATAAAGCACTTTGAAACATCCGGTGGTCTTGAAAGGCGCTATATAAATGCAAGACTTTCTTTTCAATTAGATCATGGCTCATCTGTATCTTAACTTCATTTACCCACCATGGTTCCTTATTCCTTAATGCCCTTACCCAACAAAAACCCACCAATCTCAAATTTAAATTTTCAATTGACCCCCAACCTCAACAGCTTTTTGAGGGATGATGAGTTCCAGATTTCCACTGCTCTTTGTGTGAAGAAGTGCTTCTTGACATCACCCACGCTCTAATTTTAAGGTTAAGCCCCCTTGTTCGGAACTCTCCCACTAGAGGAAATAGTTTTGCTCTGTCTACCCGATCAATTCCTTTAATTATTTGAAACACCCCAATCAGATCACCCTTAATCTTCAGTACTCAAGGGAATACATGCCTAGTCTATGCAACCTGTCCTCATAATTTAACCTTTGTAGCTCTGGTATCATTCTGGTGATTCTGCGCTGCACCGCCTTCAAGGCCAATATATTCTTCCTGAGGTGAGGTGCCCAGGCCTGAACACCAACACGGGCTAGTTGGGTTGAATGGTCTGTTTCTGTGTTGCATTTCCTATTATTATCTTCAGTTGATGACAATGACAGATGCTTGGGGTTCTCATTGTTTAATAAGCCACCACAAAGGCAACAAACTAAGAACAGCCCTTTCCAAACCTCAAAATTCAGACAGGACAATCAGCAAATAAGAAGTAGAAGTGTGAATAAGATCGAGTGTTCTGGGCTTGGAGGGTCAGTTTGTCAGGGAGCAGGAGTCACACATGGTCTTTGGACATTCTTGGAATAGGAGATCATGCTCTGACTTTTGATTTCAAGGGTAAAGGAGTGACATATCATCTAGTGCATCTTATTGGAATTTTGCTGAAAAACTAACAGCCAAACACAGCCATGCCACACACACACACTACTGTTGGTGGTATTTTAATAGTATTTAACGAGTGTCATGTTTCACTTGCGAAATCAGAACAAAACTGAAAGGTGTGTTGCCAGCTTTTATTAGGAGTAGGTTGAAGAGAGAAAATTCCTGTCACTATAATTTGGTTTTCCCCTTGCAGTATGTTACAGGAATCGGCATTTCTGGAAAATTATCCCATTCATAATAGTCTGAAAAATTCCCAATGAAGTGTTCGGAAAGTGCCTGAGCATGGAAATGACTTTTCTGGAAAATAAAAACACAAAAGGCTAGAAATCGGAAACAGGTCCATCAGCAGCTGAACAGGATCAAGAGCGATTACTGATTCAGGTGTAGACTTTGCATCAGAACTGGAGATGTTAATCTGGCTTTTTTCTTTTTAGGTGTTGAAAGACCTGCTGTGCATTTCCAGCCGTTGCCATTTCTGTTTTTACTCATTTTATGAGATTAGTTTTGTTTTACCAACACTTCCTGTCACACCTTCCGTCACAGTTACATTCAGAGAGCAGATTTCATGTCCGCAGAATGCCCCCGGTTACTGTAGTTATGTAGACAAACGTAACACACAGCATGGCCCCACTAACAGTAATGAGATAAATGACCAGTTCATCTGTTTTGGTGGCATTGTTTTGAGGGATGGAAGATGGCAAGGACACTGGTAGAACTGCCCTGCTCTTTGAATATTTCCATGGGATCTTTCATCCACCTGAACAGGTGGATGGGGCCACACAGACTACAGTGGTTTAAGATGGCGGCTCACCACCACCTTCTAAAGTACACTTAGGGATCGGCAATAAATGCTGGTCTTGCCAGTGACTCACACATCCCATGAATGAACACATTTTTAAAAAAGCACCTCACCTTGTTCCATTCCTCTTAGTCTCGTTTGAAATACCTATTCCCTACTGCCCACTTCAAGCCTACCCAGATTCCTTACCTAGATATCCTTGTTCCTTTTCTCCCTCAGCCTCTGCACTGAGTACCTCATTATCCTCACTGATTTCAACCTGCATCTCGAGTCCCTCTCTCATCTGAGTTTGCTTTAAACCTCTCCCTCCATTTAAACATTCTTCTACCAATCCCTTCCATGTTTCTCTTTTGACCACTTTCTCTCCTCCAACTTTGATGTCTTTGTCCACAGTGAAACCCTAACTCTTTCCCACCTTGGTCGTTGCCCTTGGTATGACCTCTACTTTCGTTCTCTCAAGTTCAAGGGGCCCAAATCTGAGTGTTTCTGGTGCACAACTAGTTTAGCCACCCATGACCACATCAAGTGCTCATGGTCTCATACACATCTGCCAAAACTGTCCACTACTCCAGGATCATCGTGGAATGCAAACATAACCCTCACTTGCTTTTTCCACTGCCAAACTTAAACCCCTCTTCCCATGCCTCTTCCATCTTCACCTCCAACAACAAGCGTGAGAAGTTTGTGTACTTCTTTAGCACTAAGATTGAGATCCTGTTCAATTGCCTCTGCTAATTCCTCCCTTGGCCACCAAGCCCAACTCCCCCTTACCCCAGCCCTGAACCTCCTGTCTTTCGCTAATATCTCCCCTATCTCCCCTTGTTCCCTCCCTGAGCTCATCTTCACCATGAGTCCCACCTTCTGCTCCCTTGACCCCATTCTCACCAAACTACTGAAAACCCAATTTCCTTTCCTAGCCACCCTGCTAACTGACATTGTAAATGGTTCCCTCTCCTGGTCAATATTTATCCCTCAACCAACATCACTGAAATACAGTTTATCTGGTCATTACCACATCACTGTTTGTGGGACCTTGCTGTGCACAAATTGACAGCCGCATTTCCTGTATTACAACAGTGACCACACTTCAAAATGACTTCATTGGCTGTAAAGTGCTTTGGGACGTCCTGAGGCAATAAATGCAAGTCCTTATTTTCTTTTCACTTTCTCTGAGTGAACGAGGCTGTTCATAACCTGGGCTCCCTATTTGACCCTGAGCTGACCTTTCGACCCATATCCTCATCGCAAAGACCATTTACTTCCACCTCTATAACATCATCCACCTCTGCCCCTCCTGAGCCCATCCACTGCTGAAACCTGCATCCATGCCATCTCCTGACTAGACTATTCCAGTGCTCTCCTGGGCAACCTTCCATCCTCCACCTTCCATAAACTTCATCTCATCCAAATCTCTGCTGCCAGTATCCGATCCCCCACCAAGTCTTGCTCATACATCACCCACATCCTTGCTGACCTATATTGGTACCCCAGTTCCCCGACTCTTCAAATGTAAAAATGTTCATGCTTGTTTTCAGAGCCCTTCGTGGCTTCGCCCCTCCTTAGCTCTATAATCTTCTCCAGCCCGAAAACTCAACCCCACATTCGCAGAACTCTCTGTTCCTCCAATTCTGGCCTCTTGTGCATTCCTTCAGCTTTTCCTTCAGCCGTCCAGGTCCCACACTCTGCAATTTCCTCCCCAAACCACCCCCACTTCCTCCCCTCCCGCCCCCCCCCCCCCCCGCCGCCTGTCCACCTCCCTCTCCTTCTTCAAGACTCTTCTCCAAACCCACCTCTTTGACCAAGCTTTTGGTCACCACTCCTTCTTTGGATCGGTATCCATTTCTGTCTGATTACACTCCTGCAAAGCATCACAGGTCTATTTTTCTACGTTAAAGGCACTGAATAAATTAAAATTGTCGTTCTAGTTCTGCTTGCTTATCGTGCAGATTAGAGCAACTTCAAACCTTAACTCAATTACCAAACACCTCCTCCATCCAATCCTTGCTGCTCCCTCCATCTTCTACTCAAATATGCAGAACTAATGGACCTTTTTTATGTCCGAAACTGAGGCCATCCTCAGCAGCGCATCTGCCTCCCACCAACCTGTCCAATCCCTAGATTCTTTGCTCTTCCAAACTAGGAGAGGGTGTAGTAGTTTAAGGTAGGCCCTTTGAAGAGGGGGTGATGACGGCTGTTTTGAAGCAGGTATGGATGATGGCAGAGGATAGAGATAGGCAGATTTTTTTCTGTAAGCAGAGGAATGAGGTGAGCAAGTTGGGTGCTAAAGACCCCAATTTTGTTCCATAGTTTCCCTCCCACATCTCTCCTCCACCCTCACAAAACTCATCACTCTGATGAGTAGCCTCCAATCCCAACTCTTTAGCACCCAATTTGTTCATCTCAGCTTTCTGCAAGCTGATAACATTGGTCCATGTCTATCCTCTGGCATCATCCATATCCCCTTCAAAAGAGCTGTCATCATCCCTGTTATATATGTAAATTAGTATTTACTCTGTACAGCCACCAGAGGGCTCATCCCCTGGAGTCCCAAGGGATCCCATAATCCCTTGGGAGCACAGGTATTTAAGGAGGCTTCACAGGTTGGAGAGGCACTTTGGAGACCTGCAATAAAAGACTAAGGTCATACTTTACTTTGAGCTCACAGTGTTCCGTCTGACTCTTTCTCCATACATAACTGGTACAGATAGCGAACCCAAAGATGCAGAGAACAGTTGGCATCCTATAGATTCTCGCGGGGAAATGATTGGGAAACTTTTGTGGAGCGACTCGACCAATACTTTGTGGCCAACGAGATGGGGAAGAAAACGTTGCTAAACGAAGGGCGATCCTCCTCACCGTCTGTGGGGCACCAACGTATGGCCTCATGAAGAATCTGCTCACTCCAGCGAAACCCATGGCAAAATCGTATGATGATTTGTGCACACTGGTCCGAGAGCATTTGAACCTGAAGGAAAGCGTTCTGATGGCAAGGTACCGGTTCTACACCTACAAAAGGTCTGAAGGTTAGGAAGTGGCGAGTTATGTCGCCGAGCTAAGACGCCTTGCAGGACATTGCGAATTTGAAGGACATTTGGAGCACATGCTCAGAGACTTTTTCATACTTGGCATTGGCCACGAAACCATACTTCGCAAAGAGATCCCAACCTTGAGTAAGGTCCAGACGTTCATTGCCACCAGTGACAATACTGAGCAAATCTCTCAGCACACAAATGCTGCTATAAGTACTGTGAACAAAGTGATGTTGTTTTCGAATCACAACGTACAGGGCAGGTCACACATGCCTGCAGCTGCACGTCCACAGATGTCTCAGAGTCCACCATCAAGGGTGATGAATGCAAGGTCATTAACATCTTGTTGGCGCTGTGGGGATGATCATCGTTTCCATTCATGCTGATTCAAAGGATATGTTTGCAAGGGCTGTGGAACAATGGGACACCTCCAACATATGTGCAGGCGAGCTGCTAATCCTGTTAAACCTGTTAAACCTGCAAACCACGGAGGATCACGACGAACCAGAGCCTCAGACCGAGGAGGCAGAGGTATATAGGGTGCATACATTTACCACATGTCCCCCGATAATGCTGAATGTTGAACTAAATGGACTCCCGGTGTCAATGGAACTGGACATGGCGTGAGCCAGTGCATCATGGGCAAAAAGACTTTCGAAAGATTGTGGTGCAACAAGGTCTCAAGGCCAATCTTAACTCCAATTCGTACGAAACGAAGAACTTACACGAAAGAAATGATTCCCGTAAATCGGCAGTGCTACCGTAAAGGTCTCCTACGATGGAGTGGTGCACAAGCTACCACTCTGGGTGGTACTGAGCGATGGTCCCACGCTGCTCGGCAGGAGCTGGCTGGGAAAGATACGCTGGAACTGGGATGAAGTCCGAGCGCTGTTGCCCGCTGACTACACTTCGTGTGCTCAGGTCTTAAACAAGTTCTCTTCGCTGTTCGAACCAGGCATCGGGAAATTCCAAGGAGCAAAAGTGAAGATCCACCTAATTCCGGGGACATGACCCATCCACCACAATGCGAGAGCAGTACCGTACATGATGAGAGAAAGGGTAGAGATCGAGCTAGACCGGCTGCAACGAGAGGGCATCATTTCATCGATCGAGTTCAACGAGTGGGCGAGCCCGATTGTTCCTGTCCTCAAGGGAGAACGGCACCTTCAGAATCTGTGGCGATTACAAAATAACCATCAATCGTTTCTCCCTGCAAGACCAATACTCACAACCAAAGACTGACGACCTTTTTGGAACGCTGGCAGGAGGAAAGACGTTCACGAAGCTGGATCTGACTTCAGCCTACATGACGCAGGAACTGGAGGAATCATCAAAGGCACTCACCTGCATCAACACGCATAAAGGTCTTTTTGTTTATAACAGATGCCCGTTTGGAATCCGATCAGCGGCAGCGGTATTCCAGAGAAACATGGAAAGTTTACTGAAGTCGGTCCCACACACCATGGTCTTCCAGTCAGACATCTTGGTCACAGGTCAGAACACAGTCGAGCATCTGCAGAACCTGGAGGAGGTTCTTAGTCGTGGGGCTCAGGTTAAAATGCTCGAAGTGCATTTTCCTGGCGCCTGAAGTGGAGTTCTTGGGAAGGAGGATTGCGGCGGACGGCATCAGGCCCACCAAAGCGAAGACGGAGGCAATCGAAAACGCACCGAGGCCACAGAACGTGACGGAGCTGTGGTCATTTCTGGAAATCCAGAACTACTTTGGTAACTTCTTACCGGGTCTCAGCACACTGTTAGAACCATTGCATGTCTTACTATGAAAAGGGGACGAATGGGTTTGGGGCAAAAGCCAAGAAAATGCCTTTGTAAAAGCGAGAAAATTGTTATGCTCAAACAAATTGCTTGTGTTGTATGAGCCATGTAAGCATTTGGTACTAGCATGTGATTCGTCATCATATGGCGTCGGGTGTGTATTGCAACAAGCTAATGATTTCGGGAAACTGCAACCGGTTGCTTATGCATCCAGGAGTCTGTCTAAGGCTGAGAGAGCCTACAGCATGATTGAAAAAGAAGCGTTAGCGTGTGTCTATGGGGTAAAGAAAATGCATCAATACCTGTTTGGGCTAAAATTCGAATTGGAAACCGACCATAAACCACTCATATCCCTGTTTTTCGAGAGTAAAGGGATAAATACCAACGCATCAGCCTGCATCCAGAGATGGGCGCTCACGTTGTCCACTACAACTACGCCATCCGCCACAGGCCAGGCACGGAAAACTGCGCCGATGCTCTCAGTAGGCTGCCGTTGCCCGCCACGGGTTGGAAATGGCACAGCCCGCAGATTTAGCCATGGTTATGGAAGTATTTAAGAGTGAGCAATCACCCATTACTGCCCTGCAGATCAAAACCTGAATGAGCCAGGACCCTTTATTATTCCTAGTCAAAAGCTGTGTGCTTCATGGGAGCTGGTCCAGTGTCCCAGTGGAAATGCAGGAAGAGATAAAGCCGTTCCAGCAGTGCAAAGGTGAAATGTCTATACAGGCAGACAGCCTTCTGTGGGGCAATCGTGTAGTGGTTCCCAAGAAGGGCAGAGACACCTTCATCAATGACCTCCACAGTACCCATCCAGGCATCGTAATGATGAAAGTGATAGCTAGATCCCACGTGTGGTGACCCGGTATCGATTCGGACTTAGAGTCCTGCGTTCACAGATGTAATACATGCTCGCAGTTAAGCAATGTACCCAGGGAGGCGCCGTTAAGTTTATGGTCTTGGCCCTCCAAACCGTGGTCTAGTGTACACGCCAACTATGCAGGCCCGTTCTTGGGTAAAATGTTCCTTGTGGTTGTAGACGTGTACTCCAAGTGGATTGAATGTAAGATAATGTCGGCTAGCACGTCCGCTGCCACTACTGAAAGCCTGCGGGTCATGTTTGCCACACACGGCCTACCCGATGTCCTGGGGAGTGACAACGGGCCATGTTTTACCAGTGCTGAGTTCAAAGAATTCATGACCCGTAACAGGATCAAACATGTCACATCTGCCCCGTTTAAACCAGCGTCCAATGGTCAGGCAGAGAGAGCAGTGTAAACCATCAAGCAAAGCTTGAAGAGGGTAACTGAAGGCTCACTGCAGACTCGCCTATCCCGAGTCCTGTTTAGTTACCTCACAAGACCCCACTCGCTCATTGGGATCCCACCTGCTCAACTGCTCATGAAAAGAGCACTTAAGACAAGGCTCTTGTTAGTTCACCCTGATCTACATGAACAGGTAGAGAGCAGGCGGCTTCAACAAAGTACATACCATGATAGTGCAAATGTGTCACACGAAATTGAAATCAATGATCCTGTATTTGTATTGAATTATGGACAAGGTCCCAAGTGGCTTCCTGGCACTGTCGTGGCCAAAGACGGGAGCAGGGTGTTTCGGGTCAAACTTTCAAATGGATTCATTCACCGGAAACACTTGGACCAAATCAAACTCAGATTCATGAATTATCCTGAGCAACCCACCTTGAACCCTACCTTTTTTGATCCCCCAATATACACACCAGTGGCAACCGGCACCACAGTTGACCACGAAGCAGAACACATCATCCACAGCAGCCCAGCAGGACCCAACACACCAGGCAGCCCAGCAAGGCCAGCTGCATAGCAGCCCAGCGAGGGCCCAACAAATGATCCAACAATTCCAGCTTTCACACCGAGACGATCAATCAGGGCAAGAAGGGCCCCAGCTCAACTCACATTGTAAGTAGTTACACTATTGAATTTTGAGTGTTGTTATATATGTAAACTTGTATTTACTCTGTACAGCCACCAGAGGGCTCATCCCCTGGAGTCCCAAGGGATTCCATAATCCCTTGGGAGCACAGGTATTTAAGGAGGCCTTACAGGTTGGAGAGGCATTCTCGAGACCTGCAATAAAAGACTAAGGTCACATTTTAATTTGAGCTCACACTGTTCAGTCTGACTCTTTCTCCACAAATAACAACCCCTTCCTCAAAGGGCCTACCTTAAACGACTCCACCCTCTCCAACCATTTCTTATTATAGCCTCAGAATCACAATCTTCCCTACCTCCCCTTGAGTGTGTTCTTGCAATTACATGCCCCTCTCCCCCACTACTCCCTCTTTGAGATCCCGCGATCTGGTTTTCATCTCACCCACAGCATAGAAACTGCTCCGGTCAGTGTCTCTAAAGATATCCTCTGTAACTGTTGTCGGGGCATCGGTCCCTCCTTACCCTTCTCCACGTCTCTGCTGCTTTCGACAGCATTGATCATTCTATCCTCCTCCCACACCAATAATTAGCAGCACACCTTTGTAGCGCAGATCTCTCCTGGGTTCATTAATACTTGTCCAAATGATGACACTACCTATCTTCCAATAGTTTCCCCTCCTCTGTATTGGTCTTCATCCTCAATCCTTGGTCTTTCCTCTTCATCGTCCTTGTGGCATGGGTTCCATATGTATGCTGAAGACATCCAATTTTACATTTCCAACTTTCCCACAAGTCTATTGCTCAACTCCCAGAACCTGTCTGACATCAAGTCTTGGGCGAATCAAAATTTCGACCAACTCAATGGAGGCAAAACTGAAGCCATCCTTTTCAGCTCCTGTCAGTTCTTGCCTGTTGTCATGGGCCAATTGTACGGTCCTCATCACTGCCCACTTGAGAAGAGTTAACCTAGTATAGGCTGCTAATAGAACCTGGCACTGCATTTTCACACACTTAATAAAGCATTCTGTACTGCAATATAGCCTGGGCCAGATTGTGGACTTTGGAAGCACTTTTCCTGCTATTGATCCTCCCGTACAAGGCAATCCTGATGATCAATCTCCTTTCTAAATGATAACCTTAATTACAACACAATAAATGTGCCTTATTACATAATTAGCTTCATTAAAATTGATTAATGTTTCACTGTAACTAGAGATGAGTCAACACAACATTATGCAATGAACCCACCTTCATTTACACTCTTATGTACTTAATCATACTTTCTTTAGGAAAATTTGACAATTACTTGGTATTAGGGTGTCTGATCAAGCAGTTTCCATGTAGCGTCAATCTTGGTGACAATTTTCTAAGCGTGTGCAACCTAAATTACTTCGGTGTTGGGGAGGAGTTAAAATAATATGGCAGGGGGATGGGAACCAATGCAGGGAGACAGAGTGAAACAAAAAGGAGACAAAAGTAAAAGACAGAAAGGAGATGAGTAAAAGTGGAGGGCAGAGAAACCCAAGGCAAAAAACAAAAAGGGCCACTGAATATAAAGGGGCTGCAGGAGGGGTCAAAACTAAAATTCATGGTTTAAAAACTAGTATTAAAACACTCTATCTAAACGCACGCAGCATTCGAAATAAAGTAAATGAGTTGACGGCACAAATCATTACAAATGGGTATGATTTGGTGGCCATTACAGAAACTTGGTTGCAGGGTAGCCAAGACTGGGAATTAAACATACAGGGGTATCTGATGATTCGGAAAGGAAGGGAAAGGAAATGGGGTAGCTCTGTTAATAAAGGATGATATCAGGGCAGTTGTGAGAGACGATATTGGCTCCAATGAACAAAATGTTGAATCATTGTGGGTGGAGATTAGAGCTAGTAAGGGGAAAAAGTCACTGGTGGGTGTAGTTTATAGGCCCCCAAATAATAACTTCACGGTGGGGAGGGCAATAATCAAGGGAATAATGGAGGATGTGAAAAAGGAACGGCAGTAATCATGGGGGATTTTAACCTACATATCGATTGGTCAAATCAAATCGCACGGGGTAGCCTGGAGAGAGGAATTCATAGAATGCATACGGGATTGTTTCTTAGAACAGTATGTTACAGAACCGACAAGGGAGCAAGCTATCTTAGATCTGGTCCTGTACAATGAGGCAGGAATAATAAATGATCTCCTCGTAAAAGATCCTCTCAGAATGAGTGATCACAATATGGTTGAATTTGTAATACAGATTGAGGATGAGGAAGTAGTGTCTCAAATGAGCGTACTATGCTTAAACAAAGGGGACTACAGTGGGATGAGGGCAGAGTTGGCTAAAGTAGACTGGAAACACAGACTAAACGGTGGCACAATTGAGGAACAGTGGAGGACTTTTAAGGAGCTCTTTCATAGTGCTCAACAAAAATATATTCCAGTGAAAAAGAAGGGCGGTAAGAGAAGGGATAACCAGCCGTGGATAACCAAGGAAATAAAGGAGAGTATCAAATTAAAAATCAATGTGTATAACTTGAGACAATCACTATCACTAGGGGGGTAGTGCTGGACAGGCTAATGGGACTCAAGGTAGACAAGTTCCCTGGTCCTGATAAAATGCATCCCAGGGTATTAAAAGAGATAGCGGAAGTTATAGCAGATGCATTCGTTATAATCTACCAAAAATCTCTGGACTCTGGGGAGGTACCAGCGGATTGGAAAACAGTTAATGTAATGCCTCTGTTTAAAAAAGGGGGCAGACAAAAGGCAGATAACTATAGGCCAGTTAGTTTAACATCTGTAGTGGGGAAAATGCTTGAAACTATCATTAAGGAAGAAATAGCGGGACATCTAGATAGGAATAGTGCAATCAAGCAGACACAGCATGGATTCATGAAGGGGAAATCATGTTTAACTAATTTACTGGAATTCTTTGAGGATATAACGAGCATGGTGGATAGAGGTGTACCGATGGATGTGGTGTATTTAGATTTTCAAAAGGTGCCACACAAAAGGTTACCGCAGAAGATGAGGGTACGCGGAATCAGAGGAAATGTATTAGCATGGATAGAGAATTGGCTGGCGAACAGAAAGCAGAGAGTCGGGATAAATGGGTCCTTTTCAGGTTGGAAATCGGTGGTTAGTGGTGTGCAACAGGGATCGGTGCTGGGACCACAACTGTTTACAATATACATAGATGACCTGGAAGAGGGGACAGAGTGTAGTGCAACAAAATTTGCAGATGACACAAAGATTAATGGGAAAGTGGGTTTTGTAGATGACACAGAGAGGCTGCAAAGAGATTTAGATAGGTTAAGCGAATGGGCTAAGGTTTGGCAGATGGAATACAATGTCGGAAAGTGTGAGCTCATCCACCTTGGGAAAAAAAACAGAAAAAGGGAGTATTATTTGAATGGGGAGAAATTACAACATGCTGTGGTGCAGAGGGACCTGGGGGTCCTTGTGCATGAATCCCAAAAAGTTAGTTTGCAGGTGCAGCAGGTAATCAGGAAGGCGAATGGAATGTTGGCCTTCATTGCGAGAGGGATGGAGTACAAAAGCAGGGAGGTCCTGCTGCAACTGTATAGGGTATTGGTGAGGCCGCACCTGGAGTACTGCGTGCAGTTTTGGTCACCTTACTTAAGGAAGGATATACTAGCTTTGTAGGGGGTACAGAGACGATTCACGAGGCTGATTCCGGAGATAAGGGGGTTACCTTATGATGATAGATTGAGTAGACTGGGTCTTTACTCGTTGGAGTTCAGAAGGATGAGGGGGGATCTTATGGAAACATTTAAAATAATGAAAGGGATAGACAAGATAGAGGCAGAGAGGTTGTTTCCACTGGTCGGGGAGACTAGAACTAGGGGGCATAGCCTCAAAATACGGGGGAGCCAATTTAAAACCGAGTTGAGAAGGAATTTCTTCTCCCAGAGGGTTGTGAATCTGGGGAATTCTCTGCCCAAGGAAGCAGTTGAGGCTAGCTCATTGAATCTATTCAAATCACAGATAGATAGATTTTTAACCAATAAGGGAATTAAGGGTTACGGGGAGCGGGCGGGTAAGTGGAGCTGAGTCCACGGCCAGATCAGCCATGATCTTGTTGAATGGCGGAGCAGGCTCGAGGGGCTAGATGGCCTACTCCTGTTCCTAATTCTTATGTTCTTATGTTCTATACCTGGTGCTAGAGGGCGTAGGAAAGATTTTTGGAATTGGCATTAATCTTAACAGCATTTCTCTAAGTATAAACTGTCACTCGTTTCATAGAAGCACCTGCAAAGCTGATCAGAAATCTGTTAAGAAAAGATGTCACAGCAAAGTATGTTTAATTAGTTAAAACCAGTTGGATTTGGTGGGGTACATTTTGCGAGGTAGCATTTGCACACATTGTCTCGCTCAACAGGAGGACAGATCCATCAACTGGGCACAGAGGACCACGCATGTGATACCCAGCCCTACTCATGCTCATTTTAATGACAGGACGATCAGGAGGCCCAATCACACCCACGAATCTTCAGGCCCAATCACCTTCCTGTCGAGTGAGACTCGGTGTGCGAGGTCTAATGTCAGATTTATCCAATATACTTTTCTCCTGACCATTATTACACTGCAATATTTGTTCTAAATGTGGTCTTTCGATTTTATAACTTTCAGGTGAGTAACTCAAGAAACGAGCGCAGGGCACCACCAAGCCTGAAAGCAGCCGGAGAGGCGAAGAGATAAGTCAAGAAGTAATGGTCAGGGAAGACCAGGCTTGGTCGTGATAAGCCTGCAGATTGCAAGGAGTAAAGGAGGTCGAGGAAGGTCAAGAGTTCAATAGTTCCTGTGCGCCAACTTGGCTGCCACATTTCCTATATTACAACAGTGACTTCACTTCAAGAGTACTTCATTGGCTGTGAATCGTTTAGGGACGTCCTGAGATGCTCCAGAAATGCAAGTTCCTTATTTATTTATTTGTTTAATGGTCATTAGCAGCCCTCCATTGCTTGGCCGAGTGTTCATTCCCCACAGGGAGTGTCACCGGGCTGGCCAATTGCGAAGGGACTCGCCCGTCACCCACACAAGCATTTTCAAGCGAGCTTTCACTGGGCAGTGATCATGACTCGGAACCCTTGTTATCCTTCGTCGTGCTGGGGATCTGAAGCCAATTGTCATGACCACAACACAAGGTCAGCTGGGGAACATCTGGATCAGGACAGTCCACCAACTACATCTGGGCGCTTCTGATCTGTGCTGCGCAACACCACAGCACGCAATGCTATTGCCCAATGAGTCATATTCCCTCATACAACAACAATGTGCAAAATCAAAATTAGACAGATCCTAGATGCTCCAGCCTTTGCTATGGAACCACTCCCTGACACACCTGCAACTGGCATCATGGAGTGTCACTGGAGGCAAGAGGAGACTGAATTTAACAATTACAGGTGTAGCCTGGTTAGATGAAGAGCAACGCTCAGAAGAGCATGCCCTACTGCGCCAGTGTGGCATTTCCATTTCCACACCAGCCATCCTGTGGCCGTCTTTGAGTGTCCAGTGCCACCGTGCCAGTTTTGTATTGTGCACCAGTATGAAGAAAGTTCTTTGACCGGTTTGATCTCATCTTCTCGGAATACCAACCATACTGTCTTCCCTTTATACATCTAGCTGTTTCTTCACCTCAATCGTTCCCCGCATCTCATTCGAGCTGTTGATCGCCCCCTGTGAAATACTT
The DNA here is from genome assembly GCF_044704955.1 of Pristiophorus japonicus. NCBI lineage: Eukaryota > Metazoa > Chordata > Chondrichthyes > Pristiophoridae > Pristiophorus > Pristiophorus japonicus. The sequence continues at coordinate 19,030,888 of NC_091990.1, read as the reverse complement.
CTGAACCCCTGTACTAATGTTGTCCTTTGTGACCCTGAACGAAAGAAAGAAAGGCTTGGATTTATATAGCACCTTTCATGACCACCGGATGTTTCGAAATGCTTTACAGCCAATGAAGTACTTTTGGAGTGCAGTCACTGTTGTCATGTAGGAAACGGAGCAGCCAATTTGTGCACAGGCAAACTCCCACAAACAGCAATGTGATAAAAATTAGATAATCTGTTTTTGTTTTGTTGATTGAGGGATAAATATTGGCCAGGACACCGGGGCTAACTGCCCTGCTTCGAAATAGTGCCATGGGATCTTTTGTGTCCACTTGAGAGGGCAGACAGGGCCTAGGTTTAACGTCTCATATGAAAGACAGCTCTTTTGACAGTGCGGCACTCCCTCAGCACTGGAGTGTGAGACTAGAATTTTGTACTCAAGTCCCTGGAGTGGGACTTGAACCCACAAACTTCTGACTCAGGGACGAGAGTGCTACCCCCTGAGCCACAGCTGAGACAACTAGTACTCTCTTGTCCAGCAGCTCTGGCTCAATTGAAAGAACTGTTTCAGGTTTATTTTCAGGTTAAATATCATAAACAACAGCAACAGCAACAACATTGCAATATAGCGGCTGTAATGTAGAAAAAAGTCCTAATATGTTTCGATAAGCTTCCCACCCACACCGAGACTTCTCTTTGCGAAGCTGAAGAGCTCTAGTTTGCCTTGGCTGCCCTTAACCAACAGCTTGCATTTATAGAGCCCCTTTAAGTTAGTGAAATGTCCCAAGACATTTCACAGGAGTGTGATCAGACAGAACTGCTGCCGACCTGGGAGTAGGTCAGTGGTTGCCCTCTCAAGCAGGGATTGGAACATGGTTTGGGAATGACCTAGAAAAGATCTCTGCAGAACGCACCTTAAAAGCAGGAGACTTAGCATCTTGACAGCTCAACAAGTTTATTCAGCGAGACGTTAAACCATTCAGACAAGGAAGGTTCCAGGGTTTGATTGCCAGTCTGTGTCAGGCCAGTTGATCTCAGCGTGGGATAGCAGCAGGCCCATGACAATTGGTCTCATCTTCCTTGGGATTCAGAAATGGAAAATCAAGCAGGGTTCCCACTCCTGATCATTATCCAGTGACCTCTGTCAGAAAGTCTGTGTGACTGCCGGATGAGAACAGATTTGCGTTCAACTATGACACACAAGAACAGGAATAGACCGTGCAGCATCTTGAGCCTGTTCCACCATTCATTTAGATCATGGCTGATCTGCACCTCAACCCCATTTACCTGCTGTAATGTATGCACCTGTGAGTATGCTCACAGGTTTGTAGAGCTGTTGCAAGGGGGCACTTGTTTGCAAATGTTTGGTGTGCCCCCCCCCCATTTAATCACGGGGTACTTGATTTTCTGTTTCCTACAAAATAGTTGTAGAGCTGTTGGAATGCCATGGCGCACCACCTTGCCGTCCGGAGAAGGTCGGGGTCCCCAATGGAGTGCTTGCTACACGGGAGTCCTCCCTTTATTTATTGAGGACTTAGCCTGGAGGGTGTTGCACGGAGCAGTCCGTGCAATAAGTTTTTTAGTTGGTTCACGGACTCCCAGGCCGCCTGCAACTTCGGCGGTCTAGAGGAGTCCGTGTTCCATGTGTACGTTGAGTGTGCGAGGTTGCAGCCCCTCTTCCAATATCTGAAGGGGCTGCTCCTCAAATTCTGGTTGCACCTCAGTCCCACACGCCTGATCTTTGGGCACCCTGTGTGGAGGAGAGTGGGCAGGTTGGAAGGCCTCCTCGTAGGACTGCTCTTGGGCATAGCCAAGGAGGCCATCAACCGGTCCAGGCAGCGGGCGGTCGAGGGGGTCGTTCAGCCCGACTGCCTGCCTCTCTTCCGCGGTTACATCCGAGCCAAGGTGTCCCTGGAGATGGAGCATGCGGTGTCCACCGGTACGCTCGCGGCCTTCCGCGAGAGGTGGGCGCCGGAGGGACTGGAGTGCATCATCACCCCCAGCAAACAAATTTTAATTTGATTTAGGTTTACTGTCCAAAGTTTAATTTGTTTAATTAGTGCCCCCCCCGTCCCCCCTTTAATCAGGGAGTACTTGTATTAATGTTTTTACCAAAAATAGTGTAGAGTGGCTTAGCCAGTCATGTAATGTTCACAAGACTCAATAAAACCCCAGCCAGTTGGGTTCAGGGAATCTATGTTGAGACAGGTGGAGGTGAGCCTGGTGGATGAACTAGTAATGTGTTGTGTGATTGTTAAACCTTTGCTAATAAACCAAGTAGCTCTTAAGAGCAATGTGTTGCTATGAATTCTTAAGCAAAGAACCCATGAAGCAAATACATTACATCTGCCTTTGACCCATATCCTTGGACCCTTATCTAATAAAAATCTATTGATCTCAGTCTTGAAAACTCCTATTGACCCTCAGTATCCACAGCCTTTTTGGGAGCGAGTTCTAGATTTCTGCTGCCCTTTGGGTGAAGACGTGTTTCCTGATTTTGCTCCTGAATGATCTGGCTCTAATTTTAATATTGATGAGATATTTTAATATCTAATTTATCCCTTGTTCTGGAATTTGTCTCTCTGCAATACTTCATGATCTACTTTGTCTTCTCTTTCACTTTTTAAAACCTCAGGGTTGTCCAACCTGGGTTGTCAAACCTACAATCGTATAACCAAATGTCGTCCCCAAGGCTCATCAAGTAACAAATAGGTTCTCTTTATCAAATCCTTTTATCATTTTAAACACCTCGATACTGATGATGTCAGCTAGCCTGGCGACACTCACTGTCAAAGGTCACACCGAAGCAGTGTGCACTTGGGTGAGGTTATGAAAGGTGTCCAGCACGCATGGCACTGAAGCAGTTGCCAAAGAAATGTCCTCCATCCTCTGTTTAAAATAAAGTATCTTGCCCAAAATATTCCAGCCAAATCTGCCTTTGGATGACTTGTACGATTGGCTGAATCGATTGCAAGGCACTGGAGTGTCATCCGATGTACATTTAGAGGGGGCAGTTTCAGCGAGGCAAAATTAGGCACAGTTTATACATGGCACCGTTTACAGCACCATTTAACATCACAGGGAAATCTATATACATGGGGCAAAGGTTTGAGAGAGTCATTACAGTAACATTATCTTTAGTTACATTACATAATGTATCCCTTTAATATGGAGTTCAGGGAAAAGAAGTGTAATATTGATTGTGTAATCACGGGGAGGGGAAATTGTCAAGCATACTGTGATAATGTGAAGCAATGTAAAGACATGGAAGTAATAGTAAAGGTATATCGAATGCTGCACAAATCATAAATCAAACCTCAAGAGAAATAACGAACTGTAATACCGCACAAGTCCAATAGGTGGCAGTCGAAGATTGGCAATTATCGAAGCTGGGAGGACTGGTTAAATGTACTGGATTCCCACTCCTGGTCCATATCCAGTGAACCCTGGAGCCAAAATTGCCTCCCTCCATAAACTCCATTGCTGCCTCTCAGAGGCAGGAATGGAGCAGAGAGGCCTTACCGACTGGGGGCAGATGGATGGGCCGATCTCGAGCCGGAAGCGGTGGGAACGGTTTCCGCACTACTCGTGTTCCCGGCGCGTCGGGCACGTGTTGACCCCTGACCGACTGGCGGTGACCAGCTTTCCAACCCCCGTGAGAAATTGCCCCGTGTAGAATTGCCCCACGGGAGCAGCACTGCCACCGGTCGGAGCCCCCGACAGCTTTCCCCAGCGAGGGCGGCGCGGCCTCCGTCCGCCCTTAAAGGGGAGATCGCGCTGGCGATGACTCCATTTTATTTTTTTATTGTCGGCCGATTGCCAGGCCCAGGTCAGGCCAATAATTATGGCTCACGGGTTCGGCCGGGCTGTCAACAGGCAGCCTGACACCCCCTCCTGGCTGCCAGGCCGCTGGCCCGGTTGAAACCTTGCCTGGTGGCCCAGTGTTTGCCACTAAAGTGACCCTCCCTTTTAACTGAAGGGGAGAGCCGTTGTGACGCGTCAGGGCGGCGCTGATGACTCAGAGCGCCGGCCGTTCCGATCCGCACGCACTTGCCCCGCAAGACTGCAACAGACGGAAAAAATTGCAAGTCCTGAATTTCTCCGGATTCTCTGCCCAATGGATTGCAGCGCAGAAACACTTTAAACAACAGTAGTTGCGCCCCGTTTGGGGCGGGGCTCAATTTTGTCTCCCCCCTGTGTTTTGTGCAAAAGTCGGGTGAGGACCTTCATGGTCAGACACGAAGAGTACTCCGTAAAAACAGAAGGTGTTGGCAATACTCAGCAGGTCAGGCAACATCTGTGGAGAGAGAAACAGAGTTCACGTTTCAGGTCGGCGACCTGTCGTCAGATTTCCAGCACTTTATATTCATAATTCAGATTTCCCTTAGTTTGCCTTTGATGAAAAATACTCACCAGGGCAACATTGCCCATCTCTAGTGATGAAACAACCACGCTGGCCAGACAGGGGCGTGAGGCTCCTTTCCCTGGCCTTAAACCATTTGGGTCTTCACAGCAATCCAGCAGTTTCCATGCTGGTGTTGACCAACAAATTACCTGATTTATTGAATTTAATTTCGGAACTTACTACAGTAGGAATTGGCTCAGTGGGCAGCACCCTCGCCTCTCAGTCAGCAGGTTGCAGGTTCAAGTCCCACTCCAGGGACTTGAGCACAAAAATCTAGGTTGACACTCGAGTGCAGTGCTGAGGGAGTGCTGCACTGTCGGAGGTGCCGTCTTTCAGATGAGACGTTAAACCCAGGCCCTGTCTGCCCTCTCGGGTGGATGTAAAAGATTCCATGGCACTATATCGAAGAAGAGCAGGGGAGTTATCCTCACTGTCCTGGGGCCAATATTTATCCCTCAATCAACAGATTGTCTGGTCATTATCACATTGCTGTTTGTGGGAGCTTGCTGTGCGCAATTTGGCTGCCGCATTTCCTATATTACAACAGTGACTAAACTCCAAAAAGTACTTCATTGGCTGCAAAGTGCTTTGGGACGTCCGGTGATCGTGAAAAGCGTTATATAAATACAGGTCTTTCTTTCTTTAGCAGGATTTGGGAATCAATGGCTATGTCACTCAGTGAGCTCAGGGAATGGTGGCGTAGGAAGTGGAAACATGGTGCAGCAGGCCTTGCTCTGCAGAGGTTGGCGACGAGGCATGTTGGTGTGGCAGCGGAGAGGGCGATTTTCTCTGCGTCTGTGCTGACGTGGGAGAGCTTGGTGCTGGCACTAAGGGGGAGGGGGGAGGTGTAACTGGCTCAAACCTGAAACAGCGAATTTGCTGCCTGGTCTGAAACAGGCTGCCGATTCGCTGTCGCACATTTTGAGGTCCTGCTGAAGACGAATTTCTCCCCCTGGGTGTGTGACATGGGAGAATTCCACTCCTCAGCATAGATATCCTTCACCTTCACAACGCGAAAATTTCACTATAACATAACCCTCACAATAACACGCCCCTCACTGTAACACGCCCCTCACAATAACACACTCACTATAACACGCCCCTCACTGTAACACACCCCTCACTGTAACACGCCCCTCATTGTAACACGCCCATCACTGTAACACGCCCCTCACTATAACACACCCCTCACTACACTATAACACGCCCCTCACTATAACACGGCCCTCACTGTAACACGCCCCTCACAATAACACACTCACTATAACACGCCCCTCACTGTAACACGCCCCTCACTATAACACGCCTCTCACTATAACACGCCCCTCATTGTAACACGCCCCTCACTGTAACACGCCCCTCACAATAACACACTCACAATAACACGCCCCTCACTGTAACACGCCCCTCACAATAACACACTCACTATAACACGCCCCTCACTGTAACACGCCCCTCACTATAACACGCCTCTCACTATAACACGCCCCTCATTGTAACACGCCCCTCACTTTAACACGCCCCTCACTACACTATAACATGCCCCTCACTGTAACACACCCCTCACTGTAACACGCCCCTCATTGTAACACGCCCCTCACTATAACAAGCCCCTCACTATAACATGCCCCTCACTATAAAACGCACCTCACTATAACACCCTCCCCCCCCACTATAACAAGCCCCTCACTATAACACGCCCCTCACTATAACACGCCCCTCACTGTAACACACCTGTCACTGCAACACGCCCCTCACTGTAACACACCCCTCAGTATAACACGCCCCTCACTATAACACGCCCATCACTATAACACGCCCCTCATTGTAACACGCCCCTCACTATAACACGCCCCTCACTACACTATAACACGCCCCTCACTGTAACACACCCCTCACTATAACACGCCCCTCACTGTAACACGCCCCTCACTGTAACACGCCCCTCATTGTAACACGCCCCTCACTATAACACGCCCCTCACTACACTATAACACGCCCCTCACTGTAACACACCCCTCACTATAACACGCCCCTCACTGTAACACGCCCCTCACTGTAACACACCCCTCAATGTAACACGCCCCTCATTGTAACACGCCCCTGACTATAACAAGCCCCTCACTATAACATGCCCCTCACTATAAAACGCCCTTCACTATAAAACGGCCCTCACTATAACACCCTCCCCCCCACTATAACATGCCCCTCACTATAACATGCCCCTCACTATAAAACGCCCCTCACTATAACACCCCCGCCCACTATAACACGCTACTCACTGTAACACTCCCCTCATTGTAACACGCCCCTCACTATAACAAGCCCCTCACTATAACAAGCCCCTCACTATAAAACGCCCCTCACTATAACCCCCCCCCCCCACTATAACACGCCCCTCACTGTAACACACCCCTCACTGTAACACGCCCCTCACTGTAACACGCCCCTCACTATAACATGCCCCTCACTATAACATGCCCCTCACTATAACACGCCCCTTACTATAACATGCCCCTCACTATAACACGCCCCTCACTGTAACATGCCCCTCACTGTAACACACCCCTCACTGTAACAAATCCCTCACTATAACATGCCCCTCACTATAACACGCCCCTCACTATAACACTTCCCTCACTGTAACACACCTGTCACTGCAACACGCCCCTCACTGTAACACACTCCTCACTGTAACACGCCCCTTACTGTAACACGCCCCTCACTGTAACACACCCCTCACTGCAACACGCCCCTCACTGTAACACACCCCTCACTGTAACACGCCACTCACTGTAAAATGCCCCTCACTATAACACTCACCTCACTATAACTCACCCCTCACTATAACACATTCTTTATTATAACACACCCCTCCGTATGATGTGCTCCTCACGTTAACACAACTCCCACAAAATCAATCACATGTATCCAGCATGCCACCGAAAGTTCATGCTGCAGAAAGAGTTTGATCTGCTTCTTAACGTGAATGTGATAAATCACTATGCAGTGTTGCCACTGACTGTGCAATGATTTATTACATAAGATAAATCTGTCTGTACGAGCTGATTAAAGGTGAAAATATACCACAAGAGAACTTTGCATCTGATCCATGATGACATGATGATGTCCGTGATTAGAAATAAAAATGGTAAATTAGAGTGCACTGGATTGCTGCCTGTGATGATTGAATGTTTCTGGAGGAGGGAGACAAGACTTGACAGAAATGTTTCAGACCTGCAGTCAGCCCAGAATGTTATGGAATGTATTGTTGAAACAATTTCATAAGTTAACAAATTCTTGATTTTTGTGACCCTATTGTAATATTTTTGGACCTAACACTCGTCTCAGATATGATCAGGAGAGTGTTGAGAAATTGTCCAATAATCACTGATTCTGCCTTGGTCACAAAGGAAGACAGCTCACTCTAAAATGTGCCATTTTCATATGAAACGGAGGTAATTTGTCAGACAAAATGTGAAGGGGAATCTTTGCTGAAGCCATTTACTCCTCACTGGGGTAATGTTCCATGGGGGCTGATTACCATCTAATGCTTTGAAATTTATGTGTGAGCCTCGGCAGTGAGACTAATTGACCATGGATTGGTGAGGACAGGAAGTCACAGTCGAGCCTGTTCCTGCGATCCTGTCCCCCCCAGGAGATCTGCACAGATCTACTTTCCAGCAGAGATTACGCAACAGTGATCAGGAGCTGGAACCGTGGCTAATTTCTCCCCGTCGCTGGCCCAGGGCGCAGAAGCCAATTGTCCAGGTGTGCTGGGGCCAATTTATATCCCTCAACCAACATCACTAAAACAGATTATCCGGTCTTCGTCATATTGCTGTGCATTGGTGCTTGCTGTGCGCAAATTGGCTGCCGTGTTACCTACAGTACAATAGTGACTACACTTTAAAATGACTTCATTGGCTGTTCCAATGTATGCACCTGTGAGTATGCTCATGGGTTTATAGAGCTTAGCCATTGTGAGTGGCTTAGCCAGTCACGTGATGTTCACAAGACTCAACAAAACCCTAGTCAGTTGGGTCAAGGCCATCCACGATGAGCTATGAGGACACAAAAAATCTGCAAAAGGACATAGACAGGCGAAGTGAGTGGGCAAAAATTTGGCAGATGGAGTATAATGTTGGAAAGTGTGAGGTCATGCACTTTGGCAGAAAAAATAAAATTATTTAAATGGAGAAAGATTGCAAAGTGCCGCAGTACAGCGGGACTTGGGGCTACTTGTGCATGAAACACAAAAGGATAGTATGCAGCAAGTGATCAGGAAGGCCAATGGTATCGTGGCCTTTATTGCAAAGGGAATGGATATAAAAGCAGGGAAGTCTTGCTACAGTTATACAAGGTATTGGTGAGACCACACCTGGAATACTGCGTGCAGTTTTGGTTTCCATATTTACAAAAGGATATACCTGCTTTGGAGGCAGTTCAGAGAAGGTTCACTAGGTTGATTCCGGGGATGAGGGGATTGACTTATGAGGAAAGGTTAAGTAGGTTGGGCCTCTACTCATTGGAGTTCAGAAGAATGAGAGGTGATCTTATTGAAACATATAAGATTTTGAGGGGGCTTGACAAGGTGGATGCAGAGAGGATGTTTCCACTGATGGGGGAGACTAGAACTAGAGGGCATGATCTTAGAAAAAGGGGCCGCCCATTTAAAACAGAGATGAGGAGAAATTTCTTCTCTCAGAGGGTTGTAAATCTGTGGAATGTGCTGCCTCAGAGAGCTGTGGAAGCTGGGACATTGAATAAATTTAAGACAGAAATAGACAGTTTCTTGAGCGATAAGGGGATAAGGGGTTATGGGGAATGGGCGGGGAAGTGGAGCTGAGTCCATGATCAGATCAGTCATGATCTTATTAAATGGCGGGGCAGGCTCAAGAGGCCGTATGGCCTACTCCTGTTTCTATTTCTTATGTTCTTATGTTCTTATGTGAGCCTGGTGGATGAACTGGTAATGTGTAGTGTGCTTGTTAAACCTTTGTTAATAAACTAACTAGTTCTTACTAGCAATGTGTTGCTATGAATTCTTAAGCAAAGAACACATAAAGCAAATACATTACATGCATAAACCACTTTCGGGTGCCATGAGGTGGTGAAAGGCGCTAAAGAAATGCGACACTTTCATTACACATGTTTTAAATTAGATGGGCTCTAGTGCATACACATAACAAAATGAGATAACAACCATTCTTTTCCCCAACAGCTGATCCTGAAGTTTGTTTTGTGCTGATTGACTGGGAGAGAAAAAATTGACCAATCCCAATGTACAGGGCCTTGTTATGCATTTCCAACCCTTCCTCATAAACGTCTGAAAGGACTATTCTCCAATATCTACGCTGTAGACATCTCTGAAGAACTAGCCCCAGAATTACCTTTGATGAAAATAAAGTTTTCATTCCATGAGACACGGATAAACTATAGACATTTAAAATTAGCCGCATCCTCAAAATGAGGTTCAAACGCTTAAAATCTAGGATGACGCTCCAGTGCAGTACTGAGGGAGTGGTGGATGTAAAAGATCCCATGGCACTATTTCAAAAAAGCGCAGGGAGTATAACATTTATCCCTCAACCAAAGCCTAAAAAATCCCCAGATGATCTGATCATTACCACATTGCTGTTTGCGAGAGCTTACTGTGCACAAATTGGCTGCCGCATTTCCTACATTACAACAATGACTACATTTCAAGAGTAATTCAATGGCTTTGGGATGCCCTGAGGTTGTGAAAAATGCTGTGTAAATGCAAGTCTTTCTTTGCAACACTGCCATATCAATGTGTATGGATTGAAGCCCTGGCAACCTTTCATCCCAAGTTAATCAGGTTACAGAGTCTCTGAAGGGCAGACGGTGATTTAATTCCAAATGCACAGATTGGATTGTGTGTTCCAAATGTTGTCAGGTATCAACATAAGAACATAAGAACATAAGAATTAGGAACAGGAGTAGGCCATCTAGCCCCTCGAGCCTGCTCCGCCACTCAACAAAATCATGGCTGATCTGGCCGTGGACTCAGCTCCACTTACCCGCCCTCTCCCCGTAACCCTTAATTCCCTTATTGGTTAAAAATCTATCTATCTGTGACTTGAATACATTCAATGAGCTAGCCTCAACTGCTTCCTTGGGCAGAGAATTCCACAGATTCACAACCCTCTGGGAGAAGAAATTCCTTCTCAACTCGGTTTTAAATTGGCTCCCCCGTATGTTGAGGCTGTGCCCCCTAGTTCTAGTCTCCCCGACCAGTGGAAACAACCTCTCTGCCTCTATCTTGTCTATCCCTTTCATTATTTTAAATGTTTCTATAAGATCACCCCTCATCCTTCTGAACTCCAACGAGTAAAGACCCAGTCTACTCAATCTATCATCATAAGGTAACCCCCTCATCTCCGGAATCAGCCTAGTGAATCATCTCTGTACCCCCTCCAAAGCCAGTATATCCTTCCTTAAGTAAGGTGACCAAAACTGCACGCAGTACTCCAGGTGCGGCCTCACCAATACCCTATACAGTTGCAGCAGGACCTCCCTGCTTTTGTACTCCATCCCTCTCGCAATGAAGGCAAACATTCCATTCGCCTTCCTGATTACCTGCTGCACCTGCAAACTAACTTTTTGGGATTCATGCACAAGGACCCCCAGGTCCCTCTGCACCTCAGCATGTTGTAATTTCTCCCCATTCAAATAATATTCCCTATTACTGTTTTTTTTCCCAAGGTGGATGATCTCACACTTTCCGACATTGTATTCCATCTGCCAAACCTTAGCCCATTCGCTTAACCTATCTAAATCTCTTTGCAGCCTCTCTGTGTCCTCTACACAACCCGCTTTCCCACTAATCTTTGTGTCATCTGCAAATTTTGTTACACTACACTCTGTCCCCTCTTCCAGGTCATCTACGTATATTGTAAACAGTTGTGGTCCTAGCACCGATCCCTGTGGCACACCACTAACCACCGATTTCCAACCCGAAAAGGACCCATTTATCCCGACTCTCTGCTTTCTGTTCGCCAGCCAATTCTCTATCCATGCTAATACATTTCCTCTGACTCCGTGTACCTCTATCTTCAAGAAGTATTGCAACTGCGGAGGTGTGAACATCATTGAGATTTCCTGTACCATGAGTGCAAAGTTTGCTGCAATGTATACGTGTGTTAAAATGGAATCTTCAAAGAGTGATTTGACATCTGGGAAGGACATCCGTACACATCAGAAACAGTCTTGTAGGCTCTTGTGCCTCACTGCCAATATTTGCCAGGGGTCAATAGGAGCTCCAAAAGCAATCATCTCCCTAACCCCCCCATTGAGATCCTCCTGCAAACCCGCTCCTTTGACCACCCCTCCTGATATCTCCTTTTCTGGTTCGACATCCATCATGAAGTGGAGCGATCAGGGGGCGCTCTGAGTTGGAAGAGCAGAGGATGATGGGAGATAGGGCTGAAACAGATTGCACAGGTCAGGTGAAGAAAGGCTTTGTGGAGACTTGAAGACGAGGGCAGTGATCTTCTAGTCAATGTCGTGGGATAGAACAGTGGACAGGGATGATGGGCAGGCTTTGAGCAGGATAGGATGATGTACTAACTAGTGCTCTCAAAATAAACATCTTGCCCAAATCAGAGATGCCCAGTCTGTGGCACTAAGGTCATTTACAACTCTCAAACCCTGCCAATGTAGCCTTTGATGCCCAGTCAACTGGGTCCTATTGTGCTTATATTTTTTACTCGCTGGTTTAATATGTTTCAGTCTCGTAGGCCTGGAGCTTTTGTTGCCCCATTGATGAATAAATCCTAAACCAAGGTCTGTTAGCAGTGCACAATATGTGTCTCCCATTAATGTAATGGACCAAGGAATTAATCTTTAAATGTGGCCAGGGGCCAATAGGAGCTCCAAAAGCAATCATCTCCCTAACCCCCTGCAACTCCCTCTCCTCCATTGAGATCCTCCTCCTGATTTCTCCTTTTCTAGCTCGACATCCATCATGAAGTGGAGGGATCAGGGGGCGTTCTGAGTTGGAAGAGCAGAGGATGATGGGAGATAGGGGATGATGTGGCCCCCGAGATTCCATTGTATGCACCTCAATGCCACACAAAGACAAAAGTCTTCTTCTTAGGCCGTCCCTCGGAGTCGAGGATGACTTGCTCCCACATTAACATGAGTTCTAAGGTGGCTGATGAGTCAAATGCAAGTTCTACAGACCCTGTCACAGGTGGGGCAGGTGGTGGTTGAAGGGACGGGTGGGTGGGGTGCTTGGTTTGCTGTACCTCCTTCCACTGTTTGTACTTGACTTCTGTGTGCTCCTGACGAAGAGACTCGAAGTGTTCGGCGCCTTCCTGAATGCTTCTTCTCCATTTTGAGCGGTCATGGTCCAGGGATTCCTAAGAGTCGGTGGGGATGTTACATTTTTTCAGGGAGGCTTTGAGGGTGTCCTTGTCGCATTTTCTCTACCCTCCTGGGGCTCGCTTGCTGTGACGGAGCTCGGAGTAGAGTGCCTGTTTCGGGAGTCTTGTATCAGGCATGTGGACTATGTGGCCCGCCCATCGGAGCTGATTGAATGTGATCCATGCTTCGATGCTGGGAACACTGATGTTGGTGCACCTATCCTGCCGATGGATTTGCAGAATTTTGCGGAGGCTACGTTGGTGGTACTTCTCCAGTGCTTTGAGATGCCTGCTGTACATGGTCCATGTCTCTGAAGCATAAAGGAGGGTGGGTATCACTACTGCTCTGTAGACCATGAGCCAGGTGCCAGGTTTCAGATCTTGGTCTTCAAACACTCTTTTCCTCAGGAAACCGATGGCTGCACTGGCACACTGAAGGCAGTGTTGGGTTTTGTCATCGATGTCTACCCTCGCTGACAGGAGGCTCCTAAGGTCTGGAAAGGGGTCCACGCTGTCCAAGGTCTTGTCGTGGATCTTGATGATAGGGGGGCAGTACTGTGAGGGGCCGGTTGGTAGAGAACCTTTGTCTTACGGATGTTTAATGTAAGGCCCAGACTCTCGTACGCTTCAGTGAAGGTGTCAACGATGGTTTGGAGTTCGACCTCTGAGTGTGTGCAAACGCAAGGTCACTATACATATCATAATCCCCTTAGCCACCTTTTCTGGACAAACAGACTAAAGCCACTCAAAACTTGCCATGGGAAGCTACAAAAACACTTCTTACTAGCGGGCTGCCCAGATGCTGGATCAATATGCAATGTGCAATTTCAGCCATGGCTCAGTGGTAGCACTCTCTTAGAAGGTTGTGAGTTTAAGTCCCACTCCAGAGACTTGAGCATAAAATCTAGAATGATACTCCAGTGCAGTGCTGAGGGAATGCTGTACTGTCGGATGTGCTGTCTTTTGGATGAGATATAAAACCGAGGTCCTGTCTGACCTCTCAGGTGGATGTAAAAGATCCCATGGCACTATTTTGAAGAAGAACAGGGGAGTGTAATCCCTCAACCAAAACCTAAAAAAACCCAGATTATCTGGTCATTATCACATTGCTGTTTGTGGGAGCTTGCTGTGCGCAAATTGGCTGCCGCGTTTCCTACATTAGAACAGTGACTACACTTCAAAAAAAGTACTTCATTGTAATGCACTTTGGAACATCCTAAGGTCGTGAAAGGCACTATATAAATGCAAGTTCTTTCTTTTCTTGACAATTGCAGCACATTTCAAATCCTGCAAAAGCACGAAACAGAACTCTGACTGAGCAGAGATGATTCCATTGCTTACAGAACATGCAGGTCTGGGCCACTTGGGACAATGCCAGCTAACCACTGGCAATAATGGAGATCTGTCTCTTCACATAACCACACCAGTCAGTAGGAGAGGAGGCAAGACAAAGGTTTTTCATCAGAAAAATTAACCCACAGAAGGTTTAAGTGAAAGGTGAGGCTGGGATTTGAACTCAATCAACAAGAACTTTATGTCCACAAACTCCTTTCTGTTGAAAACAACTAAAAAAACATGTTTTTTCACTTTTCTCTTCTGACTGCTGCTGAGAGGCAGTTCAATGAGCACCAGTGCCATTCTTCACACGTGTGGGTGTGCCCAGGCCATATTGTTGCCGGGCTATTCGACTGTGACACACATCACAATTGAGTCTAATCCAGTCCCCGACTGACATCGGCACAATTTCCAGCTGGGGGGGAGGGCGGAGTGACGGTCCAGGGTTCAGGAAAGGGGGACCCCAGCCCGTTTCTTTTGCCTCCCTAGATCTCGGATGCAGAGGACACTTAAAGAACCCCTAACAGCTGAGACAGAGACTAGCTAGATCAGCACAGATTGGGAAATCGAACATGGAACCTTCCTGCTCTGTATTGCTCAGTCACATCGCACTGGGGGAGGCCTGTCAGTGATCATTTTTTCTCAATAGCTATTGTAATGTGTATGCACCTGTGAGTATGTTTACAGGTTTGTAAGCTGTTGCTCCTCCCTCGGGAGCCGGCGCCTCACAACTTGAGCCTCCTCCGGGAAATCCCCTCCATGCCATTCAGTTCTGCGTGGAGGGGATTCCTGTACGGGCTGCTCTTGCACACTCTCAACCTTGCCATCATTGTCTGCCGTCCAGACACACCATGGCGTACCATCTTGCCGTCTGGAGGAGGCGGGGGTCCCCAATGGAGTGCTCTCTACGCGGGAGTCCTCCCACTATTTATTGGGGACTTGGCCTGGAGGGTGGTGCACGGAGCAGTCCCATGCATAAATGTTTAAGCCGGTTCACGGACTCCCAGGGCCGCCTGCAATTTCTGCGGTCTGGAGGAGTCTGTGTTCCATTTTTTTATGGAATGTGCGAGCTATCAGCCCCTATTCAACTATTTGAAGGGGCTGCTCCTCAAAATCTGGTTGCACTTCAGTCCCACGCTCCTGATCTTTGGGCACCCTGTGCGGAGGGGAGCGGGTAGGTCCGAGGGCCTCCTCGTGGGACTGCTCCTGGGCACAGCCAAGGGGGCCATCAGCCAGTCCATGCAGCGGGCGGTCGAGGGGGTCATTCAGCCCGACTGCCTGCCTCTCTTCCGCGGTTACATCCGAGCCAGGGTGTCCCTGGAGATGGACCACGCTGTGTCCACCGGTACGCTCGCGGCCTTCTACGAGAGGTGGGCACCGGAGGGACTGGAGTGCATCATCACCCCCGGCAAACAAATTTTAATTTGATTTAAGTTACAGTACAAAGTTTAATTTGTTTAATGTGTTGGTTTTAGTGTCCCTCTTTAATCAGGGGACATTCGATTTACAGATCAACTTAAAATTGTTGTAGAGCTGTTGCATTGTGAGTGGCTTAGTCAGTCACGTGATGTTGACAAGACTCAATAAAACCCCAGTCAGTTGGGCCTAGGTCATCCATGATGAGGTATGCAGTTGTGAGCTTCGTGGATGATCTGGTAATGTATAGTGTGGAAGGACATTCTTGCTATTGAGGGAGTGCAGCGAAGATTCACCAGACTGATTCCCAGGATGGCGGGACTGACCTATCAAGAATGACTGGATCAACTGGGCTTGTATTCACTGGAGTTCAGAAGAATGAGAGGGGACCTCATAGAAATGTTTAAAATTCTGATGGGTTTAGACAGGTTAGATGCAGGAAGAATGTTCCCAATGTTGGGGAAGTCCAGAACCAGGGGTCACAGTCTAAGGATAAGGGGTAAGCCATTTAGGACCGAGATGAGGAGAAACTTCTTCACCCAGAGAGTGGTGAACCTGTGGAATTCTCCACCACAGAAAGTTGTTGAGGCCAATTCACTAAATATATTCAAAAAGAAGTTAGATGGGGAAGCTAGGGGGATCAAGGGGTATGGCGAGAAAGCAGGAATGGGGTACTGAAGTTGCATGTTCAGCCATGAACTCATTGAATGGCGGTGCAGGCTAGAAGGGCCGAATGGCCTACTCCTGCACCTATTTTCTATGTTTCTATGTTTCTAAATACATTACAGCTATAACAATGGGGGGAAAACATTAATTGGCCAATCACAACGGGTCGCTTGTTGTGAGGAAGGAAATTGTTTGCCAGCCAATGAGGAAAAAAAACATGCTGATAATACACTCTTCAATCATCTGTCTGATCCTCAAACTTCCTTCCACAACATACATCAGGTCACGACTCCATGAACTGTCCTGTGAGGCAGAACCACTGCATTCTAATGAGACTGAAGTGGAGAACATTTGATTGCTGACGGATGTAATCTTTAGATGAAAAGGACTATGAAAACAGGATCCTGTTTTCTTATTTAAATATTTTCAGGAAATCATTATCTAATGTTCTGTTGGATAAGAATTTCCTACAGCCGGCCAGGCTAGATGCCAGTAGACTGGAGTATAAACCATGATAAACAGCTGCAAAAACCCGAGCTTTTGTAAGTTAAAAACTGCCAAATATTCACCTCACACATGGCAACGCAGCATCCCAATGAACGCCGAACACCTCATGGAAAGAGTGACATTACTAGGATGGAGAGCCAACAGGCAGTTTACAGAAATCTATTGGCTCTGCCGCCTTTTGTGGGGAGGAGAGGGCGTGGGGGATTTGGCTTATTATTGGACCCTGCTACCACAAGAAAATGTAGCTTTCTCTTCTCCCCATTTAAAAAAAAATCGCTATTCTTTTTTTTCCCAGTGCAGGGAATCGCGGCATGTTGCACTTCAGCTCTCAATGTCAACGTCCAAGTGTATCAGATGATTAAATGAATTGATGGGGTAGATAGAGAGGAACTAGTTCCTCTTGTGGTGGTGGTTGGGGTGGGGGGAGTCCAGAACAAGAGGGGGCATAACCTTAAAATTAGAGTCATGGGTGATGTCTGGGAGCACTTCTTCACACAGAGTGTAGTGGAAATCTCTCCCCTCACCCCGCCCCCCCACCCCCGACAAAAACAAGGTGTTGAGGCTGGGGGCTCAATTGAAAATGTCAAAACTGAGGTTGCTAGGTTTTTGTTAGATAAGGGTATGAAGGGTTACGGAACCAAGGTGGGTAGATGGAGTTACAATACAGATCAGCCACGATCTAATTGAATGGAGGGACAGCTCGAGGGGCTGAATGGTCTACTCCTGTTCCTATGTCCAGCACTCCCAAATCAGATTTGCCTTGTGAGATGCACTTCTACTTTGCCTCAGTAAATGTGATTCACCCCCAATTTTAGCAGAGCACCATCTCTGCCCCAGTGTGACATCTTCCATTGCCCAAACCAGTCTGTGGCCTATCCAAGTGTGAGAAAGTGGAGAGAGAATTTGATACATGGAACTGAATCAACTCATTTTACATAGAACCTCCCAAACCCGAAACCTCTACCACCTAGAAGGACCACCTGGGAGCACCATTAACTGAAAGTTCCCCTTCAAGTCACACACACTATGTTGACTTGAAAATATATCGCGAGTCCTTCATCGTCGCTGGGTGAAAATCTGGAACTTCCTCACTAACAGCACTGTGGGAGCACCTTCACCACAAGGACTGCAGCGGTTCAAGAAGGCGGCTCACCGCCACCTTCTCAAGGGCAAGAGCCAGAGTGATCTCCTGGACGAGTTTTGATCGCCTAGATGGGTCGGAGAGGAATTTTCCAGATTTCTTTTCCCAAATTGGCCTGTTTTTTTTTTAACTGGTTTGTTGCCTCTCCCAGGAGATCACATGGTTTCGGGTGGGGTGGAGTGTATACGTTATGATATGCAAGGGATCGCAATTGTGTGGGACAGGCTCAATGGACCAGAGGGTCTTTACCTGTTGGTATGTTGGTAATGAGGGATGGGCAATAAATGCTGGCCTTGCCAGTGACGCCCACAACACATGAATGAATGAAAGAAACACAGGATCTTTACAGCCAGCACACAAAGGGAACCGTTCATCCCATCGGACTGGGCTGGGGGTCAGCAACTCTGGGTGGATGCATTCCTGGAGATTTCATCAACCGCCCCGCCAGTCAAACAACTGTTTTTTTTCCATCTCAAATATTTTTTATAACGAATTAGCACAAATGTTCAAAGAGAATGAAAAAAAGAACGCACCACTTTTGATTGCCCTGTGATTTCTCTCCAGGGTTTGGTCGATGCAGTGCTCAGGTGATTACTCTTTCATTCCTGGAGACTCCGGGGCAATCTTACAGCACAGAAGGAGGCCATTTGGCCCATCGTGCCTGTGCCGGCTCTTTGAAAGAGCTACCACTCCCCTGCTCTTTCCCTATAGCCCTGCCAATTTTTACTTTTCGAGTATTTATCCAATTCCCTTAACCTAAGAACATAAGAAATAGGAGCAGGAGTAGGCCATTCGGCCCCTCGAGCCTGCCCCACCATTCAATAAGATCATGGCTGATCTGACCTTGGCCTCAACTCCACTTCCCTGCCCGCTCCCCATGACCCTTGACTCCCCTATAGTTCAAAAATCTGTCGATCTCCATCTTAAATATATTCAAAGACCCAGCCTCTACAGCTCTCTGGGGTAGAGAATTCCACAGATTCACAACCTTATGAACGTTACTATTGAATCAGTTTCCACCATCCTTTCAAGCAGTGCATTCCATATCATAACAACTCGCTGCGTAAAAATAATTCTCCTCATTTGTTCTTTGATAAGATGATCACTCTTTGTGTGAAGAATTTCTTGACGTGGATCCTAAACACTGTTAAGATCTGTTGGCAAATAGCAGAGATGTTCTAAATGTTTGATATTCATGGACAAAATCTGCCGATAATGATGAATAGTGGGCCTGTTTCATTCAATGATGTCGCCCCTTCAACATGAACTGCCAAAAGCGAGAGATGTTCAGATATGCAACCGACAGCACAGGCCATGAAAACAGGATACGCTCTCAAATTTTGTCTCGAAAACCATTATCTAACACTCGACTGATAACGTTTGCTCGCAGACACCCAGGCAGGCTGCCAGGGAATTGGAGTGAAACCTTGGAATTCCATGTGAACCACCAGCTTTCAATACAAAACAAAACACACAGGCAGCACAGGATTCTGAGGAGATGGAATGATACGCGAGACAATCCAGTTACTGGCCTGACAGACGGAGGATGTCATGACCCATCATCATCATAAGCAGTCCTTCGGAGCGAGGATGACTTGCTTCCACGCCAAAAAGCGATGAGTTCACAGATGTTTCAATGAAGGACTGAATATTCCAGATTCCGAACTACGCGTTGAAGGGTGGAAGATGCCGGTGTGTGGATTTTTTTAACGTGTGGTGGCTGTTACACATCAGCCATCACACGGGCTTGACAGAGCTAGGTCTTGGTCCAGTGGCAAGGAATTCTCTACCACAGAAAGTTGTTGAGGCCAATTCACTAAATATATTCAAAAAGGAGTTAGATGAGGTCCTTACTACTAGGGGGATCAAGGGGTATGGCGAGAAAGCAGGAATGGGGTACTGAAGTTGAATGTTCAGCCATGAACTCATTGAATGGCGGTGCAGGCTAGAAGGGCCGAATGGCCTACTCCTGCACCTATTTTCTATGTTTCTATGTTTCTATGTTTCTATTACCCAAGACGTCTGGAGACCATCTCTGCTGCACTGACCTAGTGCGTACACATATCTCAGTGTGGGCAAGCAAGTGCTGCCCCTGGGCCATCACCTCTTCTGGGCCTCAAACTCATGCCTCTCCTGGGCCCCGGTCACTTCCCATATCTGTGACCCATATCACAGTGCTGTTACATCATGTGACCCATATCACAATGCGGTTAGACCACGTGACCACTATCACAGTGTCATTACACCATGTGACCCATATCACAGTGTCATTACCCCATGTGACCCATATCACAGTGCTGTTACACCATGTGACCTATATCACAGTGTCATTACACCATATGACCTATATCACAGTGTCATTACACCATGTGACCCATATCAAAGTGCTGTTACACCATGTGACCCATAATCACAGTGTCGTCACACCATGTGACCCATATCACTGTGTTGTTACACCATGTGACCCATATCACAATGTCATTACACCATGTGACCCATATCACAGTGTCATTACACCATGCGACCCATATCACAGTGCCATTACAACAAGCGACCCGTAGCACAGTGCCGTTACACCATGTGACCCATATCACAGTGTCGTTACACCATGTGACCCATATCAGTGTCGTTACACCATGTGACCCACATCACAGTGTCATTACACCATGTGACCCACATTACAGTGTCATTACACCATGTGACCCATATCACAGTGCTGTTACACCATGTGACCCATGTCACAGTGCTGTTACACCATGTGACCCATATCAGTGTCGTTACACCATGTGACCCACATCAGTGTCGTTACACCATGTGACCCACATCACAGTGTCGTTACACCATGTGACCCACATTACAGTGTCATTACACCATGTGACCCATATCACAGTGTCAGTACACCATGTGACCCATATCACAGTGTCATTACACCATGTGACCCATATCGAAGTGTCATTACACCATGTGACCCATATCACAGTGTCATTACATCACGTGAACCATATCACCGTGTCATTACATCATGTGACCCATATCACAGTGCGATTAGACCACGTGACCACTATCACAGTGTCATTACACCATGTGACCCATATCACAGTGTCATTACCCCATGTGACCCGTATCACAGTGCTGTTACACCATGTGACCTATATCACAGTGTCATTACATCATATGACCTATATCACAGTGTCATTACACCATGTGACCCATATCAAAGTGCTGTTACACCACGTGACCCATATCGCAGTGCCGTTACACCATGTGACCCATATCGCAGTGTCGTTACACCACTTGACCCATATCAGTGTCGTTACACCATGTGACCCATATCACAGTGTCATTACACCATGTGACCCATATCAGTGTCATTACACCATGTGACCCATATCACAGTGTCACTACACCATGTGACCCATATCACAGTGTCATTATACCATGTGACCCATATCAGTGTCGTTACACCATGTGACCCATATCGCAGTGCCGTTACACCATGTGACCCATATCGCAGTGTCGTTACACCATGTGACCCATATCACAGTGTCATTACATCACATGAACCATATCACAATGCTGTTACACCATGTGACCCATATCACAGTGTCATTACACCATGTGACCCATATCACAGTGCTGTTACACCATGTGACCCATATCACAGTGTCATTACACCTTATCAGTACACCATGCGACCCATATCATAGTGTCATTACACCATGTGACCCATATCACAGTGTCACTACACCATGTGACCCATATCACAGTGTCATTATACCATGTGACCCATATCAGTGTCGTTACACCATGTGACCCATATCGCAGTGCCGTTACACCATGTGACCCATATCGCAGTGTCGTTACACCATGTGACCCATATCACAGTGTCATTACATCACATGAACCATATCACAATGCTGTTACACCATGTGACCCATATCACAGTGTCATTACACCATGTGACCCATATCACAGTGCTGTTACACCATGTGACCCATATCACAGTGTCACTACACCATGTGACCCATATCACAATGTCATTACACCATGTGACCCATATCACAGTGCTGTTACACCATGTGACCCATATCACAGTGCTGTTACACCATGTGACCAATATCAGTGTCGTTACACCATGTGACCCACATTACAGTGGCATTACACCATGTGACCCATATCACAGTGTCATTACACCTTATCAGTACACCATGCGACCCATATCATAGTGTCATTACACCATGTGACCCATATCGCAGTGTCATTACACCATGTGACCCATATCGCAGTGTCGTTACACCATGTGACCCATATCGAAGTGTCATTACACCATGTTACCCATATCACAGTGTCATTACATCACGTGAACCATATCACCGTGTCATTACAACATGTGACCCATATCAGTGTCATTACACCATGTGACTCATATCACAGTGCCATTACACCATGTGACCCACATCAGTGTCGTTACACCATGTGACCCATGTCACAGTGTTATTACACCATGTGACCCATATCACAGTGTCGTTACACCATGTGACGCATATCACAGTGCTGTTACACCATGTGACCCATGTCACAGTGTTTACACCATGTGACCCATATCACAGTTTAATTACACCATGTGAGCCATATCGCAGTGTCGTTACACCATGTGACCCATATCACCGTGTCATTACACCATGTGACCCATATCACAATGCTGTTACACCATGTGACCCATATCACCATGTCATTACACCATGTGACCCATATCAGTGTCATTACACCATGTGACTCATATCACTGTGTTATTACACCATGTGACCCATATCACAGTGTCATTACACCATGTGATCCATATCACAGTGCCTTCACACCATGTGACCCATATCAGTGTCATTACACCAAATGACTCATATCACAGTGCCATTACACCATGTGACCCACATCAGTGTCGTTACACCATGTGACCCATGTCACAGTGTTGTTACACCATGTGACCCATATCACAGTGCCATTACACCATGTGACCCATGTCACAGTGTTGTTACACCATGTGACCCACATCACAGTTTCATTACACCATGTGACCCATATCACAATGCTGTTACACCATGTGACCCATATCACCATGTCATTACACCATGTGACCCATATCAGTGTCATTACACCATGTGACTCATATCACTGTTATTACACCATGTGACCCATATCACAGTGTCATTACACCATGTGATCCATATCACAGTGCCTTTACACCATGTGACCCATATCAGTGTCATTACACCATGTGACTCATATCACAGTGCCATTACACCATGTGACCCACATCAGTGTCGTTACACCATGTGACCCATGTCACAGTGTTGTTACACCATGTGACCCATATCACAGTGCCATTACACCATGTGACCCATGTCACAGTGTTGTTACACCATGTGACCCACATCACAGTTTCATTACACCATGTGACCCATATCACAGTGTCGTTACCCATATCGCCGTGTCATTACACCATGTGACCCATATCACAGTGTCATTACACCATGTGATCCATATCACAGTGTCGTTACCCATATCGCCGTGTCATTACACCATGTGACCCATATCACAGTGTCATTACACCATGTGATCCATATCACAGTGCCTTTACACCATGTGACTCATATCAGTGTCATTACACCATGTGACTCATATCACAGTGCCATTACACCATGTGACCCACATCAGTGTCATTACACCATGTGACCCATGTCACAGTGTCGTTATGCCACATTATCAGGACTTGGGGGTCTCATTCTATGGAGCAATGCATTTTTGCAAAATTCTACACGGATTGCTAAAATGAAATGAGCAATATTCCAATCACTGATGTAGTGTGTGGCAGGTGTGACAGACTAACAATAGGGAATAATGTCCCAACCCCAATTGCTGCATTAGAGGGAGGAAGTGTTTCGTCTCGTTACTCCAGCCATCCTGGTGTGGGGCAGGCTTGGTGAACCAGCTGTTCTTTTCCTGCCCGTCAATTTCCTATGTTGATCTGAATATACACTGTCTTAACTATGTTTCACATCTGGGAGGAGGAGCCTCCCTATCTCCGTTTAATGACTCCATTTGAGTCCTTGGTGTGCGAGAGGCTTCAAACTCACTCCTCTGGCTCTCCCTTCCTGTATCTAAGTGGTGTGAAACTGCCCCATTCACATTTGCCCCCAAGTGAATGTTCAGGTCTTGCTGTTTAAATGAATGAAACAGTAGGTGGTGCTGAGTGACTGTTTCCCATTCGCACGCACATCCTCGATGTAACCAGTTTAACATCGGCAAGCCCCAGGCTGTTTAAAATGACTTGTAAATTAGACATAAATTATTGTTTTATAACTGCAATGCCTGCAGATTATTAAAGGCAAACGGGGCACGTGTCTTACTCTGAGGCAGCTGACAGAGTGGTGTGACACTGCCTCAGTAAGACGCTTGTTACTAAAATTGTTTCCAATGGCAACACGACAGAGAGGATAAAACAACAATGAGCGGATAACACAAGAGGAGCATGGAACTCGTGACAGTTCAGATTTGAGCGGGTTCAGTGCTGCATCCATCTCATCACAATGAAGAGGATTTGTGTTTGTATCAACGCTTTCTCAGACTCACTTTGCATTGCGAGGTATGACTGCCGGTGAATGGAATTTTTACTCCATCCCCTCCCTTCCCAACCAGTCAAGGCAGCAAGCGCTTTCCCTTGCTATAAAGTACTGTAGCCGATGTTGGAAGCCGTACACTTTAATGGTTTCTCATTACATTTCTGCTACAGCTGTCTTAGCGGAGTTGTTAACCTAATTTACACCTCTATTAAAATAGCACCAGTCCTCTTCTATCACCAACTTAGAGGCTATTGAGTTCAGTTACTCACTAATATTTTTTATGAGGGCCACAATCTCAATAAATGTAGATCTATCAGTCAGTAAGTCTGTTTATTGCAGCTGGCTGAATGAGGGTTCTGGTCCTCCTACAAGGGCAGGGCCTCTTTAAGAACCTCTCCTTTAAAGATAATTGCACCTATCCCCAGCCAGGTGAACATAAAAAGGGAAGTTCAGAGGAAGTAAAGGCGGGTGGTTCAGTGAGGGTGAGTGAGTGAGTGAGTGGAGACTGAGCCATCTATCATCTATCCATCCATCCATCCATCCATCCAGTTACCTCTTCCAGCAAAATCCTAGAGCTGACAGGCGTGAGTGCAGCCCCAAAGACATGTGGAGCAAGGGCCCACGCATGAAGGGCCAATGGGTGAGAAGTGCCCTCTCTCTCCCCCGCCCCCCCATAATAATTGTCACTGCTACACAGCTAATGCAACAGTGCCTTAAGAATGTATTAAAACCCAAAGCTCAGAGAAGCACCTTTTACTGCATCATGATAATTTCTATTTCTCATACTTCTATTACGTCATTTCTCAAACAGAGGAGCCCATTTGTGCTAAATTCCAGGCCCCTCTAAGGTGTGAATATGTTTCAGTTTTGAGTTATGACTGGTCTAAGATGTGCCTCTTTGGGCTCTTTGCTTTGTCAATGGGAGCAGCCTCCAACTGAGCCATTTGAGATTACATAGGATTACATAGGATATATAGCTCAGAAACAGCCATTCGGCCCAACTAGTCCATGCCGGCGTTTATGCTCCACTTGAGCCTCCTCCTGTTTTTCCTCATCTAACTCTAACAGCATGACCCTCTATTCCCTTCTCCCTCATATGCTTGTCTAGCCTCCCCTTAAATGTATCTATGCTATTTGCTTCAACCCCTCCCTGTGGTAGCAAGTTCCACATTCTCACCTCTCTTTGGTTAAAGAAGTTCCTTCTGAATTCCCTATTTGATTTCTTGGTGACTATTTTATACTGATGGCCTCTAGTTATGCTCTTCCCCACAAGTGGAAACTCTCTGTATCTAATCCATTAAAACCTTTCATAATTATAAAGACCTCTATTAGGTCACCCCTCAGCCTTCCCTTTTCAAGAGAAAAGAGACCCAGCCTGTTCATCCTTTCCTGGTAGGTATAACCTCACATTTCTGGTATCATCCTAGTAAATCTTTTTTGTACCCTCTCCTGTGCCTCTATATCCTTTTTATAATATGGCGACCAGAACTGTAGACAGTACTCCAAGTGTGGTCTAACCAAGGTACGATACAAGTTTAGCATAACTTCTCAAATTTTCAATTCTATCCCTCTAGAACTGTCTGGGAGTTTCTTCAGGGATTTTTCCTGATCGGTCAGCATAACTTTGGCTGAAAGGCCAGATAAACCAACTTAAACGGGGTTTGCTCTGATCAACTGCCAAAGTCACGGGAGAACATCGGGAGAACCCACAAGTTCTCCATTCTGGAAGAGCAAGCGTCTTAATTGCCACTTTGTGCAGCGGTACCATCACGTGTTAGTAACTCGATGATGCCCAAGGACACACATGACATTTGTACCAAACTAATGATAACATTGCATCATATGTGATCTCAACACATCACAGGCTAGTAAAAAGCCTAGGAAAGGAAGAGAGGAAAAAATTGTCAGTCATGATGTTTGCAATGTTTAATAGCTTGGTGTCAGCCATGGTAGCACTCTCGCCTCTGAGTCAGGACAGAGATGAACGAGTTTGACTGTATAGCAGGCCATGTTACAGATACATTGTTGTGTTTGATTCTGATACCTGGTACCCAGTATAAATAGGTATTCCATTTCCCCAAACCGATGTCCCACTGCTCAATGAGTATTAGCAAAAGCCATCAAAAATTGAACACAGAACATCACCCTCTTCCCCTTGGATTACGCAGAGGTTTTGAGGAACTTGCAATGACTGCAAGTCAAATGAGGAGCCAACAAATTTCTCCATGTCCTGCTCCTCCACTGCCTCACAACGATTACATAGAAACATAGAAATTAGGTGCAGGAGCAGGACATTCGGCCCTTTGAGCCTGCACCGCCATTCAATAAGATCATAGCTGATTATTCAACTTCAGTACCCTTTTCCTGCTTTCTCTCCATACCTCTTGATCCCTTTAGCCGTAAGGGCCATATCTAACTCCCTTTTGACTATACCTAACGAACTGGCCTCAACAATTTTCTGCGGTAGAGAATTCCACAAGTTAACCACTTTCTTGAGTGAAAAAGTTTCTCCTCATCTCGGTCCTAAATGGCTTACCCCTTATTCTTAGACTGTGACCCCTGGTTCTGGAACTCCACAGCAATGGGAACGTTCTTCCTGCCTCTAACCTGTCCAATCCCGTCAGAATTTTATATGTTTCTATGAGATCTCCTCTCATTCTTCTAAACTCCAGTGGATACATAAGAACATAAGAATTAGGAACAGGAATCGGCCATCTAGCCCCTCGAGCCTGCTCCGCCATTTAAGATCAGGGCTGATCTGGCCGTGGACTCAGCTCCACTTACCCGCCCGCTCCCCGTAACCCTTAATTCCCTTATTGGTTAAAAATCTACCTATCTGTCCTTCCTCAGATTAGGGGACCAAAACTGTATTCCAGGTGTGGCCTCACCAAGGCTCTGTACAGCTGCAGTAAGACCTCCCTGCTCCTATATGCAAATCCTCTAGCTATGAAGGCCAACATGCCATTTGACTTCTTCACCGCCTGCTGTACCTACATGCCAAACTTCAATGACTGATGTACCAGGACACCCAGGTCTCGTTGCACCTCCCCTTTTCCTAATCTGCCGCCATCCAGATAGATAGATAGATACAAGCCCAGTTGATCCAGTCTCTCCTCATCTGTCAGTCCTGCCGTCCCAGGAATCAATCTGGTGAACCTTCGCTGTACTCCCTCAATAGCAAGAATGTCCTTCCTCAGATTAGGGGATCAAAACTGAACACAGTATTCCAGGTGTGGCCTCACCAAGGCTCTGTACAGCTGCAGTAAGACCTCCCTGCTCCTATACGCAAATCCTCTAGCTATGAAGGCCAACATGCCATTTGACTTCTTCACCGCCTGCTGTACCTACATGCCAAACTTCAATGACTGATGTACCAGGACACCCAGGTCTTGTTGCACCTCCCCTTTTCCTAATCTGCCGCCATCCAGATAATATTCTGCCTTCCTGTTTTTGCCCCCAAAGTGTAAAACCTCACATTTATCCACATTATACTGCATCTGCCATGCATTTGCCCACTCACCTAACCTGCCCAAGTTACCCTGCAGTCTCTTAGCATCCTCCTCACAGCTCACACCGCCACCCAGCTTCATGTCATCTGCAAACTTGGAGATATTACATTCAATTCCTTCATCTAAATCATTGATGTATATTGTAAATAGCTGGAGTCCCAGCACTGAACCCTGCGTAACCCTACTGGTCATTGCCTGCCAATCTGAAAAGGACCCGTTTATTCCAACTCTCTGCTTCCTGTCTGCCAACCAGTTCTCTATCCACGTCAATACATTACCCCCAATACCATGTGCTTTAATTTTGCACACTAATCTCTTATGTGGGACCTTGTCAAAAGCCTTTTGAAAGTCCAAATACACCACATCCACTGGTTCTCCCTTGTCCACTCTACTAGTTATATCCTCAAAAAATTCTAGAAGATTTGACGAGCATGATTTCCCTTTCATAAATCCATGCTGACTTGGACCGATCCTGTCACTGCTTTCCAAATGCGCTGCTATTTCATCTTTAATAATTGATTCCAACATTTTCGCCACCACCGATGTCAGGCTAACTGGTCTATAATTCCCTGTTTTCTCTCCCTCCTTTTTTAAAAAGTGGTGTTACATTAGCTACCCTCCAGTCCATAAGAACTGATCCAGAGTCAATAGAATGTTGGAAAATGATCACCATCGCATCCACTATTTCTAGGGTCACTTCCTTAAGTACTTTGGGATGCAGCCTGTCAGGCCCTGGGGATTTATCGGCCTTCAATCCCATCAATTTCCCTAACACAATTTCCTGACTAATAAGGATTTCCTTCAGTTCCTTCTTTTCGCTAGACCCTCAGTCCCCTAGTATTTCCGGAAGATTATTTGTGTCTTCCTTAGTGAAGGCAGAACCAAAGTATTTGTTCAATTGGTCTGCCATTTCTTTGTTCCCCATTATAAATTCACCTGATTCTGTCTAGAAAGAATCTATGTTGGTTTTCACTAATCTTTTTCTCTTCACATATCTATAGAAGCTTTTGCAGTCAGTTTTTATGTTCTCTGCAAGCTTCCTCTCATACTTTATTATCCCCCTCCTAATTAGACCCTTTGTCCTCCTCTGCTGAATTCTAAATTTCTCCCAGTCCTCAGGTTTGCTGCTTTTTCTGGCCAATTTATATGCCTCTTCCTTGGATTTAACACTATCCCTAATTTCCCTTGTTAGCCACGGTTAAGCCACCTTCCCCGCTTTATTTTTACTCCAGACAGGGATGTACAATTGCTGAAGTTCATCCATATGATCTTTAAAGTTGTTGAAGTTCATTGATGTAATCTACAAATGTCTGCCATTGCCTATCCACCATCAGCCCTTTAAGTATCATTTGCCAGTCTATCCTAGCCAATTCACGTCTCATACCATCGAAGTTATCTTTCCTTAAGTTCAGGACCCTAGTCTCTGAATTAACTGTGTCACTCTCCATCTTATTAAAGAATTCTACCATATTATGGTCACTCTTCCCCAAGGGGCCTCACAACAAGATTGCTAAATAGCCCTTTCTCATTACACAAGAACCAGTCGAGGATGGCCAGTTCTCCAGTTGGTTCCTTGATATATTGGTCGAGAAAGCCATCCCTAATAAACTCCAGGAAATCCTCCTCCACCGCATTGCTACCAACTTGATTAACCCAATCTATATGTAGATTAAAGTCGTCCATGATAATTGCTGTACCTTTATTGCACGGGGCATCCCTAATTTCTTGTTTGATGCCATCCCCAACCTCACTACTACTGTTTGGTGGTCTGTGCACAACTCCCACTAGCGTTTTCTGCCCTTTGGTATTCCGCAGCTCTACCCATACAGATTCAACATCATCCAAGCTAATGTCCCTCCTTACTATTGCGTTAATTTCTTCTTTAACCAGCAACGCTACCCCACCTCCTTTTCCTTTCTGTCTATCCTTCCTGAATGTTGAATACCCCTAGATGTTGAGTTCCCAGCCTTGGTCACCCTGGAGCATGTCTCCGTAATCCCAATTATATCATAATCGTTAATAGCTGCCTGCACAGTTAATTCATCCACCTTATTACGAATACACGTCGCATTGAGTCACAGAGCTTTCAGGCTTGTCTTTTTAACACTCTTTATCCCTTTAGAATTTTGTTGTAATGTGCCCCTTTTTGATTTTTGCCTTGGGTTTCTCTGCCCTCCACTTTTACTATTCTCCTTTCTATCTTTTGCTTCTGCCCCCATTTTATTTCCCTCTGTCTCCCTGCATAGGTTCCCTTCCCCCTGCCATATTAGTTTAACCCCTCCCCAACAGCACTAGCAAATACTCCCCCTAGGACATTGGTTCCGGTCCTGCCCAGGTGCAGAATGTCCGGTTTGTACTGGTCCCACCTCCCCCAGAACTGGTTCCAATGTCCCAGGAATTTGAATCCCTCCCTCTTGCACCACTCCTCAAGCCACGTATTCTTCTGAGCTATCCTGCAATTCCTACTCTGACTAGCAGGTGGCACTGGTAGCAATCGTGAGATTACTACCTTTGAGGTCCTACTTTTTACTTTAACTCCTAGCTCCCTAAATTCAGCTTGTAGGACCTCATCCTGCTTTATACCTACATCGTTGGTACCTATATGCACTACAACAACTGGCTGTTCACCCTCCCCCTTCAGAATGCCCTGCAGCTGCTCCAAGACATCCTTGACCCTTGCACCAGGGAGGCAACATACCATCCTGGAGTCTCGGTTGCGACCACAGATACGCCTGTTTATCCCCCTTACAATAGAATCCCTTATCACTATAGCTCTCCCACTCTTTTTCCTGCCCTCTTGTGCAGCAGAGCCACCCATGGTGCCATGAACTTGGCTGCTGCTGCCTTCCCCTGGCGAACCATCTCCCCCAACAATATCCAAAGCAGTATATCTGTTTTGGAGGGAGATGACCACAGGGGACTCCTGCACTACCTTCCTACTCCTGCTCTGCCTGATGGTCACCCATCCCCTATCTGCCTTTATAACCTTTACCTGCGGTGTGACCAACTCATTGAACGTGCTATCCACGACATCCTCAGCATCGCGCATGCTCCAGAGTGAATCCATCCGCAGCTCCAGTGCCGTCATGCGGTCTGACAGGAGCTGCAGCTGGATACACTTCCTGCACACAGCCGTCAGGGACACTGGAAGCGTACCTGATTTCCCACATGGCATAAGAGGAGCATGACACGGGTTTGGGCTCTCCTACCATGACTTAACTCTTAAAGTAACCTAAATTGGCAACAATGCCAAAGGGTTCTGACTGACAAGATAAGGAAAAAAGAAAAACTACTCTCCAATCAACCAGCCAATCACTTATCCTCTTGATGTGATGTCACACTTCGTTTTCTTTTTCTCCCAGGTTGGGGAGTCAGCACTGCTGGGAAAAACAAGTCAAAGCAACACCTCCTGCTCCCACTTAGCAAACTCTGATCTGCCACTTCACTCCGAGCAAGACTGCATCAAGCCCCCTCTTTTTATACTGTTCCTAGCTCACTCACCACTGGCCTGTTTAGGGAACCAGTTTTTACTAGCTGTCTAATTAACTAAGCTAGCTTGCTTGTTTGTCTCTGCTTAAACCTACAAGAATCCTATCTGTTTAATATTGCAGTTTTACTTAAATTTGTAATCTTATTTTACCTTTAGAAGCTACAAGAAATTGTCACTAGTAATTTACACCAATCTTGAAATGGTTTAAAAGGGATTAACCCTTAAAGTTCTCCCACTTACCAAACTCTTACCTTTGCACTCTGACCTGCTGCTGCATTAAATTGCAAGTGATCGGTGAGGACAGATGAAAACTTACTGTCACAGGATAAATTAAAAGAGCTTTCACAGTACTGAAGATTACCAGTTCACCGAGAGAATCATCTCAGAGCGTCCGATCGTGTCTTCATGCATTTTGGTTTGTAGCAGCAGAGAGCAAAAGAAAATCAATTTTCAGATGTCTGGACACCAATCCTGAAATTAAAAAAAGAAACACGTTTTGTAGACTTGCTGGTGAGTTCAAAGGATGCACCAAGCCTGAAAAATTAAACTTGTTTTCCATCTCTTTGTAACGAAAATGTTATTGGAGATCAATTGCACCAGGAGTGATATATTCGACGGCAGAAGATAAGTCTGGATGGTTAAGGTCGTATGTTGACTTTAGGCCAGCATTTGCACAGGTGAATCTGCACCCACTATGGATGGATGTTTGGCTTTTATCAAACGGCCCAATATATCTAGCAGCCTCTGTCGGTACAGGCCCGAAGTCCATGTGAGACTTGGTCATGCCGTGACCGTACGTTATTTTGTTTAACTTTTATCAGTTTTTTATGCCAACCTTTGTTCCCTTTGTGTGTGTGTGTGTGTGTGTGTGTGTGTGTGTGTGTGAGAGTTTGTGTGTGTGTGTGTGTGTGTGTGTGAGAGAGAGTGTGTGTGAATCTGTGTGAGAGAGTGTGTGTGTGTGTGTGTGTGTTAGTGGTTGTGTGTGTGTGTGAGTGTGTGGATGTGTGGGTGTGTGTGTGCGTAACACCTCTCAATGAACTGTTAACTCCACAGACGAGGATACCCGAAAGGGGAGATTGGGGCCTCGAGATCACTCCCAGCTATCCATTGTTTTATAATGCAAACCATAGAGTTGGCAACTGCAGTTTCCCTTTAACAGAGTTGGTCCTGGTGGGCGCGAGTTAGCGGGACCACCCTTGTGCTCGACACATGATGTTCTCAATAACAGATCAACAATTGAAATACAATCACTGCAAGATGGTATTTAAGACGCTTGCTTTTCCAGAATGGAGTCCTTGTGGGTTCTTCTGATCAGCCACCGTGACTTCTTGGCAGCTGATCGGAGCAAACCCCGTTTATCTGGTGTTTCAGCCAAAGTTATGGTGCCCGATCAGGAAACCCCCCCCCCCCCCCCAAGGAAACTCCCAGAGGGTTCTAGAGGGATAGAATTGAAAAGTAGAAAAGTTATGCTAAACTTGTATCGAACCTTGGTTAGACCACACTCGGAGTACTGTGTACAATTCTGGGTGCCATATTATAAACTGTGGTTGGTTATTGAATAACACAGTCAGTGTGAATTGTAAAGATATATCTATGGCTAGACTTTCAGTATATATCCGCCCATTTACCGCCCATTTAACACCCATAAAATCGTCAAGATTCAGTTTATCGCCCATATTTGATGATAAATGGAAACTACCGTCCGATTATCAGCGGTGAAACTTTTGGCATACAGGAATGAGCTGAATCGCCCGCCCATTTTTTTAATAAAGTCTGACATCATCACTCATGCAAGGCCCAGAATACTGTTTATAATGGAAACTAACGGCCAAATAATCACTGAGCGCTACTTTCGGCATTTCACCCATATACCGCCCAAATAATCGCTCACCTAAAAAGACCCTCAAGAAAAGCTGCACTCACCTGGCCTTAACCCGGCGGTCTGGATGCCATTTTGTAAATTGGAGGAAGTTTAATAAAAACCTGTTTCAAGTTGATGGGAGCATTGAAGTAATTCGTGAGTGATTTTAAGGGCATTTTAGAATCTTGCCAATCATCAACTCACATTGTGGTTAATTTCGTGTTTATATTGTGTTTGTTGAGGACAATTTAAGAATTTTGAAGACAGAGTAGGGCATTTATAGTAATGGGGCCTGTAATTGCTCAACCAGTATTGATGGCTACTCACATGCTGCAGAATAGAGATGGGAGAAGGTTCATTGAAGAGCATTATGTGCCCAATCAAAGAGGTGGTGGACTGCTGAGGAGAAGGAGACCTTACCCACAATGCATTTACACATTTACAGGGATAAACTATCGTACCTGGACATGTCCAATAACATGTGCGTTCGAAGGCTGCGCTTCCGAAAGGAGGATCTGCAGCCTACCAGCACCATCAGGACCACACTGCCCATTGAGGTTAAGATTACTGCGGCACTTTCTTTCTATGCATCAGACTCCTTTCAGGCCTCAGCTGGCGACATTTGCTGCATCTCTCAGCATGCCACACATTGCTGCATTCGACAGGTGACTGAAGCCCTTTACGCACGCAGGATGGACTTTATAAGCTTCCCTATGACCAGGGAGGCACAGAGTGAGAGGGCTTTGGGGTTTTGGAGAATAGCATACTTTCCCAAGGTGCAAGGAGCAATAGACTATATGCACATTGCCCTGCGAGCATCTTTACAGGATGCAGAAGTTTACTGTAACCGAAAGGGATGTGCAGCTCGTTGTCGACCACAAGCAAATAATCATATCAGTAAATGCAAATTTACCATGAAGCATCCATGATGCGCACATCTTGAGTAAGAGCACTGTCTCTGATCTGTTTAAGAGTCAGCCACAAGGTCACGGCTGGATGCTGGGGAATAAAGGATATGACCTTGCCAGCTGGCTCATGACCCCCCCAGTGAAAGACTCAGACAGAAGCTGAGAAGTGCAACAACGAAAGCCATATAGCCACACGCAATATCGTCGAAAAGATAATTGCTGAAACAGCGCTTCAGATGCCTGGACTACTCAGGAGGCAACCTACAATACCACCCTGAGCAGGTTGCTGAGTTCATTGTGGTGTGCTGTATGTTGTATAACCTAGCTATTAGGAGAGGACAACAATTGCCAGATGGGACCATCGGTGCACCTCAGGAGTGAGGGGAGGCGGAAGAGGAGGAGGAGGAGGACAAGGATCTTGGGGAGGACAATCAGCCTGGCGATGAACCTATGCCTCTACCCACCCTCACATTTATCTACATTATATTGCATCTGCCATGCATTTGCCCACTCACCTAATCTGTCCATGTCACCCTGCAGCCTCTTAGCATCCTCCTCACAGCTCACATTGCCACCTAGCTTGGTGTCATCTGCAAACTTGGAGATGTTACATTCAATTCCTTCGTCTAAATCATTGATGTATATTGTAAATAGCTGGGGTCCCAGCAGTGAAACTTGCGATACCCCACTAGTCACTGCCTGCCATTCTGAAAAGGACCCATTTATCCCTACTCTTTGCTTCCTGTCTGCTAACCAGTTCTCTATCCACGTCGATACATTACCCCCAATACCATGTGCTTTAATTTTGCACACTAATCTTTTGTGTGGGAACTTGTCAAAAGCCTTTTGATAGTCCAAATACACCACATCCACTGGTTCTCCCTTGTCCACTCTACTAGTTACATCCTCAAAAAATTATAGAAGATTTTTCAAGCATAATTTCCCTTTCATAAATCCATGTTGACTTGGACCGATCCTGTCACTGCTTTCCAAATGCGCTGCTATTACATCTTTAATAATTAATTCCAACATTTTCCCCACTACCGATGTCAGGCTAACCGGTCTATAATTCCCTGTTTTCTCTCTCCCTCCTTTTTTAAAAAGTGGGGTTACATTAGCTACCCTCCAACCCATAGGAACTGATCCAGAGTCTACAGAGTGTTGGAAAATGACCACCAATGCATCCACTATTTTTAGGGCCACTTCCTTAAGTACTCTGGGATGCAAACTATCAGGCCCTGGGGATTTATCGTCCTTCAATCCCAACAATTTCCTTAACACAATTTCCTGACTAATAAGGATTTCCTTCAGTTCCTCCTTCTCGCTAGACTCTCGGTCCCCTCGTATTTCCAGAAGATTATTTGTGCCTTCCTTCGTGAAGACAGAACCAAAGTATTTGTTCAATTGGTCTGCCGTTTCTTTGTGCCCCATTATAAATACACCTGATTCTGACTGCAAGGGACCTACATTTGTCTTCACTAATCTTTTTCTCTTCACATATCTATAGAAGCTTTTGCAGTCAGTTTTTATGTTCCCTGCAAGCTTACTCTCGCATTCTATTTTCCCCCTTCTAATTAAACCCTTCATTCTCCTCTGCTGAATTCTAAATTTCTCCCAGTCCTCAGGTTTGCTGCTTTTTCTGGCCAATTTATATGCCTCTTCCTTGGATTTAACACTATCCCTAATTTCCCTTGTTAGCCACGGTTGAGCCACCTTCCCCGTTTTAGTTTTACTCCAGACAGGGATGTACAATTGTTGAAGTTCATTCATGTGATCTTTAAATGTCTGCCATTGCCTATCCACCGTCAACCCTTTAAGTATCACTCGCCAGTCTATCCTAGCCAATTCATGTCTCATACCATCGAAGTTACCTTTCTTTAAGTTCAGGGCCCTAGTCTCTGAATTAACTGTGTCACTCTCCATCTTAATGAAAAATTCTACCATATTATGGTTACTCTTCCCCAAGGTGCCTCGCATAACAAGATTGCTAATTAATCCTCTCTCATTACACAACACCCAGTCTAGGATGGCCAGCTCTCTAGTTGGTTTCTTGACATATTGATCAAGAAAACCATCTCTTATACACTTCAGGAAACCCTCCTCAACCGTGTTGCTACCAGTTTGGTTAGCCCAATCTATATGTAAGTTAAAGTCACCCATGATAACTGCTGTACCTTTATTGCATGCATTCTTAATTTCCTGTTTGATGCTATCCCCAACTTCACTACTACTGTTTGGTGGTCTGTACACAACTCCCACTAATGTTTTCTGCCCTTTGGTGTTCCGTAGCTCTACCCATACAGATTTCACATCATCCAAGCTAATGTCCTTCCTTATTATTGCGTTAATCTCCTCTTTAACCACCAATGCTACCCCACCTCCTTTTCCGTTCTGTCTTTCCTTCCTGAATATTGAATACCCCTGGATGTTGAGTTCCCAGCCTTGGCCACCCTGGAGCCATGTCTCCATAATCCCAAATACATCATATCCGTTAGCAGCTATTTGTGCAATTAATTCATCCACCTTATTATGAATGCTCCTCGCAGTGAGACGCAGAGTTTTCAGGCTTGTTTTTTTATAACATT
Source organism: Pristiophorus japonicus (assembly GCF_044704955.1). Taxonomy (NCBI): domain Eukaryota; kingdom Metazoa; phylum Chordata; class Chondrichthyes; family Pristiophoridae; genus Pristiophorus; species Pristiophorus japonicus. The sequence goes on along the minus strand of NC_091990.1, from coordinate 18,994,074 downwards.
CTTTGACCTTTTAGAATTATGTTGTACTGTGGCCATTTTTGATTTTTGCCTTTGATTTCTCTGCCCTCCACTTTTCCTTATCTCCTTTCTACCTTTTGCTTCTGCCCCCATTTTACTTCCCTCTGTCTCCCTGCATAGATTCCCATTCCCCTGCCATATTAGTTTAACCCTTCCCCAACAGCACTAGTAACCACTCCCCCAGGACATTGGTTCCGGTCCTGCCCAGGTGCAGACCGTCCGGTTTGTACTGGTCCCACCTCCCCCAGAACCGGTTCCAATGCCCCAGGAATTTGAATCCCTCCCTCTTGCACCATTCCTCAAGCCACGTATTCTTCTGAGCTATCCTGCAATTCCTACTCTGACTAGCAGGTGGCACTGGTAGCAATCGTGAGATTACTACCTTTGAGATCCTACTTTTTAATTTAACTTCTAGCTCCCTAAATTCAGCTTGTATGACCTCATCCCATTTTTTACCTATATTGTTGGTACCTATATGCACCACGACAACTGGCTGTTCACCCACCCCCTTCAGAATGTCCTGCAGCCACTCCGAGACATCCTTGACCCTTGCACCAGGGAGGCAACATACCATCCTGGAGTCTCAATTGCGGCCACAGAAACGCCTATCTATTCCCCTTACAATAGAATCCCCCACCACTATAGCTCTCCCACTCTTTTTCCTGCCCTCCTGTGCAGCAGAGCCACCCATGGTGCCATGAACTTGGCTGCTGCTGCCTTCCCCTGATGAACCATCTCCCCCAACAATATCCAAAGTGGTAAATCTGATTTGGAGGGAGATGACCGCAGAAGACCACTGCACTACTTTCCTACACCTGCTCTACCTGCTGGTCACCCATTCCCTATCTGCCTTTGTAACCTTTATCTGCGGGTGTGACCAACTCATTAAACGTGCTATTCACGACATCCTCAGCATTGCAGATGCTCCAGAGTGAATCCATACGCAGCTCCAGTGCCGCAATGCGGTCTGACAGGAGCTGCAACTGGATACACTTCCCGCACGCATAATAGTCCCAGTGTCCGATTTCCCACATAGCACAGGAGGAGCATGACATGGGTCTGAGCTCTCCCGCCATGACTTAACCCTTAAATTTACTTAATTTGGCAACAATTCCAAAGGTTTTCTACTGATAAGAAAAGAAAAAGAAAAAGATAAAATACTCACCAATCTACCAGCCAATCACTTACCCGCTTGGCTGTGATGTCACACTTTGATTTCTTTTTACTTCTTTGTTTTACCTTCGGCCTTGATCTCCTTAACTGCTGCTCCTCCTCCCAAACTCCGCACCCTTTTATCAGGGCCTCGATCTCCCGAACTCCCGAATAAATATGAACGAGCGACATTACATATGGTTAACATGAGAGTACAGAAGAGTACAGAAGCTGTATTACTGACTCATTACTGTCACTTTTTTCTTGTATCTTGTTTATATCTTGTTAATTCAGTGATAATAACATTATAATTGTTAATCCTCCTGCGCGAACATAAACACACGTTGAACGAATGGATTACATGGGCACTGGGAGTTGACACGGGCACCAGGAGTTCACACAGGCACCGGGAGTTGACATGGGCACCGGAAGTTCACACGGGCACCAGGAGTCAATACGGAATGCAACCGTTTCTCCACAGAGCTGTGCCGGCAGTTCCAATCTTAAGGGGAGGGCGAGGCCGACTGGAGGGAGCTGTGGAAGGTAAGTAAGTGAGTGGCAGCAGTTTCTAGTGCAGACAGAGTTATGATCCACCCAAAAAAGAGTCAGAAAAGCACACAGCAGCCGTTTCCTCGCAGCCTTCAGCGATCCCCGTAAGGGACACTGCTTTGGCTGTGCTCCCACTGTAGTGGGCGGAGCTTGCAGTCTGGGTGCCACCCATAAAAATTGCATCAGGGGTACTATGTACGTAATAACAATTTAGAAAACTGTCCAGGTATGTCCTGTCCACAAAAAGTAGGAGAAATCCATTCTGGCCCATCAGTCTACTCTCAATCATCAGCAAAGTGATGGAAGGTGTCGCTGACAGTGTTATCAAGTGGCATTTACTCACCAATAACCTGCTCACCGATGCTCAGTTTGGATGCCGTCAGGAACACTCGGCTCCAGACTTCATTACAGCCTTGGTCCAAACATGGACAACAGAACTGAATTCCAGAGGTGAGGTGAGAGTGACTGCCCTTGACATCAAGGCAGCATTTGACTGAGTGTGGCATCAAGGAGCCCGACTAAAACTGAAGTCAATGGGAATCGGGGAAACTCTCCACTGGCTGGAGTCATAACTAGCACAAAGGCAGACATTTGTAGTTGTTTGAGGTCAATCATCTCAGCCCCAGAACATCACTGCAGGACTCCCTCAGGGCAGTATCCCAGGCCCAACCATCTTCAGCTGTTTCATCAATGACCGTTCCCCCCATTACAAGGTCAGAAGTGGGGATGTTCGCTGATGATTGCGCAGTGTTCAGTTCCATTCACAACTCCTCAGATAATGAAGCAGTCCGTGCCCGCATGCAGCAAGACCTGGTTAACATTCAGGCTTGGGCTGATAAGTGGCAAGTAACATTCACGCCACACAAGTGCCAGGCAATGACCATCTGCAACAAGCGAGAGTCTAACCACCTCCCTTTGACATTCAACAACATTACCATCGCCGAATCCCCCACTATCAACATTCTGGGGTCACCATTGACCAGAAACGTAACTAGACCAGCCACATAATACTGTGGCAACAAGAGCAGGTCAGGGGCTGGGTATTCTGCAGTGTGTGCTTCACCTCCTGATTCCCCAAAGTCTTTCCACCATCTACAAGGCACAAGTCAGGAGTGTGATGGAACACTCTCCGCTTGCCTGGATGAATGCAGCTCCAACAACACTCAAGAAGCTCGACAACATCCAGGACAAAGCAGCCCGATTGATTGGCACCCCATCCACCACCTTAAACATTCACTCTCTGCACCACCAGTGCACCGTGGCTGCAGTGTGTACCATCTTCAAGATGCACAAGAACAACTCGCCAAGGCTTCTTCGACAGCCACTCCTAATCCCGCGACCTCTATCACCGAGAAGGACCAGGGCAGCAGGCGCATGGAAACTCCATCACCTGCAAGTTCCCTTCCAAGTCACACACCATCCTGACTTGGAAATATATCGCTGTTCCTTCTTCGTTGCTGAGTCAAAATCCTGGAACTCCCTCCCTCACAGCACTCTGGGAGCAACTTCACCACACGCACTGCAGCAGTCCAAGAAGGCAGTTCACCACCACCTTCTCAAGGGCAACTACGGATGGGCAATAAATGCTGGCCTTGCCAGCAACGCCCACATCCCAGGAATAAAATAGTAACCTTAAAATTAGAGCTCGGCTGTTCAGGAGGGAAATAAGGAAGCACTTTTTCACACAAAGGGGCCAAGTTTCGGCCTGAGTTGCTCCTGTTTTTTTTGAGCAACTGGTTTAGAATGGAGTATCTTAGAAATATGAATTCTCAGCATTTAGTTTGCTCCAGTTCTAGTCAGTTAGAACAGTTTCACTTTGGAACAGAATTTTTTTTTCAAAAGTGGGTGTGTCTGGCCACTTACGCCCGTTTTCAAAGTTTAGGCAGTGAAAACATACTCCAAACTAACTTAGAATGGAGTAAGTGAAGATTTTTGTACGTTCGAAAAAACCTTGTCTACACTTTAGAAAATCAGGCGTAGGTTACAAATTAGGCGCAGGGAAAGGGGGGGGGGCCTAGAGTTTAAAGGGAAGTTTACAAACATTAAACACTTCAGTTTTACAAATAAAGAGCCATCATCAATAATAAATGATAAATACATCAATAAATCAACCAATAAATCAATCAAAAAATTAATACAAAAGAATTTTTTTTAAAAAATCAATAAATAAAACATTTTCTACTTACCGACTGCAGCACCGGGAGTCCTCCAACAGCGTACTGGGACGGCCCCCCTAGTGTGTCTCTGTCAGCGTCTCTATCCCTCTGTCTGTGTGTGTGTCTCTCACTCTCTGTCTGTCAGTGTCTGTGTTTCTGAGGGGAGGGGGAGAAGCGGGGTGGGAGGGGGAGAAGGGGAGCGGAGGAGAAGGGGGGGAGAGGAGGAGAAGGGGGGGAGAGAGGGGGAGAAGGGGGAGAGAGGGGGAGAGAGGGGGAGAAGGGGGGGAGAGGAGGAGAAGGGGGGGAGAGGAAGAGAAGGAGGTGGAGAGGAGAAGGGGGGAGGGGAGGGGAGAGGAGGAGGGGGGGAGAAGGGAGGGGAGGGGGGAGAAGGGGGGGAGGGGAGGGGGGGAGAGAGGGGGAGAAGGGAGAGAGGATGGAGGCTGAACGGCCGGGCCCAAGACTTCGGGCTGGATTTACAGGTAGGTGGCGTCGGGTCTCGGGGGAGGTCCGGTGGGGGTGGGGGGGGGGGGGGGCGAGAATCGCGGAGGTCCGGGGGGGGTGAGGGGAGAATCGCGGAGGTCCGGGAGCGGGGGGGCGCGGAGGTCGGGTCGGGTCGGGGGGGGTGGGGGAGCGGAGGTCGGGTCGCCGGGGGGGGTGGGGAGAGCGGGGGTCGGGTCGGTTCAGGTCCGGTCGGGTGGGAGGAGCCTTATCCACGCAGCCCCAGTGAGGCCATTCGGCCAGGGCTAGGGGCTGCGTGCTTCAGGCCCCTCCCACAGTTTTGGGTGCCTGGAGCTACTGCCCATGCACACCCAATGTAGCGCGCATGTGCAGAGGTCCCAGTACTGTTTTAAACGCAGGGACCTGGCTCCGCCCCCTACAGCTCGTGCTGCGCTGCGCCCAGCTCCAGAGGACCTGCAGGGAGCCGGAGAATAGGTAAGTTTTTTTTAGGCGCACTTTGTGGCGCGAAAAACGAGTGTCCAGGTCCGGCGCGGCCCGAAACTTGGGCCCAAAGGGTGGTGAAAAATTTGGAACACTCTCCCCCAAGAAGCTGTCAATTGGGGCTTTCAAGATGGAGATTGATAGATTTTTATTGGTAAGGGTCTCGAATTTTTGAAGCAAAGACAAGTAAACGGAGTTGAGGTACAGATCAGCCATGATCTAATTGAATGGCCCGAGGTGTTGAATGGCCTCCTCCTATTCTTAATGCTCCTACTCCGGTTTGCATATAGTGTGGACTCTGCTGAGGCTCCTGTTTCCAGCTGCAATATTGGTTGCTCTTTCAAGACCCGGACCAAAATGGCTACTGATGGGAAGTTGCCGATGGATTTTCCATGGCAATTTTGGTCTCACTACTGCTCCCCTCCCCCAACAAAAAGTGAAACGGTAGAGGGACCAAACCTGCCCCAGTAAACCCCTACGTAGAAACTGAGTGACAAATTGGAATGGTAATGGATAATAGGAAATCCTTTTGATGCTGTAATCCAAACTCAGGTACAGAGGATATTTATAAAGCACTCAGGCTGCACTTTCAGCATTCATCGTGCTATCTTAAATCTTAAATTACATTGCAATCTGTAACTCACTCCCAACTATCTGGTTCCAGACATTTCAACAAGAAAATTAATCAATCATTAGAATGCTGCCTAAAAAATAGCCACGGTTGGGTTGGAATTCCACAAGGGTTCTGAAGGTTCTCGGGGTTGAATTTCCTTGGCCATCCCACTTCAACTTCTCACAGGATTCTGGCAGCATCGTATAAAGGCCGGGACCCAGATATGCAGGGTTCTGAGGCTGTGAGGAAATCTCTCTGGGCCTGCGTAGTGGCAGAGCCAAGGCCGGTCATCTCAGAGGGGAAGTTGGAGGACTCTCTACACGGGGAATTCTTGCTTCCCCGGCCTATAATGGACCTGGTATAATACTGCAGGCCAGTACGCTGAGCAAGATGGAGATTGTTACCCCAACAGGAAGGGGTCCAGGCCAGGGAAGTGGCTAGGGCCACTACAAATGAGAATTACCCCCCTCCCACCTCATCCAAAAATTTTAGTGCTGGCTTCCTGACACCGGGGGCCAAAGTGCAGTCAGATTAGATGTCCGGGGTGGGGGGAAGGGGGGTGGCGAGGCAGGATGGATATACACACACCTTGGCTACCCCTCCGCTGTAGCTGGCAAGTGTCAGAGTTGCTGACACCATGGGCCAGACAGGTGCCCACAATGCATTCGTAGTGGTACGAGCATTCATCGGCCCCTTGCAAATGAGGTGCCCTCCCACTCACCCACCTGACACTGACAGGGTCAATGCTGGAGGTCAACTGATAGGAGTGACCCTGGAGTAACAATCAAGATCCCGTTCTGTCCATTTTCAGGAGCATAATTTTCTCTTAACTCTCTGAAAAGGATTCTGAATTTCATATTAAAGGTGGTCAATTTTTGCTTGATGATCGATGGATGTGAAAAAAAACATTTGCCTTAAATTTTCCGACTTTATGGTGGTGATGGGGAAACTCACCCACCCCCCAAACTGTGAGCACTGTTGCTCGTGATCATCTGAAGTGCCGATGGCAGATTGGGCATCCCACCACCATTCAGAGTAAATGCACGTGATTATGTTGAATCAAACATGCTCACTCTTTCTATACCTTTGCCTTCTCACTCTCCACTCTTCCCCTTCCCTCTCTGTTTCTCAGTCCATTCATTCCCTATTTTTTCTCTCTGCCTCCTATCCTCATTCCACATTTTCTCCCTTTCTCATTCAGCACTTTCTCTCACCTCTCCCTTTCTCATTCCCCACTCTCTCCCTCCTCTCCCTTTCTCATTCCCCATTTTCTCCCTTTCTCATTCCTCACTCTCTCCCCCCCCCTCCCTTTCTCATTCCCTTCATTCCCAACTCTATCTCTCCCTCCTTTTCTCACTCCCCTGATGACAGGGGTGTTGCCCGTTTCATTGTGCGCAATCACACCTTTCATATTATTCTGCATCTTCTACATTGCAATTGACACTAGCTTTAAATTAATTGGTCAGAAGAAAGTAATACAAAGACGTTTGGCATTTGCCCACCAACTTCAACATTTCACTCCAAGAATTCCTTTTCCTAAATCATCAAATTCTTTTCTGTCCCAACTCCATTAAAATGGCACTTTTCAGTTATCCTGTACAGCTTTGTTCAGGTGGACCGGAGAAAAGAAAGAAATTATATAGCACCTTTCACCATCTCAGGAAATCCCAAAGCATTTTACAGGCAATTAAATACTTTTTGAAATGTAGTCATTGTTGTAATGTAGGAAACGAGGCAGCCAATTTGTGCACAGCAAGGTCCCACAAACAGCAATGTGATAATGACCAGATCATCTGTTTTTTGGTGTTGGTAAAGGGATAAAAAACATCAAGGTCCAGGTTGATGATTGGAGCGTGGGCAGATACAGCAGGAGCAGCGAGGTCGGGGTGAAGGAGTGGCGAGAGACTGTGGAGGAATGTGATCGGGGCCTAGGGGAGGCGTGGGTTCGGGGCCAGGGGCCCAGGGACAGCACGGGCCAGCCCACACTGCGATATGTGTGCGCACTATGTCCGTGCAGCAGGGCAGGTCTCCAGTCATCCTGGTTAACCCTTGCCACTGGATCAAGACCTAGCTCTGTCAAGCCCGTGTGGTGGCTGGTGTGCAATGGCCACCACACATTAAAAAATCCACGCACAGGCATCTTCCACCCCTCAGGATGTAGTTCAGGACCTGGAATTTCCTTCATTGAAACACCTGTGAACTTATCCTTTTCTGGCATGGAAGCAAGTCATCCTCGTTTCGAGGGACTGCCTATGCTGAAATATTACTCTTCTTCAAACTAGTGCCGCAGAGGACAGAAAAGGCATAGTTTTATCCAAAAGACAGTGCAGCACTCCCTTAGTACTGCACTGGAGTGTCAGGATAGATTTGGAGTGAGACTTGAACCCACAACCTTCTGACTCAGAGGCGAGAGTGCTACCCACTGAGCCACGGCTGCGATCCCAGGGTCAGGGGCCTAATGGGCAAACTGTTTACTGTGGATCCGGCCTTGAGAGCAATTTTTTGGCCAGCAAATCCCCGTTGCCTCAGCTCCCAAAAAGTAAATGGATACACAGCTGCATATGTGCTGTTTGGTAGCACTGCATAAAGACAGGAATTGTGATGATCTTTGGCAAGTTGAGGAGGGAAGTTGGGGTGAAGGTGGCGGGGAGAGTGTGGGCGTCAGGGACCATTATTTATTGGGTGGAAGTAGTAGAACTGGCAAACGAACCAGTGACGCGATGAGGAGAATTTATTTTACGCGGTGACTTGCTGTGATTTGGAACGCACCTTCTGAAAGGGTGGTGGAAGCAGATTCAATAATAACTTTCAAACGAGAATTGGATTAATACTTGAAGGGTAAAAAACTTAGCAAGGCTTTGGGGACTGGGACTAATTGGACAGCCCTTTCAAGGAGCCGACACAGGAATGATGGGCTCAATGGCCTCCTTCTGTGCTATATCATTTTCCGATTCTACGAACTGTACTGTGTTGGGGGGAGGTGGGTGGGACGGTGGGCGGGTGGGTGTGAGGAGTTGGCAACTTCTTATTCTTCCTGAGGGTTTGGCCTGTCTCATTAGCTGCCATAGTGGGGCGAATGGCTGACGGAGCAGGCAGGGGGCCCAGGCACTTTTGGTGGCTTTCCAGCTTCAGTGTCAGACCATGCAACACCCATTCCCAAGCGGCAGGTGAAAGGCACTCGGATGAAAACGAGAAAAGCTCGTGCTCAATGGAGAGAGCTGTCATTTTGGTAAATGAGCAGGGAAACCAGGGGTGAAAGCCAAGTTGACTCTTGGAAAAAAGCTGCCATTGAGCATTAGCTGTGAGAACTGTCAAACAGTTATTAGTGAGGCTTTCCTGCTCTGTTACAATCCAAAGGCTCCTTGTCACCAAGAGGAAACTAATAGGGTTTGTTTGTATAATAGAATACCATACCAATGAACTGGAAAATTGGTCTTTAGCCCAGACCGCCGGGTGATGAGGGCCATGATTATGTAAAGGGCGCTGACAAGGTCTTCAGTTAATAGCCTGCGGCAGGGGACAGGGGGGGAGGGGTGGGGAGGGGGGCAGAGAATCCAAACTGAGGCATTGAAGAGGCTGCTTGCTCTCTAAGCACAGCCGACACGGTTTTTCTTTTAATAGTATTGTCTATTTGGAATGTTAATGAAAACTTGGCTGAATTTTTACATATAATTTAGAATCATAGAGTGATACAGTACAGGAGGCCATTCGGCCCATCGTGCCTTTGAAAGAGCTGTCCAGTTAGTCCCACACCCCTGCCCTTTCTCTGTAGCCCTGCAATTTCTTTCTTCCCTCAAGTATTTATCCAATTCCCTTTGTCTCATACCATCAGAAAATCAGCTTTTTAATCTATGAGCTGGACTGAAAAATCCAACACAGCTTGGCCCTCTTGCATTTATGTAGCATCTATAAGGCCTGTCCCTCAGAATAATCGCAAAGTGCTTCACATACAATGCATTACTTGGAAGTGCAAGAAAACACTGTGCTGATGTTGGTTAATCCAATTCAGCAAAATCCACTCCATTAATGTGTCTGGTTTGCATTTTCCAATATTGTGAATCTTTTAAAAATTGTACACACTGTGATCAATATGCGGTTAAAAAGAATAAGCATTCTGTTAATAAAGTCTTGTAAAAATATTGCTAATTAGGTAAATATTGCTAATTGTAAATATCATCAGTGATTACATATCCATTTTAATTATTACCAGATACATTTGTCTGTACAGGAGTCCCCCCACCCACTCACCCCACCCCACAGTTTATTGGAAAAATGAAATACACTTCAGGGCTTTGAGAGCCACAAATACAAGTTAAATCAGCAATAACCTTGCATCACAAGCAGAAGAACACCTGCGTTGCAACCAAGATGATCACGAGTTTAGGTCCCAGCTCTGCCTGCCAATCTGATCCAGCTGTTGGGGTTGACCAAACCTTGTCAGCTCTCGCTGGAGTGCTAACTGACAGCTGTTTCTCCCCCCCCCCCACCCCCCGCCCTCCCTCGCAGAGTGGAATCGCTGCTCTAAACAGCTCACCCCAGACTGAACATAGACTGCCATTCACGAGCTGCCAAAGAAAGAGAGAGAGAGAGAGAGAGAGAGACCGGTCGAGGAGAAGCTTGCACCTCTGCCATCTGTGCAGCAGTAGGCAGTGCCAGCGGTGGTGAGGGCGTGAGAGTCACGTTTGTATATTTATTGCGAAGAAGGTCTGGCTCAAGATAAAATCACTCCACACACTTTTCTTTAATTCGGGGAGTTACTGCAGTTTTATAACATCCAAACTATTTGGGTCACTTCCTAGAATTAAAAAAAACCCCAGCAGAATTCTTCCTTGTATCGACAGCAGTGGAGAGTAACTTAGTTTTATAGCTGCAGCGGGAAAGTCTTCTTTCATCTCTGATTTTTTGGTAAGGAACATAGGAACAGGGGGAGGCCATTCAGCCCCTTGAGCCTATCCCGCCATTCAATGAGCTCATGGCTGACCTGTATCTTACCGGCACACTGAATTTGCCAAGTGGCACGAATGTCGACGCTCGTGACTGCAAACCTTTTAGGGGTGCTATCTAACCGAATTCACCCACCCCTGCCTCAGTCCCTATCTACCCTATCAAAACCCCAAATCATTTGAACACGATTCAAAATTATTCTGCTGAACCTCTCCGTCATCAATGGTCTCCCTTGGACAGACAATTAAGAGTAGACGAATAACCAACCTTTGAAGAAGTCCAATTAGGGAACTGTTCTGTAAGAAAATGTGGATTGAAAAATGTGCCATTTAACCTACGAGGCCTATTCCTTCTACAGACCACATACAATCTATTCCATCAGTCTCTACCCTGCCCATTTAATCTCCAGAGCAGCGGAGTTCTCCTCTGTGCCCTGGCCAATATTTATCCCTAAATCAAATTTATCCCTCAACCGAAACCAGATTATCTGGTCACATTATCACATTGCTTCTTTTGGGAGCTTGCTGTTTGCAAATTGGCTGCCACATTTCCTACATTATAGCAGTGACTACATTTCCAAAATATTTAATTGGCTGTAAAACACTTTGGGACACCGTAAAAGGTCCTAAATAAATGCAAGTCTTTCTTTTCAGATGGGTAGCCATTCGAGCCCTTGATTATTGGCCCTTTGTCAACTTGGGGCAGGTGACTCTGAAAATGATATGATTGTGTTTGTTTTTCAATTCTGAAACTTTGCAATTCAACCCATCAAAGCACATCACTTCAGAAAAGGCATCTCATTGTATTCCTGTGATTTATTTGCTACCTCACCTGTGGTCGCGATTGCTGTTAATTATTTAACATTTCTTGTTGTATGATCTGAAGACAATATGCCTGTGACCTCATGCCAAGTGAGGAGAGGATGGGGAGAACCCAGCTAAGGGAACTTGCGTTTGATCTCAATCCACTGTTTCGAAGTGCACAAAGTTGGCTGTTGGGTGATGACGGTATAAAATTCTTAGAGGGCTTGATAGCGTAGATGCTGAGAGGCTTAATCCCCTGGCTGGAGAGTCTAGAAATATGAGTCTAGTCTCAGGATAAGGGGTCGGTCATTTAGGACTGAGCTGAGTGATTATGAATCTTTAGAATTCTCTACCCCAGAGGGCTGCGGATGCTCGTTGTTGATTATATTCAAGACTGAGAGCAATAGACTTTTGGACACCAAGAGAATCAAGGGATGTAGAGATCAGGCAGGAAAGTGGAGCTGAGGTAGAAGATCAGCTGTGATCTTATTGAATGGCAGAGCAGGCTCGAGGAGCCGTTTGGCCTACACCTGGTCCTATTTCTTATGTCTTGATATATTTCCAGGCTGAGCTGTGAAATCCTCCATGACTAAAGAGCTTGGTGGAAATCAGGCCTGGGACGGGGCAGTTAAAATAGAGTGAGGTCTCACCCACTCCTTTCCGACACTAATATGGCCAACTGCCATTTTAAATTGCAAGGAGCCATGACACCCGCCCCAAGCCAGCGAGGTCCCCTTTAAATATGCAGATCCTGCTCCATATATCGGGTCATCGGGGCCCAATCTGCTATTTTAATTGGAGGCCTGATGCAGGGGGAGCAGTGGCAGCTTCCCCCTTCCCCCGCCTGGCCAAACCTGCCGTGAGCTGGATTGTGGGCCAGAAAAGGCCCAAACATTTTAGTTTTCCATGTGGGCCAGGAGCAGGAGCCGTCCTCTGGGGTCAACGAGGAAATCCTGGAGCCTCCCTTGACTCCACCCACCCACCCCCCCCCCAAACATCCCTCGATCTTGATCACACCCCAACACTCTGCCCGCTCTCAGCACTTACCCGAGTTCCAGAGACCATTCCCGTGGGTCCCCGGTGGCTGCCTCTTACCGCCCAAAGTTCTGCTCCCGCTCTCGTTCACCGAGCAAGCAGTGATTCCTGCCAGGTTTGGGTGGGAGTAGGGGGCCTGGATATGGAAATTATGCCGGGGTGTTAAAATCTCTCCGGGCCTCAATGTGGCGAGTTTTGTTGCTCACACGGAACGATCCCATCCTGCAATAACAGTGATGCCTCGGTCTTCAGGTAGACATACAATGGCCACCTGATTGAGGTACTGGAAGTCATTTGGCACCCACACTCCCAATAAGAGCCAGTGGCTTCATTAAAGGAGGCAGGAAAAGTAGCTTCAGGAGCAGGGGTGTTCTCCCCAGTGTCCTGGACAGCAGTTATCCCTCAATCAACAACACGAAAACATTATCTGGTCTTCTGCTGTTTGTAGGACCTTGCTGTGGACAAATTGGCTGCTTTTTCCCCTGCATTACCACAGTGACTACACTTCTAAAATACCTAATTGGCTGTGAAGCATTTGAGGAGCCCTGAGGTTCTGAAAGGTGCGACATAAACGCAAGTTTGTTTGACTTTTCGAAAATCTGAAGGAAGTTGCTATCCTGTGAGCAAAATTATTGAACCTTTCAGCTTAAATTGCAATCAAAATAACGATTGGAATAACTGAACTAAATATATGAGCCCAGACATTGGTGGGGTGGGTGGTAATGGTTGTCTTTGGGTAGCTGTACTTGTACTGGCAGCAATCTGGGTATAAGAGTTGAAAACATTTCTTTGATTTAAGTCTCTAGGGTCCAGTTGGATTGGCGAAGTGTTTTATTTCATTGATGGATGTGAGCGTTGCTGGCAAGGCCGGCATTTATTGCCCATCCCGAATTGCCCTCGAGAAGGTGGTGGTGAGCCGCCCTCTTGAACTGCTGCAGTCCGTGTGGTGAAGGTACTCCCACAGTGACTTTGTTGTAGCGGTTACAACTGAGAGGCATGCTCGGTCATTTCAGAGGGCAGTTAAGAGTCAACCACATTGCTGTGGGTCTGGAGTCACATGTAGGCCAGACCAGGTAAGAATGGTAGATTTCCTTTTCTAAAGGCCATGAGTGAACCAGATGAGTTTTTACAACAATCCGGTAGTTTCATGGTCACCATTACTGATACCAGCTTTTATATTCCAGATTTATTTAATTAACTGAATTTAAATTCCCCAGCTGCCATGGAGGGATTTGAGCTCACGTCTCTGGATCATTAGTCCAGGCTTCTGGATTACTAGTCCAGTAACATAACCACTATGCGACCATTGTGCTTGCCGTCCTTACCTGTGTATTACTGGACGATAGTTGTTGGTTTATTTTCACCCCCTTGTCCTGGTTAATTTTCTTCTATTTGGAGGTGACTGGAGTATTGGGGGTGGAGGGTTGCGTTAGGTGTGACTCCAATAATAGCCCCCAACCAGGCTGCTTGACATTTTCCCAATTTCAGGTGGAGACCGAACGTCACATCTTTGGACCGGGATATGTCTCATAGGCAAGTCCGCACTCAGCCAATAGCAGGGGCGCGGAGAAGAAGTGACATATATTTTATCCTACATTGCAACAGTGACAACACTTCATAATACTACAGTGGCTGTGAAGGGCTTTGGGGCGTCCTGAAGCCATGATTGGCACTATATAAATGCAAACTTGTTCTTTCTTTTGCAGCCACCGAGGGTAGCGGTGCTCAGCTGTTTAGGGGGAGAGGCAGCGGGGAGAAGTCTTGCTTTCCTGTGAGTAGGACCAGGAAGCATTAGGCTGGGTGGTCTGCTATTGAGAGTCTAGTTATGATCCTTGTATTTTCCCAGGCCCCCATCCAGATTGTCTGAATGTGGGCACGTGACTAAAACATGCGCCGAAGATTGGTGTTGGCAGCAGCCCTCCAGGAAATGTCCAGTGCAGACGTGCACAGAGAGGAAATATTCCCGGGAGGCTGGGGGAGAAGGGTGGGGGTGCAACGCGGGAGGAGAAGGATTAACGGGGCAATCATTTCATGCTGGAGTCTGAGGAGAATTGTTGGGTTCTGGAGCTGGTGGCATTGGTCAGTCTGGTTGAGGGGAAAGTTGTCATCCAATTGATCTAAAGATGTAATCTGACCCTTGTGGAGAAGTCGGCATGGTCTGGAGACCTCCTTCAAGTGTCAGGCTCCAAACGTGGTAAAGGCAACTACTCTTTGCTGTGCTGAACCACATTTTAATAGCACTGAATATTGGTCGATATCTGGGTTCACCTGGTATGTGCAACGTGAATAACCAGGCCTGTTTTGAATAAAGGCGAGAAAGACTTGGATTTATATAGTGCCTTTCATAACATCACAAAGCGCTTCACAACCAACGAAGTACTTTTTGTTTCGAAGTGTAGTCAGTGTTGTAATGTCGGAAGCGCAGCAGCAAATGTGCAAGGTGCACAAACAGCAATGTGATAATGACCAGATAATCTGGTTTTAGTTGGTTGAGGGATAAATATTGGCCTAGGAAACCAAGGACAATTCCCCTGCTCTTATTCGAATAATGCTATGTGATCTCTCGTGACCATCTGAGAGGGCAGAAGGGGCTTCGGTTTAATGTCTCATCTGACAAACGGCGCCTCCGACAGTGCAGCTCTCCCTCAGTACTGCACTGGGGGGGTCAGCCTAGAGTATGCGCTCAAGTCTCTGAAGTGGGGACAAAGATGCTTTGGACCACTAGTTGATATACTTCTTGATCTGATTTGGCCTGCCCTGGTCGGAGAATGTTGGTAGTGGCACTCTACAAGGCAGTCCAGGTTCAACTGAGACACTGGGCTTTAGTCCCCTCTCTTGGATGTGTACCACCCACACTGTGTGACATCCATTTTGGGCAGTCTCATTCCCAGTGGGCCTCACAATGCACAATTTACAAATTAACACCCAGAGAGAGAGAAAAAAAAAATCGGAATTTATAGATTGGCACTGATCATCATTCAGAGTTTCTGTAAATCAGCAAAAAGGGCAAGATATCTCTTCAAAATATTCTGTTATATTTTTTTTAAAAGCCAAGCAACAAAGGGTTAATCGAGCCAACACCCGGGGAGATGGGCAATGAGACAACCCTGGAAACACATCGAGTTTGTAAAATTTATTCCAACATGCTTTTTAAAAAATATCCCCAACTCCTTTACCAACTTTGAAATGTGGCAAAGACAAATAGAATACCTGTGAAAAACATTTCCATTCACAGTACAGATGTGTAGATGTACAATAGGGATCACAGACATCAAATACTGACTTCTAGGTTTTTGTTTGGGGTTTTTTTTGCAGTTTTTTCTTTTCTCCTTTTTTTTTTTAAATGTATTTTTTTTTATTTTACAATGAGCTCTGTGCTTTTTTGTTACCTGCATTTATCTATGGATATACCCCATACAAGTGTTGCAAGGTGCAAGTACTAGAAATTGGTGTTTCAAAATAATTACAGGCAAACTGACCAATGACATCGTAGAACTATACAGATTTACAGTTATCTTTTTTGGAATGTATTGCCATTTTCTTTAACAAAAAATGTATAGAAACTTTTTCTTTCAAACTGACAACAATTTTTTTTTGAAGATTACACACAACCTCTGAAAAGGAGAACAATCAATATTCTTGAAAAATATTAAATTTACCAAGACGGATTTCACGTTAACAGTACAGGAATTAAAGTGGGATTAAGTGCCAAACTGCTGATATCATGCAAGTGTACATTTTAAGATCTTGCGTTCCCCACCCCCCTACCCCCGCCCCTCTGTTATAAAGTCTTCAAGACCGCCAAGTATTTTGGCATCAAATTGATTCCTTTTTTTTTTAAAGAGACAGTATCCCTTTTCACTGGCCCATTTGCAAGCTTGGGTGTGAGGCTTATGTAAATGAAAATAGTGCTCATTTTAAAATGTACCCCCTCTCCTTAGTTTTGAAATAAGTAACATTCAGTGATGTTTTGCATGAATTCATTTGAAAAGTCAGTCAGCTGGCCTTACGTCAGTAACATTGTGCTGCAATGTTTAAACTCACATCAAAGCCTGAATGAGATAGCACGGAATTTCTGTGATTCTGAAACCAGGACTCTGTCTCTTTAAATTTATCACACACAGTGGAACGAGGTTTACCTGGCTGTAACAGAGCACTTTCCAGGCAGAACCATATCGAATACAAAGAAAGATTACGTTTCAGTGCCAAAAGCACTTATTTTACTTAAAAAGGATAACATTTTTAAAGTGAAAAGGGCCATAAGTAGGGAAAAGTGATGTTGGGGGTCGGGAGATTTGATAAGAGAACAAGGACCCCAGGTAAACCTTCAGACCACTGTAGTTTGATGGGGAACTTTTAGGTTTACGGTAGCTAACTAAATTTAAAATAATACTGTGCTTAGCATTTAAGTGCAGCCAAAATGATGGAATGTCATAAGAGCAAATATAAAACTTAAGAACTCTTTCACATCAACTATATTCCACCGGAAAGTGTCTGAAATGCTTCCAAGTGCATTTTACGTACATTACATTTATTTTTAAAATTACATTCAATAGAATTGACCAAAGTATTGCAGACCGCGGACAAAGGAATTTTCTGATGAGACAAGGTACTAAAAAAGATGCTGCTGATAGTGCAGTCAACCATAACAGTCCTCAGCTTCTCCCCCCGCCCGCCCCCCACACCCGAAAAAGGCCACAACATACATCAAAAATAAGAAAACGTAGGAGATTCTCCGAAAGCATCTTTGGAGTTGGGAACTGTGCATCCTACAACTTATTATTAAAAGCTTCTGTGCCTCAAATTTTATGAACATCGCTAGACGAAAAAGACCAAGGTCCATCTAGTTCACCTTCTACCATCCTGGTAGTCGCATGATACGATAATGGAGTTGTTGACTAACCATGGCAATCAATCTCATATCAATTGGTCTACAACAGACCCAGACATGAGGCGAGGAAAACCCCCAGCGATGGGAGAGCTTTGGGAACCACAGGTCCAAAATCTCCTGCTCCTCCCAAGCATGAAGTAGATTATTCATGGGGGTGCTGTCATGGAGGATATGATTTGCAGTTCAGTACACGAATGGTTAATCTGTTGGGTCCGTGTTTGATTAAAAAGCTATATTCCGAAAAAGAAAAAAGGACCTTCACAGTCTGGGTTCTGTGCTGTTGACCCCAGCGCTATGTCGCTACTTAATTGATTTTTGTTGTTGTCTGCAACATTTGAAATTCCGCTTTGTCCAGACTAATGGAAGGTGTTAAATGTGAAAGAATCCTTACCAGGATTGCCTAAGTGCTGAGAGTCAATCATTGCAAAGGGGCAGACACGACCATGGTCAAAATAAAGCAATCTTTTTTTAAAGTTGTCATTTCTGCTTAAGAAGCTGTAAAAAGCGCACAGAGAGACCACCAGGATGCTGGGAAAAATGTAGCCATTTATAAACAATTAAATACAGAATACAATAAATATGCCTCATAGAATTATTTCTGTACACAGGAGCAGTTTACATTTTATCAATATAAAAATAAGTCTTCAGTGCATCATCACACCAATGTTTTTTTTCCCTTTAGTTTCACATCATTCGACTCAAGGTAATCTCAAATGAAAAAAAAAGACAGCTACTATGAATCGATTACATAGCTCTTAAAAATATTCACAGCCTCAATAATTGTTTTTCTCCCCTTCCCCTGTCCTCTTATACATTTGGAGCCACAAAATAAAAGAGAAAGGCACAAGTAACTGTGTACGTTTAAATAATACTGGACTCGGACAAGTTTAAACAGGAATCTTCTGACGGTTTTGGTCATGTTTACAAATATATATATAAGTGAATGTTTTGTTCGAACAACATTCGTGAGTATGCTGAAGGAAAACTAGTGTTGACAAATGCCCGTTGCATTTCTTCAAAGGTGAATCTGCATGGCTGTGGTTGCTATGAACTTCCTGTCTCATTGTCCTTTTTTGTATCAAGGGACGAGAAGCCTTCACCCTTAGATTCCGGGCTGCTCCCCCTTTGTGTTCTAACTGGGTGACACTGTCCACTTGAAGTAGTCCTGCCAGCACCGGTTGGGAAAGAGTGGGAAGGGCTCAAAGACTCTGAGGAGCTACTACTGCTGCTTCCGTGTAAAGGGCGCGTGGTGGCTAAAGTGCGGGCCGTCTCGTAGTAGGTGTCCGAACACTCAAACTGCTTCTTGCTTAAATCCTTCGAGGTTCCTTCCCCACTTGTCGAAGGCTTTGGAGAGTGCTCGTGGCTGGTGCTGGGGCTGTCCAGTCTGGCTGAGCCAGCATCTTGCCCCGAGCGGCTCAAAGCAGAGATAGTGCTGGGTTCAGAATAAATTGGTACCCTGTATTCCTCCTGTTTGTATGCTGCTTCTTCTTCTAACTCAACAGTCTCTGTCCTCCGTAAAGTGACACTATGTTTACTACCTCTAGTAAGAGAAGGTGCCGTCATAACATGGGCGGTGGGAGCTGAAGGTAGCTGTAAAGGCAAAGGTTTGGAAGTCGTTGTTTCGGCTGATTTGGGCCCAAGCAAAACCTCCTCTTCTAAATGTACTGTGGCCTCCGTCCTACTTGTACTATACGGACCGGCCGCAGTTAGGTTTACAGGAAACCCTGACTGTAGAGAGACGATTGGAGAAGGCATCAAGCCCGAATGATAGCCTGGCCTTGACTGAACCATCTGAATTCCACCGATTGGAATCATGGGATAGGGTGTCCTAACCAGCTGCTGTGAGTGCAGAGGAAGGTGACTGAAAACATAATCTTGTGCGGTCCCAGTCAGCCCACCATAACCTTGTCCTTCCAGTGCAGTCTGAGTATTCCTCGAAGAGCAAAAATGCAAGGCTTGGGACGGTGTACTTGGCTCATCATACATGCTGTGGTATCCCATTCTAGACATCTTCTGCACAACAGAGAAGGAAGGGGAGGTTATACATCTTTCTGTGTTGACAGTAACGCTATTGTCACATATTGAGGTAAACCCAATAAAGCAGAAAAATCATTTATGGCATTTAACAAAATGTGCAAGTTCAAAAAGACATTCAGCACTCAAGTTACTGTTATGGCAAACTTCTTACAATGCTTTTATCACTGTTCTCTGTGCTCCTCCAAATCTGGCCACTTGCGCATCCCTGATTTTTATCGCTGCACCATTGGCGACTATGCCTTCAGCTGCCTGGGCCCGAAGCTCTGGAATTCCCTCCCTGAACCACTCTGCCTCTCTTTCCTCCTTTAAGACGCTCCTTAAAACCTACCTCTCTGACCAAATTTTTGCTCGCCTGTCCCAATATCGCTTTATGTGGCTCGGTGTTAAATTTCTGTTTTGATAACATTCCTAGAAAGCGCCTTGCGACATCTTACACGTTAAAAGTGCAATATAAATGCACATTATTGTAGTTGATTGAGTCTTTAAAATGAATGTAAGTTTAAATGTTTGGTTGTTGAATTACACCCAATTCATGGAAATGTCATTCACAGATATGTTGATGGAGTTAGATGAAGAGGGGTGGGAGGAGGCTCGTGTGGAGCATAAACACCGGCATGGAGCAGTCGGGCTGAATGGCCTGTTTCTGTGCTGCAAATACTAGCATTGCTACGTGCAATGTATGCAGCTGTGAGCATGTTCACAGGTTTGTAGTGCTAGTGCCCTCAATTTCTGGCTGCACTTCAGTCCCACATTCCTGATCTTTGGGCACCCTGTGCGGAGGGGAGTGGGTAGGTCCGAGAGCCTCCTCGTAGGACTGCTCCTGGGCACGGCCAAGGGTGCCATCAGCCGGTCCAGGCAGCGGGCGGTCGAGGGGGTTGCTCAGCCCGACTGCCTGCCTCTCTCCCTGCTTACATCCGGGCCAGGGTGTCCCTAGAGATGGAGCACGCGGTGTCCACCGGTACGCTTGCGCCTTCCGCGAGAGGTGGGCGCCGGAGGGACTGGAGTGCATTATCACCCCCAGCAACCAAATTTTTATTTGATTTTATATATTTTAAAGTTTAATTTGCTTTATTGCTGGGTTTTTAGTGTCCCCCTCCCCTTTTATAGAGGGCACTTGTAAAATATATAATTTTAATGCCCCCCAAAAAATAAAAAAAAAAACACAAAAAAACATAAAAAATACCAAAAAAAAACATTAAATAAGAGGGCAGTTAAAAGTGTCTGGAGTGTCCCCCCAGATCGGGGGGGCACTTGATCTAATGTTTATTTTGTTTCCCCCCCCCCAAAAGAGTTGTAGTGCTAGTGCATTGTGAGTGGCTTAGCCAGTCACGTGATGTTAACAAATCTCAATAAAACCCCAGTCAGTTGGATCTAGGTCATCCACGATGAGGTATGCAGTTGTGAGCCTAGTGGATGAACTGGTAATGTGCAGTGTGATTGTTAAACCTTTGTTAATAAACCAACTAGTTCGTAACAGCAATGTGTTGCGATGAATTCTTAAGCAAAGAACCCATGAAGCAAGGGAATGAAGCACTTTTCCATTCTGAGAGACCATTGTCATCGTCTTGACTCCTAGATCAGATACAACATAGCCTGATATGAGTAAAGCTTCCTCTACACAGCCCCAATAATGTACTGCTGCCCAGCCTCTGCAAAGTGACCATACTGCAGCATTGCAATGCTCTTCTGTCCCTGCGGCAACTAGCTTGTGGGAACTGTGAGCTATATTAAGTGTTTAATGCCGAGCTATGGGCAATTTGGTGAAAAAAATGAGAGAGAAATGGACCAAGAAAGAATGAGAAAAAGGAGGGGAGACAGAGGAAAAGAAGGAAAAGACACGAGAAAAAGGAAAAAGAGAAAGACACAGAGATGCGCACGCAGACACACAGTTTAGAACTTAATTGGGGCAAGGGAGAACAAGAATCTGCATCAGAGCGACCACCTCACACATCTATTAGTAGAGTGGAACTCGCCAAAAGACCAGAAAAAGTCCGCATCTGACTCCAGCGCAGACCGGGGAAAAGAGTAGAAAAATAATTTAAGGAAGAGGCTCGTCTGTTCCCAGAAAATGAGCGCTGCATGGGTCACAGTTAATCTGGGTTGTCGATGAAACAGTGGAAACACAGCTTAGAATTACACCAAGGTGGTAGAGGCCAAGGGTACAGCGGTGTAGGGGTTAATATTACTGGACTAACAATCCAGAGAACTGAATTTAAATTCCCACTATAGCTTTGAGAATTTGAATATGGAAATAAAAAGCTGGCTATTAGCAAAAGTGACCATAAAACTGTCAGATTATGGTAAACACCCAACCGGTTTGCTAATGTCCTTTAGGGCGAAGAAACTGATATATGACTCCAGTGGTTGACTCTTAACTTCCCAATGAGGTGGCCTCGCAAGCGACTCCGTTGTATCAATGACAACGCAGTGGGTCAAGAGGAATGTCTACCATCACTTCTCAGGGCAATTAGAGATGGGCAATAAATGCCAGCCTTGCCAGTGATCGCAAGAATGATTAGGTGATTGCATAGTCTGATGAATTTAATATGCCAGATTTTTAAAACACCTTGATTGTTCAGAAAAAGAATTCCACAGCCAAACTAGAGATGCCCGGCACTACTAAAGGTTAAGCTGTTCTTCAGCACTGCGAAAACCCCCCTGCCCGGCTAAAACATTGTAAAGAACCTTTATCTTGCTTACCAGTTTAACTTCAGATTGCTCCAGCTCTTTGCTAGACATCCTTGGAGGTAGACCCAATGAAGATGAGCCACTGTGCTGTGCAAGGGAAGAGGAGCCTTGGGTGCTCTGCCAAATTGGTGTCCGGCTTCTGCTTGGCGACTCGTCTTTCACTGGGGACAAGTGTCTTAGAGGTGATTCTTTTCTCACTGGTGACAATTGACTCCTTGGAGAGACGTCTCTTGCTGGAGACAGGTATCTTGTCGACAACATTTTTATACCTGGTGACAAAGTTCTCCCAGGTGACACTTCTCTTTCTGGTGACAAGTGCGTTCTAGGTGAAACTCTCCCAGGTGACACTTCTATCCTAGGCGATAAGCATCTCTTAGGTGACACCTCTCTTCCCGGAGACAAATGTCTCCTTGGTGATATACCTCTTCCTGGTGACAGGCATCTCCTGGGTGATAATTCCCTACCTGGTGAGAAATGTTTCCGAGGCGACATCTCTTTTCTTGGGGGCAAATGCTCTTGAAGTGATGCCTCTCTCTCTGGCGATGAGTGACTTCCAGATGGGATGTCCCCTCCTGGGCACAAAAGACTACCAGGTGATGACTCTCTCTTTGGCGACCATGGCCTTCTAGGTAATGTATCCCTTGATGGTGAAATATCTGCACTTAGCGAAGTCTGCCTTTTCATCATAGGATCTCCTTGCATCAATAAAAAATGCTCCGTAGACGTCAATAATGGCATCAGAATGCTTCCTTCAAGTTGTGCCTGTGAGCTGCCGTGACACACAGGAACCATAGCCGACTCTGAGGATTTCATTAGCTGTGTGGCTTGAAGTTGAGATGATGACACTGGGTAACTCATCAATGAATACTGACTGGTTAAAGTATATCCCTGCTTTGAGATGGTCTCGAATGATGAGACTGTGGTTTCCCCTCTGGATGATGTTGAAGCAGTCCCAGCTGTTTGAGGACTGGTACTTGCAATCTCCAAAGACTTCAAAAATGGCTCCTCTTCTTCCTCCTCTTCATCATCATCATCATTGTCATCATCGTCATCTGATTCCTCAACATCTGAAAACTGATGTTCTTCTGCTAAGTCTGTGCCCTCACTTTCTTCCGCTTTCTTCAACTTTTCTTCACTGGTTCCTAAATCAGAAAAGTTGGGAAATAATTAGCATCAAAGAATATGAACATTTCCTTGATTCCCTTGTATTGGTAGAGATTCACACACTCACCCCTTTCATAAAAACAAGCAAAAGCAAAAATACTCAAAGCACCCAGGTATCTTTCATTTTAGAAGTGACAGATCAGGACCTGCACCAGTTTCTTTTTATTCGTTTCTGGGATGTGGGCATCGCTGGCAAGGTCAGCATTTATTGCCTATCCCTAATTGCCCTTGAGGAAATGGTGGTGAGCATTCTTCTTGAACCGCTGCAGTGCGTGTGGTGAAGGTACTCCCACAGTGCTGTTAGGGAGGGAGTTCCAGAATTTTGACCCAGCGACGATGAAGGAACGCCGATATATTTCCAAGTCGGGTTGGTGTGTGACTTGGAGGGGAATGTGGAGGTGGTGGTGTTCTCATACACCTGCTACCATTGCCATTCTAGGTGGTAGAGGTCATGGGTTTGGGAGTTGCTGCCGAAGAAGCCTTGGTGAGTGCCTGCAGTGCATTTTGTAGATGGTACACACTGCAGCCACGGTGCGCCGGTGATGGAGGGAGTGAATGTTTAAGGTGGTGGATGGGGTGCCGATCAAGTGGGCTGCTTTATCCTTTTAGAAGCATGCGTGCCAATACTAGCAGGAGGTCCATTGGGACTGTGTCAATATTTGCAGGGGATTTCACCCCCCACCCTGATACCCTTGCCATTCTAGGTGGTAGAGGTCACAGGCTTGGGAGCTGCTCTCCTCCCCTCTCCCCATCGCTATCTGGAAACCATTGCTCTTTATAGAATTAATTAGGACAGAAAGTTAAAATAAGTACAGTCTAAGCATTACAGAAATCTCGCACTGAAATTAGACCCAACCTCTGAGTTCTACCAAACAATCACTCATGCCTCTAATGTGTCTTCTGCGACCTGTGATGGCATTCTAAAACATGGCCAGCAATTTACTGCAGCACCTCTGTGTGAATACTGGCAACGATTTTACAATGTCCAGCTTCCAAGAGAAAATATAATCTGCTTTTCGGTGGTATTCTCTGGCTGGACATGGGACCTCAAAGGCAGTGAGTGTGCATTGCAATTTGTGCGGGCAAAAAATCTAACCCCAAGTCGCTACTGTAACTTTCAGTCAGATCACTGTAAATCTGGTAATATTATATCCCCAGTGTTGCTTCCAAGAAAAGTGAATAAAAGATCAGGTCAAGTGATGAAAGGACATTTTTTTTTAAAAGCGAAGCCCATATGTATATATATAATATATATATTTTAACTAATAAAGATTACACAAGACACTGACAGAAAGCAGAACAGCTCAGGAAGAGCCAGATACATTCCAAAGTCAGGTTGCTTGTCCAAAAGCAACAAACATTTTTTCTGTCACGTCATGAATCAATGTCCTTCCAAGCCCTCCTTTCTGCTGTCGTTTCAAACACACAATCGGAAACTCGCAGTCTCATACCATCCCTCCGTACACAAACGTCTATTTATAACTCTCAATGTCAGAGCACTTTACCAGAATATTTGGGTTAGCGCTGCAGACACTTCTTACTCAAGAAGCTCGGCATCATTCAGGGCAAAGCAGCCCGCTTAATTGGCACTCCATCGACCACCTTAAACATTCACTCCCTCCACCACCGGCACACCGTAGCTGCAATGTGTACCATCTACAGGATGCACTGCAGCAATCGCCAAGGCTTCTTCAACAGCACCTTCCAAAGCTGCCACCTCTACCACCTAGAAGGACAAGGGCAGCAGACGCATGGGAAGACCACCACCTCCAAGTTCCCCTCCAAGTCACACATCATCCTGACTTGGAAATATATCGCCGTTCCTTCATTGTTGCTGGGTCAAATTCCTGGAACTTCCTCCCTAACAGCACAGTGGGAGTACCTTCACTTCACAGACTGAGGAGGTTCAAGAAGGCGGTTCACCACCACCTTCTCAAGGGCAATTAGAGATGGCTTGCCAGCGACGTCCAGATCCTGAGAATTAATGAATACATTTTAAAAAACAGGTCCATGCCGGTGTTTATACACCCGACGAGCCTCTGCCCACCCTTCTTCATCGAACCCTATCAGCATTTCCTTCTCTTTCTTTCTCCCTCATGTGTTTATCTGGCTTCCCCTTAAATGCATGTGCTATTTGCCTCAACTACTCCATGTGGTGGCGAGTTCCACATTCTAATCACTTTCTGTAAAAGAAGTTTCTCCTAAATTCCCAAGTGCAGTTATCAGTGACAATCTTATATTATGGCCCCTAAATATTGCGGTTAAATTTAACTTTTAACTTTTGGTGGGTGTGTGAAACTTTGGTAGAACAATAGTTAATGCATCATTGTGAAATAGGAACAGGAGTAGGCTGTTCAGCCCCTTGAGCCCATTCCGCATTCAATTAGAAGACTGATCTGTCCCTGAACCCCAGTTACCCGCCTTTGCTCCATATCCCTTGATATCTTTACCCAATAAAAATATGTCGATCTCCCTCTTGAAAATTGCAAATGACCCAGTATCCACAGTTTTTTTTTTAAGAGGAGGAAATTTCAGATTATCACTACTCTTTGTGTGAAGAAGTGCTTCTTGATCTCAATCCTGAACGGCCTAACTCTAACTTTAAGATTATGACAGCATCGGGGCATTAAGGGGTCGGGGGCGATGAGGGGTTACCACGCACGGCGATGATGTCATCGCCAGTTGTGCGACAGTTCGGGGCGCTAACCGCAAGGCGCGCCGCCGCCATGGAAGAGCCTCCGCAAACTCCCGGGCAATTTCCCGAGAGGTGGTAGCACTCCCCCTCCCCCCCGGGCAGTAACTGCCCCCCGGATGCGCTGACGTGGTTATAAAACAGGACAATTTCATCCCAATAATCTTAAAATTAGAGTTAGGCCGTTCAGGATTGAGATCAAGAAGCACTTTTTCACACAAAGAGTTGTGGGAATCTGAAATTGCCTCCTCTTTAAAAAAAAAACTGTGGATGCTGGGTCAGTTGCAATTTTCAAGAAGTGAGATCGACATATTTTTATTCGGGGCCACGAGGCTGGCGGACATCCGATCTCGGAGCGCTGATTAAAGGGGAGGGCGTCAGCGCCCTGTGCCGCCATCTTTTTTTGTCGTCCACCGCTCGGATCGGCTCGACGATGGTGGCCCTAGTGTGGTCGTGCAGCCTGGCGCTCTGTCTTGGGTGCTGGACTGCTGGCCCGGTCCCACACTGCCCTGGTGGCCCAGTGGAGGCCATCAGAAGCCGTGCAGAGTGCGCAACGGCCCTCCCTTTAATCGAAGGAGAGGGACGTTGAAGGGTGTTAGCGTTTTGCCTGGTTGCGCCCCAGGACCTGCCCCCAAAGGAAGTGGAGTGCCGGACATTGGGCTCTGCTTCCTTAAGCCCAATTCCCCAATCGGGCGGGGGGGAGGGGGGGGGCGGGGAAATTTTTGCCCCCTATTTCTCCTCGTCATGGATTCCCTCACCAGATGAAACAATTTATTTGTATTTTCCCTACCGAATCCTTTTAACATTCTAAACACCTCGATTAGGTCCCACCCTCGATCTTCTAGACTCAAAGGAATACAAGCTAAGTTGATGCAACCTGTCCTAATAATTCTGGTGAATCCAAGGCCACTATATCCTTCCTGAATGGAATATTGCAGATGTGGTCTGACCAGGGCTCTGTACAACTGAAGCTTAGCTTCCCCCCATCTGCATTCCAGCCTCCTGGAGATAAAGGACAACATTCATTGAGCCTTTTTGACCTGCCCATTAGCTTTTAGTGATGTGTATACATGGGCACCCAAGGCCCTTTGCTCCTCCATGGTTCCTCGGGGCCGAAATTGCCCCTCCCGATAAGGCCTCTGACCGCCTGAAAGCGGTGGCCACGGGGCGGCACGGAATGGCCGCCGACTCTCTGTGGAGGGGCTGCCATTTTAGAAATTGCCCTTCCTCAGGAGCGGAGCGGTATCTGGGACCGCGCCGCCTGTTTTCCCTCCACGGCGCACATGCGCCGACCTATTTCCGACTGGCGGGGACCCCCTCGCGAAATTGCCCCGTGGGAGAGGCCCCGCCGCAGGCCGATGCCCCCGCCATGTTATTTTTTGTTTTGTCAGCTGACTGGCAGGTCGGCCCGACAATTATGCCCCCCGCCCCCCGGGTTCGGCCGGGCCACCAACAGGCAGCCTAGCGCCCCCTCTTGGGTGCCAGGCTGCTGGTCCGGCCGAAACCCTCCCATTGGACCGAACTAAAATAGCTGCAGAGTTCGCAGCGGCCCTCCCCTTTAACTGAAGGCACGCCCGCGTCGCGCTGACCTCATCAGTGGCGCGCTGACCTCATCAGTGGCGCGCTGATGACTGATTGGGGCGGCAGACCCGCTGCGAGGTCACTTTCGCCCCGCACCCGACCGGAACACCACGCCACGGAGAAAAAAACCCCAAAGTGCTGAATTACTCCGGTATCACCGTCCCATGGACTGGGGTGGAGAAAAACTTTAAAAAACAGTAGGTGTGTCCCTTTTCGGGCGGAGGGCAATGTCTACCCCTTGTCTCTTGCCATTAAGAAAACGTTCCGATTTTTCTTTCTTGAATCCAAAGTGGATGACATTGCACTTGCAAATCCCTTTACGTGCCAGTGTAACACAGTCCTTAACCCGTTTGAACTCACTGCATTATATTAGCCTGCGAGGGAATTTGACCAGATTCTGTGCACTGCCAGAGGAGAAGAACTGACAACAGGGCGATGAAATTCATTTCAGAAACTCCCCCGAGCTATGACACCTCCCCTCACAGCGACGTGCATTCTCATTGTCTGCTGGCACCCAAGATCGACCCGCTGATTTCCTGAACCACTTCTACCACACGGCCACCTCTGACGGACGAAGCTGCCTTTCCAGGACTGCGTGGCCCTCTGGCTTCAAGCCCTGTGTCACAGCACAAAAGTTCAGAAGCTCCGGAAAGAAGCTTTTGTTTCCGACTGTCTGGAAATTCAATCCAATTTACAATTCAGTGCAGCTTGGGACTGGTGGCCCAGCAAACCCTCTCACTGGACGGCTTCCCACTCCAGCTGAGTTTCAGAAACCAGTGTATTGTCACGTTCGAGTTTTTAACCACTCGAATGGTAAGACACTGGGTATACTGCACCCTTGAACTGTTACAGTAGTGTATAACATCTCTGTGATCACCCTTGCACTGTTTCACTAGTGTATGTATTCCCTGTGATCACCCGTGCACTTTCACTAGTGTATGTATTCTCTGTGATCACCCGTGCACTTTCACTAGTGTATGTATTCTCTGTGATCACCCGTGCACTTTCACTAGTGTATGTATTCTCTGTGATCACCCGTACATTGTTTCACTAGTGTATGTATTCCCTGTGATCACCCGTGCACTGTTTCACTAGTGTATGTATTCTCTGTGATCACCCGTACATTGTTTCACTAGTGTATGTATTCCCTGTGATCACCCGTGCACTGTTTCACTAGTGTATGTATTCCCTGTGATCACCCGTACATTGTTTCACTAGTGTATGTATTCTCTGTGATCACCCGTGCACTGTTTCACTAGTGTATGTATTCCCTGTGATCACCCGTGCACTTTCACTAGTGTATGTATTCTCTGTGATCACCCGTGCACTTTCACTAGTGTATGTATTCTCTGTGATCACCCGTGCATTGTTTCACTAGTGTATGTATTCCCTGTGATCACCCGTGCACTTTCACTAGTGTATGTATTCTCTGTGATCACCCGTACATTGTTTCACTAGTGTATGTATTCCCTGTGATCACCCGTGCACTGTTTCACTAGTGTATGTATTCCCTGTGATCACCCGTGCATTGTTTCACTAGTGTATGTATTCCCTGTGATCACCCGTGCACTGTTTCACTAGTGTATGTATTCCCTGTGATCACCCGTGCACTGTTTCACTAGTGTATGTATTCCCTGTGATCACCCGTGCACTGTTTCACTAGTGTATGTATTCCCTGTGATCACCCGTGCACTGTTTCACTAGTGTATGTATTCTCTGTGATCACCCGTACATTGTTTCACTAGTGTATGTATTCCCTGTGATCACCCGTGCACTGTTTCACTAGTGTATGTATTCCCTGTGATCACCCGTGCACTGTTTCACTAGTGTATGTATTCCCTGTGATCACCCGTGCACTGTTTCACTAGTGTATGTATTCTCTGTGATCACCCGTGCACTGTTTCACTAGTGTATGTATTCTCTGTGATCACCCGTGCATTGTTTCACTAGTGTATGTATTCCCTGTGATCACCCGTGCACTGTTTCACTAGTGTATGTATTCTCTGTGATCACCCGTGCACTGTTTCACTAGTGTATGTATTCTCTGTGATCACCCGTGCATTGTTTCACTAGTGTATGTATTCCCTGTGATCACCCGTGCACTGTTTCACTAGTGTATGTATTCTCTGTGATCACCCGTGCACTGTTTCACTAGTGTATGTATTCTCTGTGATCACCCGTGCACTGTTTCACTAGTGTATGTATTCTCTGTGATCACCCGTGCACTTTCACTAGTGTATGTATTCTCTGTGATCACCCGTACATTGTTTCACTAGTGTATGTATTCCCTGTGATCACCCGTACATTGTTTCACTAGTGTATGTATTCCCTGTGATCACCCATGCACTTTCACTAGTGTATGTATTCTCTGTGATCACCCGTACATTGTTTCACTAGTGTATGTATTCCCTGTGATCACCCGTACATTGTTTCACTAGTGTATGTATTCCCTGTGATCACCCGTGCACTGTTTCACTAGTGTATGTATTCTCTGTGATCACCCGTGCACTGTTTCACTAGTGTATGTATTCCCTGTGATCACCCGTACATTGTTTCACTAGTGTATGTATTCTCTGTGATCACCCGTGCACTGTTTCACTAGTGTATGTATTCCCTGTGATCACCCGTACATTGTTTCACTAGTGTATGTATTCTCTGTGATCACCCGTGCACTGTTTCACTAGTGTATGTATTCTCTGTGATCACCCGTGCACTGTTTCACTAGTGTATGTATTCCCTGTGATCACCCGTGCACTGTTTCACTAGTGTATGTATTCTCTGTGATCACCCGTGCACTGTTTCACTAGTGTATGTATTCCCTGTGATCACCCGTGCACTGTTTCACTAGTGTATGTATTCCCTGTGATCACCCGTGCACTTTCACTAGTGTATGTATTCTCTGTGATCACCCGTGCACTTTCACTAGTGTATGTATTCCCTGTGATCACCCGTGCACTGTTTCACTAGTGTATGTATTCCCTGTGATCACCCGTACATTGTTTCACTAGTGTATGTATTCCCTGTGATCACCCGTACATTGTTTCACTAGTGTATGTATTCCCTGTGATCACCCGTGCATTGTTTCACTAGTGTATGTATTCTCTGTGATCACCCGTGCATTGTTTCACCAGTGTATGTATTCTCTGTGATCACCCGTGCACTGTTTCACTAGTGTATGTATTCTCTGTGATCACCCGTGCACTGTTTCACTAGTGTATGTATTCCCTGTGATCACCCGTGCACTGTTTCACTAGTGTATGTATTCTCTGTGATCACCCGTGCACTGTTTCACTAGTGTATGTATTCCCTGTGATCACCCGTGCACTTTCACTAGTGTATGTATTCCCTGTGATCACCCGTGCACTGTTTCACTAGTGTATGTATTCCCTGTGATCACCCGTGCACTGTTTCACTAGTGTATGTATTCCCTGTGATCACCCGTACATTGTTTCACTAGTGTATGTATTCCCTGTGATCACCCGTGCATTGTTTCACTATAGCTGAACCCGCCGCCCCCAGCAGCCTAAACCTCTTTACCCAGAGAATGGTGAGAATGTGGAACTTGCTATCACAGGGAGTGGTTGAGACGAATAGCAGAGATGCATTTAAGGGGAAGCTGGATAAACACATGAGGGAGAAAGGAATAGAAGGATATGCTGATAGGGTGCGATAAAGTAGGGTTGAGGAGACTTGTGTGGAACATAAATGCAGGCATGGACCAGTTGGGCCGAATGCTCTGTTTCTGCGGTGTACATTCTATTTAATTCTGTGATATCGCTGTGATCACTGACAGGTCGTGTGTGCTCACTAATGACTGACTGAGGCGCAGACCACTCGAAATCCTACCCCCATGATGTTGGCTAACAAAAGGCCCCATTTATTCTTGTCCCGTCGGTAACAGTATCGTGCTCCTGAGAATAACTACTCGATTCTTTCAATGTACATTCCTCAGGCTCAGGCTAACCCACCTTCCCACAGCTGCCCGGTGTAGTCATTCCGGGTGCGAGTGTCCAATTCTGCTTATCCGCAGCCACAGAAATGAAAACATTTAACAGCGAAACACTAACCTTGTCCACACAGCGCTCCTGTTAACGGGCCCAATACACTCAGTGATCCAAGGTGCTTTTTAAATCAACACAGCCTAGCCTCGCCCCTTCCCTATCTCGGTAATCTCCTCCAACCCTACGACTCTCCGAGAACTCTGCGTTGCTCCAATTCTGGCCTCGTGTGTGTCCCCCACTCCCTTGGGCCCCACAACTGGCTGCCGTGCCTTCAGCCATCTAGGCTCTGAGTTCTGGATTCCCCTTCTTAAACCTCTCCGCCTCTCTCTCCTCCTTTAAGGCACTCCTTAAAACCTACCTCTTTGTCACCTGTCCTAGTATCTCTTTATGTGGCTCGGTGTTAAATTGTATCTGATAACGCTCCTGTCTGTGAAGTGCCTTGGGACGTTTTACTATATTAAAGACGCTATATAAATGCAAGTTGTTGTTGTTGATCTAAACCTGAACCTAGCCTTTTTAAATCTGTGCCTACACTCAATTTTGTCCCCTGCTCTCCCGGAGGCAGTGAATCTGCAGGATAGGGTGGATCCACAGATGCTCCTTCAGCCCCTCCGGTTCCTTGCCCAAGCACACGCGATCTAGACATTCGAGTGCAGGTGTGCATCGCAATCGGGGCTGATGCTGTCCATACATGTGGCACTTCCCATCCTGGCACAACGGGCAATGGCACTAATGGTAGCACCATAAGTTGGCCCTGATTGAAAGTACCAACATCAGCACAGATCGTGGTACTTGGGGGCCGTCTGGCTGAGTGTAACGACAATGTTCTCAAGCACTTGGCTACAGGGGGAGCTGGAGAATCAATCTTACATTTTATTGCAGTCTGATGATCCTAGTTTCAGGGCAGTTGAAATATATAGATGGGTATGACTGCTTTAGTAGTTACCGTATAATTACCCTTAACTATGATAAGAACAGCTGCTAACTATATTTGGTGTCAGTTCTAGCTCTTTCGCGACCTCAGGAAATCCCAAAGCTCTTGACAGCCAAATAAGTACTTTTTGGGAGTGTTGTCACTGTTGTAATGTAGAGAAATGTGGCGGCCAAAGCGCGTACAGCAAGATCCCACAAACACCAATGTGATAATGACCAGATAACTTGTTTAAGTTGTGTCAGTTGAGGGTTAAATACTGGCTAATATTAGTACAGGACACAGGCGAGAACTCTCTCTGCTCTCATTCAAAACAGTGCCGCGAGATCTTTTATGTCCATCTGCGAGGGCAAACGGGGCTTCAGTTTAACATGCCTTCCAAAAGATGGCACCTCTGACAATGCAGCACTCTTTCAGTATTGCATTGGGAGTGTCAGCCTGGATTACATTCTCATTATTTTGGAGTAGGACTTGAAACTCTTATCAAACTCTTACTCATTGTTTTGATGTACCTGCCTCTGAAAAAAACACACACAGCTCCGCGTTTTTAAATGAGTCAGCAATTTGTCTCACTCATTTCGATCACAAATCTCACCTCGAACATTTCCTTAATGACGACACTTCTGAACTTTATTTCAGAGCACATCTGATAACAGAAGGCTCTGGGCCAGTAGGAACAACACTAAATTCCTTACAAGAACATAATGTTCTTTACGGAACAAAGATCTTCTTTAGAGGCAACACAGCCAGGGACACAAATCACTGACATATATTGGGTCCGTTTTTTTTGGCTGCATATATTGACACCACTAATCCTAGCCAGAACAGAGATGATTGGGTAATTCCCCCGTCAATCACGCCTGGAGACCGTATTGCTGCAAGTGACTGGGATTGATTTTACAGACATAATCTGTATTGTGTAACTAGCCTCCATTCACTGCATTTTGCTGGAGAAATAACCTTGTTTTTATCAGGAGACTTTGCTGTAGTTTTGATCATGAGTTCAGTTTGCTGTAGTGCACAGAGATTCTATTTAAATAGATTCTGTTTGCTGAGTAAATAGACTCTGTTGGCTGAATAAATAGACTTTGTTGTAGTGCGCTGTTTAAATAGACTTTGTTTACCGTAAAATAGACTCGGCTGTAAGTCTTGCTTTGAGTCCCACTCTGCCTCCAACTCACTGGCTGGGGCAGTGGTGTCAATACCCACATCAGTTTTTTGTTCTTGCGCTTGGAGCATAGCGGATTGTCTGGACGTAGCGATCACAGGGAATTTGGGATATGAGAAGTGTAGCTTCTGATGGAGTCAGACTAATTTTCCTGTATTCACTGTTCCCAGGTGATTCAATAACCCCAGGTGCAGGAACCAGAAATTCTACCCTCTGACCTTTCACCTCAGAGGAGCCATGGTATCTCCTTCAGCCAAATTTAGCAACCCAAATTTATGATCTGATGAAGGCAAAGGCATCTTTAGAATGTTAGTTCCTCGCCTCTAGGCTGACACTTCAGTGCAGTACTGGGGGAGTAAAACTGCACCAGACTCTCCAAAATAAAGAACTGCTAACCAATGATTGTGAGTAAAAATTAGTCCTCAGACTTTGTGACTAATCCCCTCTTATGACAAGATGTGTTATCTCATCAACGAACACCGGCATCTGTTCAAAAGCAACTGAAAAATGCCTGGCATACTTGGTCATTTCTGGGGGGGGTGGGGAGAAAGAAACAGGTTTTCCATTAGACATTTTTCTTCGAGCGCAAGCTCACTCAGCTGATGATTCACACGAGAGGAAGGTGTCTGGAACTCAATCATTCTGCGAGTTTATTTCATGGGCCGTGGCCTCAGATGGAAGTGTAGGCAGGTCTTCAAATTACTTCTGGAGTACCATGTGCCAACGGCAAACATGAAGTGTTGTTTCAAACGTGTTGATTATCAGCACAGCTTTTCATGCATGTGAACCATCCACCTTGTGCACAGGGAGATTATACAGATCCGCAGAATAAAAGGCTTGGGTATTCCAGATTCAACAACAAAAAACTTACATTTATATTGCACCTTTAACGTAGTAAAACACCCCAAAGTGCTTCACAGAGACATTATCAAATAAAAATTTGACATAAAGCCACATAAAGAGATATTAGGACAGCTTGATCAAAGAGGTAGGTCTACCTCTAACTCTCTCCCTTCCTTTAAGACACTCCTTAAAATGACCTCTTTGACCAAGTTTTTGGTCATCTGTCCTAATATTTCCTTATGTGGCTCGGATAACACTCCTGTGAAGCGCCTTGGGACGTTTTACTACGTTAGAGGCGCTATATAAATGCAAGTTGCTGTTGGTAAACTGCACATTGCTTCTCATTTTGCCTCCCAAAAGCACGGGCTTAAGAATTTCCTCAACTGCTCTTCCAATTGTATGCAAATCCCAAAAGATCGAGCTTGGAGTTCCATTAAAAATGCCGACAAGAGGGAATTTATGTAAATGCATTTACACTGAGATAAGCATGTATGAGCTCGCAGGCACACACTGGGATTGCATATTGTTAAATTGCATGCTCCCAGCCTGCACTTAAAGTTAATGGAGTAGGAATGTGCAATTTTGCGATACACACTTGCCAAGGAGCGCACTTTAATTCCAAGTCATCACACATAGAGACCAGTGCAGTTATTCCAAATGCTCTTTTCCAACAGATTATGCATCCAATGGTAACAATTTTCAGTCCTTTGCGATTTGTCCTTTAAAGTGACCTATGAAAGCACGCAAACCAAAAGACTGGTTACTAGTTTCTGCCAGAGGACAATGACCCCTGCAGTTGGATCGAAGGCCGCTGTGAAGTAAAAGCCCCCCCAAAAAATCATGAAATATTCCCGCTGGGGTTAAATGACGCGACATGCCTGAGGTACCTTCTTCAGATTCCACGTCTTCCATTAATGCAACAGTCACTCCCATCTCCTGGCACTTCTTACTGTGAGCCTTTGACTTCATGTGCTTTGTCAGGTTCCCTGCAGAACACAAACAGTGATGGGTTTAGCCGCGTCATCGCAGTAAATCACGTCTTGTACTGTTAAGCTATCACTTGGCTGCAAATGGCCAGTATCTGCTCAATTAACGTCCCAGATGAGGCTAATCTGATTCCTCGGGCAATCTCCTTCCTAAACTTCATAAATCAGCATAATGATACTGGGCCTAACGTGGCTCAACACTGGCTGGGTGAAGGGGCAAGCTGATCAATCACCCAGCGACATCAGCGCTGTGATCTAACGGCTCAATCATTGGCATTTCTTTTCTCTCTGTTCATTTATTTTATGGCCCATCATTCATCGACTGGTGAGGTTTCTGCAAGATAACCTGTCACTCTGGAGAGTCAATCGGTTTTTAACAATGCATCATCTGTGACAGCAAAACAGTTCAGAGTTGACAGTTTTGTGTGCTTTACATACATTTAGCAATTTGCAATGCAGTTTCCTCCCCAAGCACGTTGGCTCGCGGGAGGGGAGGGTAAATGAATGCACCGTGTGATGTGACAATGATCCATTCAGGCAAAAGGGCCCAGGTTCCATTCCCTTTCTTTACTTAGAATATCTCACTTTGGTACAGTAAAGAACTTGCATTTATATAGCGCCTTTCACAAACTCAGGATGTCCCAAAGCACTTTAAGCCAATGAAATACTTTTGAATTGTGGCCACTGTTGTAATGTGGGAAACGCGGCAGCCACTTTGCGCACAGCAAACTCCCACAAACAGCAATGTGATAATGGCCAGATTGCCTGTTTTTTTAGTGGTGTTGATTAAGGGATAAATATTTACCAAGACACCAGGGAGAACACCCCTGCTCTTCTTCGAAATAGTGCCGTGGGATCTTTTACATCCACCCGAGAGAACAGGGCCCCGGTTTAACGTCTCATCCGAAAGACGGCACCTCCGACAGCCCTGGGAGCGCCAGCTTGGATTTTGTGCTCAGGTCTCTGGAGTGAGACTTGAACCCATGACCTGCTGATTCAGGGGCGAGTGCGCTACGAACTGAGCCACGGCTGACCGCTCAGTCATATTTGGTTTGATGGCAGAGAATGCTAGCACGGAATAGCATGCACGCACATAGGACAAGGCAAAAGTCTTTGTGATAATATAGATGGACTGCTGTGCTGTGGTAGGTCGTGTATCTCTCGTGTACACACTGCACAACAGAAATTGAGAACACCCCAAAAACTGGAGGCTGTGCTAGCTCTGATAAGATCGAGGCAGCTGGGGTGCCTGCAAATATCACTCTGAACTCCTCCGCCATCTAATCTCACATTCAAACTCATTCTTCACGTCTTCAGCCTTTATTGCAGTTTGACTTCCTGTTCCGCACCTTTACAAGAGGTCTAATGAGAAGGTTGGCCCCAATGAGGGAGCAGGCACTAACTTCCATACCAGCAGAGACCAATGAAAGGCTGCTGCTAATAACTGCTGCTGAAACTCCACTGCTGTGTCCAATAAAGTAACTGTTGAAGAGCTCGGATCAGTGGGTTTAATCCTCAATGCTTAAATTTTCATAAAATAACACACATCTGTTTGCACCATGTTAACAGGTGCCCTAGAAGTTGCCAGCAGAGGGAATTAAACAGCTCCCCCACTGGATGTTCTTATTTGCCTGCCTGAAGTGGTACCAGCCCAAAATCATATGAGCCCACCATTAATCATGTTATTGTCGGAGGGGGATAGTGTATCTTCTGGTCCTTCACCTCAGTCCGCTGGACATGCCAGCAGTGTGAGTCTTACACCGCTAGCCTGTGTGACATCTGCTAGACACGGGGAGATGTCTGCAGCCAGAAAGATGGAGAGCGTAACTTTCAAATTCAGCGTGGGCGTAAAACTGGCGATCCAAAGAAAATACTTGCATTTATATATCGTCTTTAACGACCTCAGGACATCCCATGCCAATGATGTACTTTTTGAAATGTAGTCACCGTTGTAATGTAGGAAAAGCGGCACTTTGCGCACAGCAAGCTCCCACAAACAGCACGCGACAATGACCAGATATTCTGTTTTCGTGATGTTGGTTGAGGGATAAATATCGACCTAGGACACCAGGGAGAACACACCAGCACTTTTTCAAAACAGTGCCGTGGGATCGTTTATGTCCACCTGAGGGGGCGGACGGGGCCTCGGTTTAACGTCTCGTCCAAATACGGGATAAGCTGGCTGCTGAACACCCCGCCCTGGTGTACCACAGGCGACTGAAGCCATGTTGCCCGTTTTACGTCCCGCCAAAGTTGAAAGTTCTGGCAGAAGCCTTGAACTCAGCGCGTGGTTGCTCCAATGTTGCTGCCTGGGTTCGGAATCCGCCCTCTCCACTGACCAGCAGAGCTGGCTTCAGGAGTACTGGCCACTTTCCATCGACAGCAGTCTTTCAACGGAAGGGCATCTGATCTCATCCAGAATGGTACCAAGGATGCGGGACTACAATTACGTGGAGAAACTAGAGAGGCTGGGGTTGTTCTCCTCAAAGAGAAGGATAAGGGGAGGTGTTCAAAATCATGAACGGCTTTGACAGAGTAAATAAAGGGAAACTGTTTCCACTGGTAGCAGGATCGGCAACAGAGGACAGTGCAGGAAAGTGGAGTCGGGATAGAAGATCAGCCATGATCTTATTGAAAGGTGGAACAGGCTCGAGGGGCCGAATGGCCTACTCTTGCTCCTAGTTCCTGTGTTCTTAAGTTCTTATTTAAAGTAATTGGCAAAAGAACCAGGGTAGATGAGGAGATTTTGTTTACGCAGCGAGTTGTTATGATCTGGAATGTGTTGCCTGAAAGGGTGGTGGAAGCAGATTCAATAATAAGTTTCAAAAGGAAAGTGGATAAAAACATGAAGGAGAAAAATATGCAGAGCTATGGGGAAAGATCAGGGGAATGGGACTAATTGGATAACTCTTTAAAGAGCTGGCACAGGCACGATGGGCCGAATAGCCTCCTTCTGTGCTGGTTCATTCCGGCCACCTTTGCACCACATGTTTGGCCGGAGGTAAGGTTTTCTAGAACATTCAACATAACAGTACTTGTCTTTCGCCTGCAGACATCATTATGTACTCTCAGGCCAGCCAAGGCACAGGCTGGTACCAGTTGAAAACATGGTTCTGATAAAAGGTCATCGACCTGAAACATTAACTGAGTTCCTCGCCCTACAGACACTGCTTGATCTGCTGTCACTCCTGACGCACTCCTGGCTGGCCTCCCACATTCTACCCTACGTAAACTAAAGGTGATCCAAAACTCGGCTGCCCTTGTCCTAACTTGCACCAAGTCCCGCTCACCCATCACCCCTGTGCTCGCTGACCTACATTGGCTTTTGGTTAAGCAATGCCTCGATTTCAAAATTCTCATCCTAATAAGGAGACCAAAAGAGTACTGCATACAGTTTTGGTCTCCGTATTTAAGGAAGGATATACTTGCATTGGAGACAGTTCAGAGAAGGTTCATTAGGTTGATTCCTGAGATGAAGGGGTTGACTTATGAAGATAGGTTAAGCAGGTTGGGCCTATACTCATTGGAGTTCAGAAGAATGAGAGGTAATCTTATTGAAATATATAAGATAATGAGGGGGCTCGACAAGGTAGATGCAGAGAGGATATTTCCACTCATGGGGGAATTTAGAACTAGGAGGCATAGTTTCAGAATAAGGGGCCGCCCATTTAAAACTGAGATGAGGAGGAATTTCTTCTCTCAGAGGGTTGTAAATCTGTGGAATTCCCTGCCCCAGAGAGCTGTGGAGGCTGGGTCATTGAATATATTTAAGCTGGAGATAGACAGATTTTGAGCAATAAGAGAGTAGAGGGTTATGGGAGCGGGCAGGGAAGTGGAGCTGAGCCCATGATCAGATCAGCCATGATCTTTTTGAATGGCAGAGCAGGTTAGAGTGGCCAAATGGCCTACTCCTGCTCCTATTTCTTATGTTCTTATATTCAAATCCCTCCATACCTTCGCCCCTCCCTATCTCTGTAATCTCCTCCAGCCCTACAACTCTCTCCAAGATATCTGCGCTCCTCTAATTCTGCCCTCTTGAGCATCCCTGATTATAATCGCTCAACCCTTGCTGATCGTGCATTCTGTTGCCTAGGTCCCAAGCTCTGGAACTCCCTGCCTAAATCTCTCCGCCTCTCTACCTCTCTTTCCTCCTTCAAAACACTCCTTAAAAGATACCTCTTTGACCGAGCTTTTGGTCACCTGCGCTAATTTCTACTTATGAGGCTCGGTGTCAAATTTGTTAAATCTCATAATACTCCAGTGAAGTCCCTTGGGCCGTTTCACTAGGTTAAAGGCGCTATATAAATACAAGTTGTTGTTGTTGCTGCTGAGTGTTATTCCAGCATTTTCTCTTTTGATTTCAGAAATGAAGCCGGTCCCGCTAACAACACATGAAGCAAAGAAGGACAACCCTCACACACAACTGCGACATCTCCAGCCCTCTCTAGTCCCTCTGGCACAAGTTCTCACGAAAACCGGGATTGTCAACTTAGCACTCAATTTGAGGCTGCTCTTCTGCTATGACTGTGGCCCTCAGCGCTTCAGAAGCCTAATTTGAGAGTGTCAGCTAATTTAGCGTGTGACCATGACCAGCATTGTGATAGAATAGATCTTCGCGTCCTGTATTTGGATTGAATACAAGCCTGTCTACACTCTGAATAACAGTGTCAGTTTGCCCTGCTTGAGGACAATGGGATAAAATGCAAATTGGTTTTCCGGTGAAAAATTACTTTCAGACACGAGCTCCTCCTGAAACGTAATTACGATCGCGGTAAAAAGAAAACTGCGAATGATAGAAATCTGAAATACAAATTCTTATTTTTGAAATGTGACAAAACTATATCTAATAATTTGTTTAACTATGTACTAGCAGGAATTTTTGACTTTTTTTTTTACTCTAATTTTATTTATTGGGGTCTGGTTTTTATCCGAGTTTTTTCCCATTCCCTCCCCGCCACCCCCATGCCCCGCTCTTCCGAAGGCTCTAACTCGTGATTGGATACACTCCCGTGCAGGCAGGTAATCCTTCAGCAGCTCACCACAAGGGGCCAATGTTCAAGTGTGATGCTGGGCTATTCGACCATGGTGGGGTGGTAGGGGAGGGGGTCATGGGAGCTGAGCCCGATCTTACATACACGCACACTCATCCGCACACATGCACGTGTGCATACATACCCACACACTCACCAACACACACGTGCATACACACGCAATGCATGCGCACACATACACACTAACACACACACGCACGTGTGCACACACATACACACTAACACACACACGCACGTGTGCACACACATACACATTAACACACATACACAGGGCCCAAAATTCCACATGGACTTTTTTTGGCACAGTTGTAGAGGTACGACGGATTTTTTTTAGTGGCCTGACTGCGCCGAAACAAATGTTCCAAGTTTCGCCGGCATAACATAGAAACATAGAAAATAGGTGCAGGAGCAGGCCATTCAGCCCTTCTAGCCTGCACCGCCATTCAATGAGTTCATGGCTGAACATGAAACTTCAGTACCCCCTTCCTGCTTTCTCGCCATACCCCTTGATCCCCCGAGTAGTAAGGACTTCATCTAACTCCCTTTTGAATATATTTAGTGAATTGGCCTCAACTACTTTCTGTGGTAGAGAATTCCACAGGTTCACCACTCTCTGGGTGAAGAAGTTTCTCCTCATCTCGGTCCTAAATGGCTTACCCCTTATCCTTAGACTGTGACCCCTGGTTCTGGACTTCCCCAACATTGGGAACATTCTTCCTGCATCTAACCTGTCTAAACCCGTCAGAATTTTAAACGTTTCTATGAGGTCCCCTCTCACTCTTCTGAACTCCAGTGAATACAAGCCCAGTTGATCCAGTCTTTCTTGATAGGTCAGTCCCACCATCCTGGGATAACCTTTCAGTTTGGAGCGGCGCAGATTGTCCTTAAGATCTGTGGGTGGAGCTTAAGGTCTGCGCCGAAAAACTGACGTTGCTAGGGTAACGAAGGATGCTGAATTTATCCTGGAGTGTCATTGCTGATTTTTCTCTCCACAAGAACTTCTATTTTCATAACAGGTGTAAGCATTCCAAGATCTCACTGGCCCGCTTCTATCCTGGGTAAAGGCCCCCGCCCCCTGGTGCCGTGTCTTCAGCTCCAACGAAACAATGGCGTCTTCTCTCCGCTGATTTTCTCTTCCCTGCGCCAATTTTCTTAAGTGTTGGTAAAGTTTTTCAGAACGGTGTAGTGCGCTGTTTTAGAAAAAATCGTACTTGGCCAAACTCGCTTAAATGGCCAGAAATAAAAACTTAAGAACATGAGAATTAGGAACAGGAGTAGGCCATCGAGCCCCTCGAGCCTGCTCCGCCATTCAACAAGATCATGGCTGATCTGGTCGTGGACTCAGCTCCACTTACCCGCCCGCTCCCCGTAACCCTTAATTCCCTTATTGGTTAAAAATCTATCTATCTGTGATATGAATCCATACATTCAATGAGCTAGCCTCGACTGCTTCCTTGGGCAGAGAATTCCACAGATTCACAACCCTCTGGGAGTAGAAATTCCTTCTCAACTCGGTTTTAAATTGGCTCCCCCGTATTTTGAGGCTGCGCCCCCTAGTTCTAGTCTCCCCGACCAGTGGAAACAACAATCTCTGCACCCGGCAGGTTCCGACCTCAATGACGTTAAAAAAATCGGGAACTTAAAAAATCGGACTCATCAACTTTAGAATGGCGCAGAAACTTTGGCGAAACTTGCAGATTTCAGTCTGCTCCCAAGAAAAACAGCGCAGAATGGTGGCGAAAATTCAGCCCATATACACTGACATGCACACACGCTTGCCAGCAGGAGACAGTAGATAACTACCAGGGTTGGGAAATCTGGCTGATCTTTTCTCCCCACTTGTCCAGGGTCAGTGAGGCCAGGCCCATGACTAATACACATATTTTTTGAATACCCTTTGCGCAACAAATGCTAACCGTATTACAGCAGCTTTGTATGAAGTATTTCCTCAGTTTTATTGAGCTCCCCTTTATTTTTATATAGTCTGGCAGCTTTGGTAGCCAACAGGAGTTACTCAGAGACACAAGAGTAGATAAAAGGCTGACTTTTGTGCTTCTGTCGCCTCCATACTCGATATCGTACAAATGTGATTACCATTACCGGGGCTGCGGAATGTTGCCAAGTCCACCCGAGAGTGCAGTCTGCACCATATAATGCAGCTTGTGAGTGCTCTGGGCTCAAATCCTTCGGAAGGAAGGCCTACTGTCCCAGGAGACACGGAGTGCAGATTCCTTCAAGATCTGCATTCTTGGCAACCGGTTGAATGGAAGCAATGCTAAAGCCAGACCCCGGATTGATTCTCTCAGCTGCACTAATGGCCGGGAAGCTAATTGTAATTGAGTGGAGTTCCTCCCTCGCATCAACTTCTCAAAGCGATTCCACTTCCTGCATATTCACAATTAAACCCAATCCTCGAGAAACTGGATTTTCTCGGTACTTGCCAACAAAAAATGATGAAACAAGACAATCGTTCCCCAGTTTGTAGAATGGTACACAGAATGATACGGCACAGAGGAGGCCATTCAGCCCATCATGCCTGTGCCGGCTCTTTCCGAGACAAAGAAACCAACAGGAGAAACGTCTGTTTGGTAAAGAGATCCAGCAGGGATCACTGGGTAGGCGTGATCAAGGGCAGGAGAGAAGACCGAATATTCGCCCCTCAGGTCCAGGAGCAACTAAAACCAACTGCAGAGTCCTTGCGCAACTCTGACTGGGTCAGCTAATGCAGCACAAGCCAGGGATCCAATCTTAATGTCCCAAAGGGCCAGGTCTTTATCAACCGAGCTCCGACTGTTGGCGGTGAGTCTTGCTGTGCAGCAGCGGGTGGAGAGAGACTACATTCTTTGCCCGAGACTCTGAGTTCTGTCGGGATAAGGCTTGCCAGGGATATGTTTTTATTGATTCATTCCCGGGTTGTGGGTGTCGCTGGCAAGGTTGGAATTTATTGCCCATCCCTAGTTGCTGCTGAGAAGGTGATGGTGGGCTTTCTCCGTGAACTGCTGCAGTCCGTGTGGTGACGGTGCTTCCACAGTGCTGTTAGTTTGGGAATGTAGTGGCTTGATACAATTGAGAGCCTTGCTGTGACACTTCGAAGGGCAGTGAAGAGTCAACCACATTGGTGTGGGACTGGAGTCACATATAGACCAGACTGGGTATGGATGGCAGCTTTCTTTCCCCAAAGGACATTAGTAAATCAGCTGGGTTTTTATGACAATCCAGCAGCTTCATGCTCACTTTTACCAGGTTTTTATTTCTGACATTTTTTTTTAAACTGAATTTAAATTCTCAAACTGCCATGGTGGGACTTGAACTCACATTCTCTGGATTATTACAGCATGATTACTTGTCCATCATCATCATAGACAGTCCCTCGGAATCGAGGAAGACTTGCTTCCATGCCTGAAGTGAGTTCTTTGGTGGCTGAACAGTCCAATACGAGAGCCACAGTCTCTGTCACAGGTGAGACAGATAGTTGTTGAGGGTAAGGGTGGGTGGGACAGATTTGCCGCATGCTCTTTCCGCTGCCTGCGCTTG
This sequence comes from Pristiophorus japonicus, assembly GCF_044704955.1. Classification (NCBI taxonomy): domain Eukaryota; kingdom Metazoa; phylum Chordata; class Chondrichthyes; family Pristiophoridae; genus Pristiophorus; species Pristiophorus japonicus. The sequence goes on along the minus strand of NC_091990.1, from coordinate 18,950,298 downwards.
ATTTCTGCACGCTCTTGGCGTTGAGACTCGAGGTGCTCAGCGCCCTCCCAGATGCACTTTCTCCACTTTGGGCGGTCTTTGGCCAGGGACTCCCAGGTGTCAGTGGGGATGTCGCACTTTATCAGGGAGTCTTTGAGGGTGTCCTTGTAATGTTTCCGCTGCCCACCTTTGGCTCATTTGCCGTGAAGGAGTTCCTGTATGGCTCATGGACCATGTACAGTAGACACCTCAAGTCGCTGGAGAAATATCACCAATGATTACTAGTCCAGTAACATAACCACTACATAACTGTACTCAATTTAGTCTCGCTCTAATGTAAGTGAGTGTTGACCCAACGACGATGGAGGAACTGCTTCGATATTTCCAAGTCAGGATGGTGTGTGACTTGGCGGGGAACTTGGAGGTGATGGTGTTCCCATGCACCGGGGGTCTTTCTGGTTTATATGGCTCAAGATTAGACCGAGGAAGTGCTTTTAGCTATGAGGAAAGATTGGATAGGCTGGGTTTGTTTTCTTTGGAACAGTGGCTGAGGGTAGACCTCATTGAAGTATTTAAAATTATGAGGGGCCTAGATAGAGTGGATAGGAAGGACCTATTTTCTTTAGCAGAGGGGTCAACAACCAGGGGGCATAGATTTAAAGTAATTGGGGGGAGGTTTAGAGGGGATTTGAGAGGAAATGTTTTCACCCAGAGGGTGGTGGGAGTCTGGAACTCACTGCCTGAAAGAGTGGTAGAGGCAGAAACCCTCACCACATTTAAAAAGTACTTGGATGTGCACTTGAAGTGCCGCAACCGACAAGGCTATGGACCAGGAGCTGGAAAGTGGGATTAGGCTGGGCAGCTCTTTGTTGGCCGGCGCGGACACGATGGGCTAAAATGGCCTCCTTCCGTGCTGTAAATTTCAATGATTCTATGAACAACTGATCCACCCAGATAGCTCCGAATATAAATTGCTGAGAAATAATCTGAAACTGATTAGCAGGGTATATTATGATACTGACAGGAAGAGACGCAAAACGGGCAGTCGACTCGCCATTGCCGACCCATTTTACATCAGCGCATAAAGTCAAGAATAACCCCATGAGTGAGGGAATTGTATTAAATGTTACAGGTCACGTCAGAGCGAATGCTGTTTATCCCATGCGATGCCTCAATCTCACAAGCACTGGTTCAGAGCACATGGCACACAGCAGCATGAAGAAATTTACAGCATAGCTGCAGACCATTCGACCCAATAGGTCAATGCCGGTGGTCGAGCCTCCTCCCACCTTACTTCACCTAACCCGATCAGCATAACCTTCTATTCCTCTCCCTATCATGCACTTATCTAGCTTCCCCTTAAATGCTATTCACCTCAACTACAATGTGTAACGGGTTCCACATCCTAAACACTCTCTGGGTAAAGAAGTTTCTCCTGAATTCCAGATTGGATTTATTAGCGACTATCTTATATTTATGACCGCTAGTTCTAGTCTCCCCCGTAAGTGCAAACGTCATCTCTATGTCTACCTTATAATAATGTATGCACCTCTGGGTATGCTCACAGGTTTGTAGAACTGGTGAGTTGTGAATGGCTTAGCCAGTCACGTGCTGTTCACAAGACTCAATAAAACCCCAGCCAGTTAGGTTCAGGGGAGCCACGATGAGGCGGGTGGTTATGAGCCTAGTGGATGAACTGGTAATGTGTCGTGTGATTGTTAAACCTTTTGCTAATAAACCAACTAGTGCTTAATAGCAATTTGTTGCTATGAACTCTTCAGCAAAGAACCCACGAAACAAATACATTACTCTTATTGAACCCCTTCAGAATTTTAAAGATCTCTATCAGGTCCCCTCTCAGCCTTCTCTTTACTCAAGAAAAGAGCCCCAGCTTGTTCAGTCTTCCTTGACAGTTGTGAATATATTCACGGGCCTCGAACCACACAGTGTTTCTCAAAGTGAAGCCTTTCGGCAATGCAACTTTGTAAAACACTTTGTACATTTCTCCTGCTCGCTGTGTATTAGTGACGTTGGAAATGTAGCAGGACTTCCTCTGCGTTATGTCCAATAAAACTGCTAACAGGGCTCTGAAAGAATGCACATACGATTTCAATGATCAACGGAAAATTCCTCACTATGTCTACAGTGGCACCAATGTGTATTCACCAGCCAAGGCCGTACATTTTATAGTGCCTTTAACTTAATGGGATGTTCCAAGGTGCTTCACAGAAAAGATTTGCATTTATATAGTGCCTTTCATGACCTCAGGACACTCAAAAGCACTTTACAGCCAATGAAGTACTTTTTGAAGTGTAATCAGTACTGTAATGTAGGGAAACATGGCAGCCAATGTGTGCTCAGCAAGATCCCACAAACAGCAATGTTAAAGTCATCAGATAATTTGTTTTTAGGTGTTGGTTGAGGGATAAATGTTGGCCAGGATTCCAGGGTGATCTTCTTTGCTCTTCTTTAGAATAATGCCATGGAATCTTCTACATCCAGCTGAGAGGGCAGATGGGGCCTCGGTTTAATGTCTCATCCGAAAGACGGCACCTCCAACAGTACAGAACTTCCTCAGTACTAAAACAAGAGTGTCAACCTAGATTATGTGCTCAAGTCTCTGGAGTGGGACTTGAACCCATATCCGTCTGACTCAGAGGCGAGGGTGCTACCCACTGAGCCACAGCTGACTGAACCGAACAAGGGTAGTCCAAGGGCAAGCGGGAGTACAAGGTGATTTTTGAGGGAGGTGACCAAGAGCATGGTCAAAGAGGTAGGTTTTGAGGAGGCTTCTGAAGGAGGGGAGAGGGAAGAAGGCCGAGAGATTAGGGAGGGTGTTCCAGAGCGTGGGGCAATGCTGAGTGAAGGTGAAGCAGACTTACCCCGAGAGTGGTTAGGATGTGGAACTTGCCACCACACGGAGTAGTTGAGGTGAATAGCATGGAAGGAATAGAAGGGAGGGGAGGGGGGCTGCAAAGGAGATAAGAAGTGCGGAGGGCACCTGGAGCGATGCGGAGGTGGGCCTTTCATCTGAAAGTAGTCTCCTGCGCTTGGAGTTGGCAGCTGCTGTAGAGTAACCAGTGGCCCCTCTCTCCCACCTTGAAAGATTTGACTGGCATTCAGATGGAGGTCAGCAGACCCACGTGCACCTGGAGGGAGTGTCCAGGAGGTGGCGCCGTACCTGGGCGGCACCAACTCCACAGGTTGCATTTTGCAAGTACTGGTCCCAAGCACCAACCCAGAGAATAAAGACACAGGCGGACGGTGGATTAAAGTGGATTAAAGTGAAAATATAGTTGCCCGCAAACGAACTAAGCTGAGTTTATACTGCCCTTGGCCATTCAGCCTCTCAAGCCTGTTCCGCCGGTTCTGCTGGGCCCCAGCATGCAGCCAGTGGCATCCCCAAACCACGCTTGCCGGATTCGCCGATGGCACTGGGCGAGAAGGCACAGTGGGGCCCGAGTGATTCCAGCGCTAGAGCAATGCAAAGTACCTTTATAGGCTTGTCATTCCATCTCAGGGTATGCAAATCATATTCAGAAACCTCCTTGTGTCAGTCATGGCCCAATGGTAGCACCCTCACCACTGAATCACAAATTTGTGGGTTCTGGCCCCACGCCCGAGATCTAGAAACATAGAAATTTACAGCGCAGAAGGAGGCCATTTCGGCCCATTGTGTCCGCGCCGGCCGACAAAGAACCACATGGCCCTCGGTCTGAGCCCACAATCTAAGCTGACACTCCCTCTGCAGTGCCGAGGGAGGGCTGCAATGTCGGAGGTGCCGTATTTCAGATGAGATGTTAAACCGAAGCCCCGTCTGCTCTCCCAGGTAAAAGATCTCTATGGCACAATTGCAAAGAGGAGTAGAGGAGTTCTCCCCAGTGTCCTGGGCCAATATTTATCCCTCAACCCACATCACCAAAAACTGATTATCTGGTCATTATCACATTGCTGTTTGTGGGAGCTTGCTGTGCGCAAAATGACTGCCTCACTTCCTACATTACAACAGTGACAACACTTCAAAAGTACTTCATTGGCTGTAAAGCGCTTTGGGACGTCCTGAGGTTGTGAAAGGCGCTATATAAATGCAAGTTCTTTAGTTCTTTTCTCTCATGGTTTATGCTGTCACCAGAACCATAGCCGTGTAACTGTTTGTTTGTTTCCCAAAATATACACAGTGAAATATATTGACCGGGGATGAAATGGCCGAATTGCCGCAAATTTCTATGATTCTATGGCAATGACACAATCATCTGCGAATGTTGGGAAAAGCTCTCCTGCAGCAACCAAGATGGAAGCTTGCAGTTACGAGAGAGTTACGCAAGGCTAAGAATTTGTGCTAATTTCTGGGAATACACAGATCAATCGAGGCCGGCAGTTCCTCCGCACGTACCACCCGCAAAATGGACAGAACTGCCAAAGAAAATGACTTCTCGAGAAAGGGCAGGTGGGCCTCTCAGTTAACAAAACAGTGCGAAATACCTTGTATTGGAACAGGAAGTGCCTTCAGGTTAAAGACCAAATTCCCTGAAACATCTGTTTGGGTCTCGCTTCCAGCCTGCCAAGTATTCGAAAAAGGACTATCAACTGGAAACTCAATATTTACTTTTCAAAATATATTCCGAGACTTTCAATGTATTGCTTTATGACACAACACAATTCCCCCTGTGGTAGCGTAGCTACACAAACCTCAGAATCAAGCAGTGCTCCTCATGAGCTGGGAGGGAGCGAATCCAGTTTGTAGGAGCAGGCCATTCAGCCTCTCGAGCCTGCTCCGCCATTCAATGTGACCATGGCTCACCTGTATCTGAACTCCATCCACTTGCCTTGAGCTGCAGGATCAAACCCCAAACCGGGCAAGGTGCCTGGGGATTTTGAATATTTTGGGGAAGAGCAGTTGCATGTCAGCCCTGGCTCAGTGGGCAGCACACTCGCCTCTGAATCAGGAGATTGTGGGTCCCACTCCAGAGATTTGAGCACATAATCCAGACTGACACTCCTGGGTGCAGTACTGAGAGGTTGCTGTGCTGTTGGAGCTGTTGTCTTTCAGATGAAACATTAAACCGAGACCTCGTCTGCTCTCTCAGGCAGACGTAAAAGATCCCATGGCACTATTCCGAAGAAGAGCAGGGCAGTTCTCTCTGGTGTCCTGGAACGATATTTATACCTCAACCAACATCACAAAAATAGATGATCTGGTCATTATCATATTGCTGTTTGTGGAACCTTGCTGTGCACAAATTGGCTGCCACGTTTCCTATATTACAATAGTGACCACACTTCAAAAGTAATTAATTGGCTGTAAAATGCTTTGAGACGTTCTGAAATTGTGAAAGGTGCTATATAAATGTAAGTTCTATCTTTAAGAGAAAATAGTTAGCTCCCAGTTACTTTAATAGATGGTCAATTGTGATGGAATCACAGCAGCTGTCTCAAGCCCTAATCAAGATCCGATGAACCTACTGGGCTATTAACCTCGGGGAGTATCCGTTATTTTCAAAGATACACCTGCGATCTGCAAATGCTTCAAGCAGGGCTTGTCACACCGAACGCAGCACCATATTTCTGCAGCACTGTGACCTTCGTGTGTTCTGGGTCATTTCACATTCTCACTCTGTACCTGTCCCATCCCCTCCAATCCCAGAAATGTATCCAGTTCCTTTCTGAAGTAGTTAACCGACACACCTTCAACATCACATGCTTCGCTAACTTCCTTTAATTTATCCATCCCACATCTGCCAAACTGTTAGCTCCGGTGACTGAAGCAAATAAAAAAAAATAAAAAATTAATTAGCATTGGGCCGCAATTTTGTTTGCATCCAATTTGGGGTCTGGGTCAGTAGAAGGCAGATGGGTTTTCTCCTCGTCCTTTGGCTGCTCAAGTTGCAAGACCGTTTCCATGGGGACACCTTCAGGTACCTCGCCAGAGATGCGACCTTGGAGAGCAAGAGTTGGGACGGCCACTCGGGACGGAGGTACCACTGCCAACCCTGATCCTGTCCTCACCCAATGTCTGAACTTTCCAGCAGGGCGGGTAAATCTCAGCGTTCCTCCAAATCTGTCCGCCTCTGCATCCCCGATTACCATCGCCGGCCGTGCCTCCAGCTGCCTTGGCGCTAAGTTCTGGAATTCCCTCTCGAAACCTCTAGGTCGCTCTCTCCTCCTTTAAGGCACGTTCCTGCATTACAACAATGACTGCACTTCAAAAAGTGCTTCATTGGCTGTAAAGCGCTTTGCGACGTTCGGTGGTCGTGAAATGTGTTATATAAATCCAAGTCTTTCTTTCCTTCCTTAAAACCTACCTCTTTGACCAAGCTTTTGGTCACCTGTCCTAAAAAATCTCATGTGGCTCGGTGTTGTTTGATAATGCTCCTGTGAAATGCCTTGGGATGTTTGAGTAGGTTAAAGGCGCTATATAAATGCACGATGTTGTAGTGATTGGAAGCAGGACTGACCCCCCCCCTCCTCCGCCCCCCCCCCCCCCCCACCCCGAGCCCTGGGGCACTGATGCCATTTCAGCCCGCCTCCTGGCCCTCCTGCAGAGATCAGCTATCCCAACAACCCACTGCAGAGGAGCAGTGGATCTCACCGCCACGTACGGCTCGGCGCCCCTCCACTCACACGTTTGCCCCTCGGCCATTACCGCGGTGTAGGTTGACACGGCTCAAACGTGCTGCGGGGGCCCGCGAGAGGGGGGGGGGGCGGAGGGGGGTTGTGGAGGGGGGGAAGTGGGGGTTTTGACTCCAGATTCTGAGGCGATAGAAAGAGGAAAGACTTTCTCACCTTTGGTTTTGAAGGCAAAGTTACAATAGTTGCAGACGTATGGCCGGAGGTCTGTGTGTGTGCGAATGTGTTTCTTCAGCATGCTGGGTTTCTTGCAGCGAATTCCACATTCCTCGCACACATACTTTCCCCTTCCCCGCCCTCGCACATAAACATAATCTTCGTTGGACTTATACCTACAAAAACAATATACAAAAACACAAGAGTTAATGAACCTTACCGAGAAAACTCAAAAAAGGCTAACGGCAGGGGCGGGGGGGGAGGAAGGAAACAAGGGACACAGTGTCGAGTCAGAATCTTGGAAAAATATCACACCGCCAAAGGTGAAGAAGGCTAAAATAAGACTGCGATGGACATTAAAGAAAGTTCAGTGCTAATGGCACGTCTTCTGTTGTGAAACAGGTAAGCTGGCTATGGGCCCAGGCTTGAGTGAGACTGGCACTAGGTGCTCACGGTCGACTGCTCAGTCCATTTAAAAGAAGGAATCAAAGCTGTACTTCCAGCCAATACAACAGCAGCGCCCAACATAAACCCTGGCCGGATTTTCCCTCCTCCCCGCAGAGTTACACTTGGAGTAAGCAGTTAAACAAAAGCAAAACACTGCGGATGCCGGAAATCTGAAACGAAAACTGAAAATGCTGGCAACACTCAGTGGGTCAGGTGGCATCTGTGGGCCAAGAGAAAGAGAGTCCACATTTCAGGTCGCTGACCTTACATCAGAACTGGAAGGGATTTAACAGTTTATAAGCAAGTACAGAGCCAGGGAAAAGGCGGGTGGGGAGTAAGAAAAGGATAGTGGGGAAGGCCTCTGATAGGGTGGAGGGGAGGAATGGGTAATTGTTAAAAGGGATGAAGGTGCACTATGATATGTCCTTACTATACAGTATAAATGCATACGAGGCCCATACTTGAGAGAAGGTCACTCTGTGACCAGTTACCTTTATTACCAAGACCTCAAGTGATGAAGGTGGGTGGAGCTTCCCCTTTTATACCTGAAAGTCCAGGTTAGGAGTGTCTCCTACATGTTCACCCCCTTGTGGTCAATGTTCTCAAGGTGTATAACTTAGGTCAGCTTATACATGGGTTACATGACATCACCTCCCCCACCAAAGTCATATTGGGATCACAGGTTAAGTCCCTCTGGTGATTTACGCTCCCTTGTAGAGCGCCTGAGTTGGGGCTCCGGTTGTTGGGCGCTGGCCTGAGTGTCTGCTATTTGCGGTGCCTCAGGCCTGTCCGGACTGCCCACAGTGACTGGACTCTCCTCCACTTGGTTCCGGTGTTCGGTCACCTGTGGTGGAGTAAACTCTACGTTGTGTTCTTCCTCTGCTTCTTCTATGGAGTTGCTGAACCTCCTTTTAGTTTGATCCACGTGTTTGCGGCAGATTTGTCCATTGGTAAGTTTAAATACCAAAACCCTATTCCCCTCTTTGACAATCACAGTGCCTGCAAGCCATTTGGGCCCTGCAGCATAATTAAGGACAAAAACAGGGTCATTGACATCAATAAATCGCGCCCTCGCATTCCTATCATGGTAGTCACATTGTGACTGATGCCTGCTCTCAATAATTTCTTTCATAGTAGGGTGTATAAGGGATAACCTGGTTTCGAGCGTCCTTTTCATTAGCAGCTCTGCGGGTGGAACCCCTGTGAGTGAGTGTGGTCGGGATCTATTGGCCAACAGGAGGCATAATAAGCGGCTTTGTAGGGAACCCCCTTGGATTCTGAGCATCCCCTGTTTGATTATCTGCACTGCTCGTTCTGCCTGGCCGTTTGAGGCCGGCTTGAAAGGTGCCGTTCTGACATGGTTGATTCCGTTGCCTGCCATGAAGTCCTGGAATTCAGTGCTTGTGAAGCACAGGCCATTGTCGCTGACCAAGACATCCAGTAGACCATGAGCGGCGAACATTGCCCGTAGACTTTCTACCGTGGCAGAGGATGTGCTTGGATTTAAAATGGCGCACTCAATCCATTTGCAGTAGGCGTCTACTACAACCAAAAAAATGTTTCCCATGAAAGGACCTGCGTAGTCCACATGGATGCGTGACCATGGCTTGGCGGGGCTTCCCTGGGTGCGTTGCCTAGCTGAGCACACGTGTTGCACCTGTGAACACAAAGTTCCAGGTCTGCATCTATCCCTGGCCACCAAACTTGTGACCTGGCAATTGCCTTCATCGTGACAATGCCCGGGTGCTCATTGTGAAGTTCTCTGATAAACACCTCTGTGCCCATCTGGGGTATGACTACGCGGTTTCCCCACAGTAGGCAATCAGCCTGAATCGAGAATTCATCCTTGCGCCTATGAAACGGTTTAAATTCCTCAGGGCATGCCCCGTACGTGGCTGCCCAGTCCCCATTCAGGACACATTTCTTAACTAAAGACAGTAGCGGGTCTTTATTTGTCCAGACTTTAACAGAAACATAGAAACATAGAAAATAGGTGCAGGAGTAGGCCATTCGGCCCTTCTAGCCTGCACCGCCATTCAATGAGTTCATGGCTGAACATGCAACTTCAGTATCCCATTCCTGCTTTCTCGCCATACCCCTTGATCCCCCTAGTAGTAAGGACTTCATCTAACTCCTTTTTGAATATATTTAGTGAATTGGTCTCAACAACTTTCTGTGGTAGCGAATTCCACAGGTTCACCACTCTCTGGGTGAAGAAGTTACTCCTCATCTCGGTCCTAAATGGCTTACCCCTTATCCTTAGACTGTGATCCCTGGTTCTGGACTTCCCCAACATTGGGAACATTCTTCCTGCATCTAACCTGTCTGAATCCATCAGAATTTTAAACGTTTCTATGAGGTCCCCTCTCATTCTTCTGAACTCCAGTGAATACAAGCCCAGTTGATCCAGTCTTTCTTGATAGGTCAGTCCCGCCATCCCGGGAATCAGTCTGGTGAACCTTCGCTGCACTCCCTCAATAGCAAGAATGTCCTTCCTCAAGTTAGGAGACCAAAACTGTACACAATACTCCAGGTGTGGCCTCACCAAGGCCCTGTACAAGTGTAGCAACACCTCCCTGCCCCTGTACTCAAATCCCCTCGCTATGAAGGCCAACAATCTGACGGGATGTCACAGGTGAGCCTTCGCTTTCGAAAGCTTCAACAGCCATGACCATCTCAGCATCATGCTCAGTTGCCCCCTCAGTGGTGGCTAGTGGGACCACTGAGTGCATCGGCGCAGTTTTCAGTGCCCGTTCTGTGCCGAATTGTGTAGTCATAGGCGGCTAACGTGAGTGCCCACCTCTGTATGCGGGCCGATGCATTCGCATTTATGGCCTTGTTGTTGGCCAAAAGGGATGTTAGGGTTTTGTGATCTGTCTCCAGCTCAAATTTCCTGCCAAACAGATACTGGTGCATTTTATTTTACTGCATAGACACATGCTAGCGCTTCTTTTTCTACCATCCCGTAGCCCCTTTCTGCCTGGGACAGACTTCTGGAGGCATAAGCTACCGGCTGTAACTGACCATTGGCATTCACATGCTGCAACACACACCCGACCCCATAGGACGACGCATCGCACGTTAAAACAAGTTTCTTACACGGGTCATATAACGTTAACAGTTTGTTGGAGCATAACAAATTGCGTGCTCTATCAAAAGCCCTTTTCTGGCTGTCCCCCCAGACCCAATCGTGACCTTTGCGTAGGAGCACATGTAGCGGCTCTAACAGTGTGCTCAATTTGGGAAGAAAGTTACCAAAATAGTTCAGGAGCCCCAGGAACGAACGCAGCTCTGTCGTGTTACGGGGTCTGGGTGTTCTCTGGATCGCTTCCGTTTTGGATGCAGTCGGTCTGATCCCGTCTGCTGCTACCCTCCTCCCCAGGAATTCTAACTCTGGAGCTAAGAAGACGCACTTCGCCTTTTTCAGTCGCAGCCCTACCCGGTCTAGTCTGCGTAGCAACTCCTCCAGGTTGTGGAGGTATTCTTCAGTATCGCGATCCGTGATGAGGATGTCGTCTTGAAAAACCACCGTCCTTGGAATCGATTTGAGGAGGCTTTCCATATTTCGCTGAAAGATCGCGGCGGCCAAACGAATCCCGAACGGACATCTGTCATATTCAAACAACCCCTTGTGTGTCGTGATGGTGGTCAGCTTCTTCGACTCACTCGCCAGCTCCTGGGTCATGTAAGCTGAGGTCAGGTCCAATTTTGAAAAAGGTTTGCCACCAGATAGCGTCGCAAAGAGGTCATCCGCTCTCGGTAGTGGGTACTGGTCTTGAAGTGACACCCGATTGATGGTGGCCTTGTAATCGCCACATATCCTGACCGACCCATCCGCCTTGAGCACCGGCACGATCGGGCTCGCCCAGTCACTGAATTCGACTGGCGAGATGATGCTTTTCTTCAGCAGGTGGTCCAATTTGCATTCTATCTTTTCCCGCATCATGTACGGCACCGCTCTGGCCTTGTGGTGTACTGGCCTGGCGTCCGGGTTTATGTGAATCACTACCTTGGCCCCCATGAAAGTGCCGATGCCGGGTTGAAATAATTAGTCAAATTTGTCCAGGACCTGTGAGCATGATACTCGCTCCACAGAAGAAATTGCATTGACATTGCCCCATTTCCAGTTCACGACACCAAGCCAACTCCTCCCCAGTAGTGCGGGACTGTCCCCGGGACAATCCAGAGTGGCAACCTGTTCTCCGAGTCTTTGTGGGTCACGACTTCCGTGGCGCTGCCTAGCACCGGAATGATCTCCTTTGTATATGTCCGTAGCTGTGCGTCAATCGGCAATAATTTTGGCCTCCTGGCCTTGGACACCCACAACCTTTCGAACTGTTTGATACTCATCAGGGACCGGCTGGCCCCCGTGTCTAGCTCCATTAATAATGGGATGCCATTGAGAAGCACTTCCATCATTATCGGTGGCATCCTGGTATATGAACTGTATATGTGCTCCACATGAACTCACTGAACTTCAGCTTCCAGCGATTTCCCCCAGTATTCATTTGGCCTCGTAGGGCTTACATCGGGCCCGTCCTCCTCGTACATCAACCTGGCTGCAGGCTTCCTGCACATACGCGCCAAGTGACCGCTGACGTTGCAGTTTCTGCAGGTATATTGCTGATATCTGCAAGCTTTGTCTGGGTGTTTGCCTCCACACCGCCAGCATGAGCTGGGGGTCCCATTGTTGGAAACTAAAGGTCCATTACCAGTCGATCGTCTCTGACTGTCTCTGTAACTGTCCTTAAGCGCACCATTAACAGGTGTTGATGGCCCCATTACTGGCCGCATTGTCCATTGCGATGGCATGAATCGCCGTTCAGCTAGCCATTGTCTCTGTTGAATTCTCCCTTTGGGTTCGACTGCATACTGGGGCATGTCCGATTGCCCTTGTCTGCCTAGAGAACCGTGTGCCGCGTTAACAATGTTGACTCCCTGGTCATTTGCCGCATTTAAACCAAGATTTTTGTCATACATTATTCTGGTCTCTTCCTCCCCTGAGATAAACGTCTGGGCTATCAGAGCCGCCGCTTCCAAGGTCAAGTCTTTGGTCTCAATCAGTTTCCTGAAAAACCCCAGCGTGCCCGATGCCCTCAATAAAAAAGTCTCGCAGCATCTCCGCTCTGCATGCATCTGTGAACTTACATAGGCTCGCCAGTCGCCGGAGATCTGCCACGAAGTCTGGAACGCTTTGCGCTTCTCGCCGCCGGTGCGTGTAAAACCCGTGTCTCGCCGTGTGCATGCTGCTCGCCGGTTTAAAGTGTTCCCTGATCAACTTACTGAGCTCTTCGAACGTCTTGTCCGCCGGCTTCTCTGGCGCTAGAAGGTCCTTCATCAGGGAGTACGAGATGAGCCCTGCGATTGTCGGCCGAATCCTGTCCCAGCCCACCTTAGTGACAAAACTTTGCTGTAGTCTCTCAATAAAGTCCTCCCAATCATCACCAACACAGTACCTCTCTTCTGTGCTGCTAGTGGCTATGCTCGCGTGGTTTAAATCCTAGTTTCTCGTCGCCAATGATATGTCCTTACTATACAGTATAAATGCACACGAGGCCCATACTTGAGAGAAGGTCACTCTGTGACCAGTTACCTTTATTACCAAGACCTCAAGTGATGAAGGTGGATGGAGCTTCCCCTTTTATACCTGAAAGTCCAGCTTAGAAAAGTCTCCCACAAGTTCACCCCCTTGTGGTCAATGTTCTCAAGGTGTACAACTTAGGTCAGCTTATACATGGGTTACAATGATAGTTGAATACATGACACACTATAAACTGTGAAATCTCTAACTTCTTCCACTTCTGACGAAAGGTCATCGACCTGAAACGCTAACTCTGTTTCTCCCTCCACAGATGCTGCCTGATACGCTGAGTTTTTTCAGCATTTTCTGTTTTTATGTTAAACAGTTACCTGTCGCCTTCTGCCCTTCCCCCTCCCTGCCTTTCCGTGCTTGACTCTTGCAGCAGGAGAGTTCGAAGGTTGATGAAGCACCTTGGGGAAGCAACACAATCCTGTCGGCGGACACGCTCACCCACCCCACACACACCCATCCCACACACACAAACCCAACCCCCACCTACACCGCCACCGCGCCCACACACAATCATCCCCACACACACATACCCACACGCCAACCCTCCACCCCACAATCCCCACACCCTCACCCACCCACATGAACCCACATATCCATCCCCACACACTAAGCCCTACCCCACAATCCCCACCCCTTCACCAACCCCCATCTACACCCCCCGCACCCACCCTACCCACAGCCTTAACCACCCCCCACACACATACCCACACACTAACCCCCACCCACATCCTCACCCACCCACACCCCCACACATCCACCCCCCCACACACACACACACACCGCCCCGACACACACACACCCCACACTCACGCATACACCACACACCCACATCGCCACACACCAACCCCCAAACACCCACACACCCTCTCACACGCACATGCACCCACACACACACAGCCCAACAATCACCCACCCACCCACACCCCACATTCACACCGCCCCACACAGCCACACCTAGCTCAGACACACACACCCAGTTGACACACACACACCACACACGCACCCCAGACATACACACACACACTCACCAACCCTATACAGATGCACCCCACACACACACACACACACACCCCACACACACAACTGCACATACACACAATCCCCTCCACACACACGCAACCCACCCACCCACACATTCCCACCACCCCCACACACACACTTTGATATTGGGGAACAGTTATGGTTCCGAGTAGGATGGAAACCTCAAAAGAATCCAACTAACTAAAACCCAATCTGGTCGACCTGTGAGTGCGGGGGTGGGGGGTAGTGAGCACTTAACGCAGCGTTTGGTGTACTGTGCTAGGTCTCCAAGCACTGCCAAGGGGCAGCTCAGGCCATTAATTTCACAGCTCAAGAACTAACATGTCGGGCACTAAATCACCTTGTGATCTGGGTGTTGAAAATGACATCAATCTGACTGTGAATGACTTCCCTCTGGCAGCTCTGCTGAATTACGTTTGGGCTGGACGCAAGGCGTTTGGCCCAGATGCAGATGCGGGTTTTCTCACCAGAGTTTGTTTTGACTTGATTCCTCTCGTAAACCTTTACGAGTGCTCACAAAAATAGAGAATTTGTTTATTCAGATATTGATCCCCCACCGGCACCATAACATGGCCCCGATACACCAGATGACAAGCAGATCTTTGGGCCGCTCTTTGGTTTGAGTTTAACATGGGCACATTCCCCCCACCCCCCCCCCCCGCCTAAAATGTTAGCGGTTGGGGGAGGGACTTAAACAAGCCAGGAGCTTTCTACTTTATCGGTTTATGGTGCGGGCAGAGGTACTGCCTGTGAAACTAGTGAACGCTTCCCCTGAAACAGTTCCCTTTTTTCCGACACATGCGGCCACCGGCTTTGAGTCGGAAGTCTACAATGTAGCCAGAAGTCTACGGTGCAACCGTAACCCGTTCTCGAGTGAGATCTTACTGCTCACAGGGGTAACAGATGCAATCGTGAAGCCACTTTCTCTTGGACTACAGTTGTAATATTTTCATATCATTTGCATCAGGAAAACAAACGCAACGACACAAGGTTCTTTATTTTAGCTCCGGGCTGTACAAAGGGGGTTTACAGTACGGCACACCATCTGTATCTGAGCTCTGTTTTTGAGTCAGCAAATTAGATATGCATCGGCAGACAGTGACTGTTTTAACTGGCAACAGAGTGAGTATTGTCAACTGGGCTGAAAGCATTTTTAACATACTTCGCCTTGCGCTGTTTAGTGAGGCTCTCCTGACCCAGGTTAAAGGGGAACTTTAGTATAGGGATATAGAGAATCATAGAAATTTACGGCACAGAGGGAGGCCATTCGGCCCATCGTGTCTGTGCCGGCCGAAAAAGAGCTATCCATCCTAATCCCACTTTCCAGCTCTTGGTCCGTAGCCTTGTAGGTTACGGCACTTCAAGTGCATATCCAAGTACTTTTTAAATGTGGTGAAGATTTCTGCCTCTGCCACCCTTTCACATTCTCCAACAGCAGGTTCTGCTGTTGACATTTATATCTCCTCTGGACCCAGCTTTTGTTTCTTTACTTGACCCATTACCACCTGCTTTTGCCTTGCACCATCATCCCTTTTGTCATTTAGTCACTCCAACCTTCCACAGACATTCCCTCTTGTTCATTCCTCCTCTCCCCATGCTCCCCCCACCTCCCCTGCCTTTGTACTTACTAAAAATTATTAATTCTCTAATTCTTCCGGTTCTGACGAAAAGGTCATGGAGCTGAAACATTAACTCTGTTTCTCTCGCCACAGATGCTGCCGGACCTGCTGGAGTTGTATTTCGGATTTCCAGCATCCGCAGTGTTTTGCTTCCGTCCTCCCCAAGATGCCCACTTCTCAGCAGGATTGCGAACAGCAGGCTACGGGGGGGGGGGGGGGGGACAATTTTAACCCAACTTGCCGGGCGGGAAACCCACGGGATCAGTGAAACACCAGTTTCACCCTCTCTCCAACCGGCCCCCCCCCTCCCCCCCCCCCCCCCCGCCCAATATTGCTCTCCAGTGACTTCAATGGAGAATAAAATCGGGCGGGGAGTAAAACCAGCGTTGCACCCAATCCTGTCAGTTTGCTGATGGGTGGGTTAGGTTAAAATGACACCGAGTGTCCAATCCCTATTGTCACGCAGGATAATTGCAGCTAACAAAATCAACACATGCTAATTTTTATAAACACTGCTGGCATATTGATATATCACATGATTCACATCTATACTGTGGCACATACACAAGGGATTTTATCTTATTAATGAAGTTTATGCCTTTTTAAGATATGTTCTCCACTCTTTTTTTGCATCTCCCAATACTGAAAGCTGGGCAAAAGTGGATCGGGATCTACCTGCCCCCTCCCCCCACCCCTGTCCCCCCTGCCAGAGGGCCCTAGTTCATGACATCGTCGTGCAGTGAGTCTCTGGCCTGATCCCAGAGCCCCATCGCTCATCGCAACTCAACCTGAATATGTTGCTTCACATTAGGGATGTGCTTTTAGCGAAAACAGCAGAGCTGACTCACACACAGCCACAGCTACAACTGTGCAATGCCCTCACATCATTCTGCATCAGTGCCAACATCAGACCTGGTAAGCATTCAAAATGACTCGGTGAATTGAACACTGCTTTTGAAACCGCGGGTTAATAGCCCAGTAATCTGAGCCACCATCAAGCTGGCATTGCCCACTGACATCACAAGACTTGGGAGGAGGTTACATATGATAACATACTTCTGATAGAAGAGGAATCATAACTTGCAGAGTATTATATGATGGTACAGTATGACACGCTAACCCTGCGACTTTTGAAGGTTTACTGCATACACACTAACTACTGCACTGTACAACATAGAAGAGCCTTGTCAACCGTAGCGCACATCAAGAAGTCATGGAACATAGGACCATGAGGAACAGGAGGAAGCCATTCAGCCCCCTCGGGCCTGCTCTGCCATTGATGGCTGATCTGTACCTTAACTCCATTTACCTGCCTTAGCTCCATTTCTCTCGATACTCTTCCAAGACACAAATCCTGTCGATCTCAGTCTTGAAAGCTCCAATTGTACCTGCAACCCAAGCTTTTCGGGGGCTTCCAATTTTCTACTGCTCTCTGGAGGCTCTGTCCACGATTTGCAGGCCGCTAACTTTAACTAATGGCGGTTCCTGACATACATGGACGAGGCACCCCACCTGTAGCGCACAGTCGTAAAATCTGCCCTGAAATCTCCATCGTCGGCCTCCGTAGAGCCAAAGTGCAAAAACCACCCCGTGATTTGAAGGCTCGCTGTGAGGTCCAGTGGCAGCGTTGGCGGAACAAGAGTCCGCAGAACAGAACTTCTCCACATTTGGCACGGATTCAAGAATCTCAGACGAATTGGACCTCGCGTTTACAAGAGCAGCAAACCAGACAAGTGGTGCTAGACAGATCTCCAGCTGGCACTGAACTACGTGTTCACAGCAAAGTGAAGGGAACGTATTGGTAGTGCTGAAAACTTGGGAGTGGGTAATGAATGGAAAATTGGAATCTGTTGCATTGCACTCCGGAGCTGTCTTTTTAAAATAAAAGTCAATATATCAATAAAAAAAATTGATTGCCACTCTCTCGCATAACAAATGAGGGAAGCAACAGTCAGCTTTGGACTACAGTCAGATTGAACTTTAATTTTTCCATGCATGCCTATTGCATTGGATATACCAACCCATCGTAGGGTTCACGAGCTTGGTAAACAATTAAAGTCTATGTACAGCATCCCTTTGTCTGTTACTTTAACAGAGGCGTTACACTGTCAAAAATAAATGTTAATTAGTGGAGAGGCTCAGTGGGTAGCACTCTCGCCTCGGAGTCAAACGGTCACGGGTTCAAGCCCCACTCTAGATACCGGGCATATAATCTAGGGGGACACTCCCAGCGCAGTACTGAGGGAGTGCTGCACTGTTGACGGTGCCGTCTTTCGGATGAGACGTTAAACCTCTCAGGAACTTTGTCAGGCTGTTTGTAGGGTCTTGTTGTGCACAAGTTGGTTTCGTGACATTACAACATTGCAAAAGTATTTCATTGGTTGTGAACTGCTTCAGAATATCCTGAGTTGCCGAAAGGTGCTTTAAAAATTCAAGTTTTTTTATTTGATACCGATACATTAACGCTGTATTAACCTCAACAATGCTGGCACAGAGCTCAATACAACCTCACAATCAACAGTGGGAAGCTAAACCCGGATACTTGGGGTTGAATTTTCTGGTCCTGTCTGCCTCTGTTTTCGGCCCGGAGGGGCAGCAATGGCGGCGGTGAGCTCTTCTGGGCGGGTGGCTAGCTTCCGGCGCCCTGCCGTGATTTTCGGGGCCATTGTCGGCGGGCCGGATGAGGCAAGACAGTGTTCAACGCCTCCGGTTGCGACGCCGGCTCAATTTTTGAGTCCCACCCAATCCGTAGCGCCGCATAGCGCGCCCTGCTAGGACCGCCTGTGAAAACGGGCGTCCAACCTATGCCGGCAGCAGTGAGGCAAATAATGTCTACCTCAGGTAAGTGTGATTGTTTTTTCTTTTATTTATTTTTTGCCATTTATGTTAAGGTGACGTGGGTTATGTATTGGGAATGTTTTTTGGTGTTTCTTTCAGTTTTTTTCTCCCCAAGCCTCTCTCAGAGCGCTCCCAGACCGGCTGTTTTGCTCGGGATTTTTGCATGCTCAGCCGGCCTAGTGCCCTCAGAGGGGTGTTTAACGCCTCCCTTAGCGCTCCGCCCCACACTTCGGGCCCAATTTCGCAGACTGAGGCACAAACTGTTCCCGGACCAAACTTTACCGCCATCACTGCCCCGAAATCAGCAAAGCTGAAAAGCCAGCCCATAAATTTTGCCCAGTTTGGCAGAATTAAAATCATTGTCACAGTGTAAAATATTTAATTATGCCTGAATAACCGATCTGCCACATCAAGTATCGTTACAGTGAAATATAGATCAAAGAAAAGGTGACATGGACAACATGCATTTAGATAGCGCCTTTAGCATAGAAAAATGTCCCAAAGTGCTTCACAGAGTCTACAGAGGAGACCCAGTAGATCAAGCATCACATGGAAAAGCAGGACTACTGTCATTGCCAAGCCGAAAGCCAGACAGAAACAAGAGGAGGCTGGGTGGGGGCCATAATTTGAATTCCGTTGTTTGCCTGGAATGAGAATTCATTGAAAACCCGACTGACTAATGCTCCACATGGTAAGGCACAGATATATCGGG
Source organism: Pristiophorus japonicus (assembly GCF_044704955.1). Lineage (NCBI taxonomy): Eukaryota > Metazoa > Chordata > Chondrichthyes > Pristiophoridae > Pristiophorus > Pristiophorus japonicus. The sequence continues at coordinate 18,931,286 of NC_091990.1, read as the reverse complement.
GAAAAGTGGATTCTGTTTTGAAAATCAGACCTTTGGTGTCTGGTTTAAATTTTAGAAAGTTTCCAGACACATCACTCAAAGACAAAAAAAAATGGACGCTGAGCTAAAGAAGAAGATATTAGGAGGATGCTGGAAATCTCAGCAGGTCAGGCAGCATCTGTGGAGAGGAAGCAAAGTTAACGTCTCGGGTCGACGACCCTTTGGTCTGGGTTGTGACGAAGGGTCATCGACCCAAAACGTTAACTCTGCTTTCTCTCCACAAATGCTGCCTGACCTGCTGAGCATTTCCAGCGTTTTCTGTTTTTATTCCAGATTCCAGTATCCACAGTATTTTGCTTTTGTGTTTGAGATATTAGGAGGGTTGACTTAAAAGCTTGGTCAAAGAGGTGGGTTTGAAGAAGGGTCTTCAAGGAGAAGAGGGAGGTTCTAGGGATTATGAAGAGACTGCTAGAGCATGGGGCCTATGGTGGGGCCAATGGAGGAGGGAGATTGAGAAGTCCTGATTCGCATGAACGGTAAGTTCTGGGGCGGCTAGCTGAGGTTAGGGAGGTAAGGAGGAGCAAGGCTACACAGGGATTAAACCCGACATCGAGAGTTTGTATTGCAGACAGTTGGGGACTGGGAGCCAATGTAAGTCAGCAAAGACAGCAGTGTTGGGTGACCAGGACTCGGTGTGGGATTGGATATGGGCAGCAGAGCTTTGGATGCGCTGAAGTTTATAGAGAGTGGAGGATGGGAGGTCGACCAGGAGCGCATTGGAATAGTCGAGTCTGGAGGTGGCAAAGGAGTGGATGAGAATGTCAGCAGCTGAGGCAGGGGAGGAGATGGGCGAAATTACAGAAGTGGAAGTAGGTGGCCTTGGTGATGCAGAGGATATGGAGTCGGAAGCTAAGCTCGGGGTAGGCAAGGTTGTGAACAGTCTGGTTGAACCTGCGACACAAAGGGGAGGGAACCAGCGGCGGGAAAGCGACAAGATTGTAGATTATCTGTGAGATAAAGCCAACTTAAGTGCCTTCAATGTTTAAATTACAAATAAAATTGATCAATATATATTTTCTGCATTCTGTACAAATAAGAAAGAAAAAAGATTTGCATTTACATAATGTCTCAAAGCAGAGACTATTAGAATCGTAAAGGAAGGAGGCTATTCGTCTCATTCCAGCTCATTGAACGAGCTATCCAATTAGTCCCACTCCCTGCTCTTTCCCCATAGCTCTGCTAATTTCTCCTTTTCAAGTATATGTCCAATTCCTTTTTGAAAGTTACTAGTGAATCTGCTTCCACCGCTCTTTCAGGCAGCGGGCTCCAGATTGTTATTATCTGGCAACCATTTTGCACGTGGCAAAATCATCCAAACAGCAATGAGTTGATTTAATAGCTGAATCTGTTTTTGGTGCTGTTTGTTGAGTGTGGGTCAGAACTCCTCGCACTTCTTTGAACAGCGTCACTGAATGCTCAACATCCACATGAGCAGGCAGATAAGGCTTTGGTTTAACATCTCATATGAAGGACAACACCTCTGACAGTGCAACGACAGAATCCACTGGAGTGTCAGACTTCATGATAGCTCAAGTCCTACAGTGTGAAGAAATGAAATAAATAACCAGTAAAGCCACAGGCTATTCAGCCCAACTGGTCTATGCCGGTGTTTATGCTCCTCACGAGCCTCCTCCCACTCTACTTCATCTAATCCTATTAACGTATTCTTCTATTCCTTTATCCCTCATGTACTTATCTCATCATAGGCGGTCCCTCGTCTCGAGGATGGCTTGCTTCCACGCCAAAAAGGGACGAGTTCACAGGTGTTTCAATGAAGGACCTAATATTCCAGGTCCCGAACTACATATTGAAGGGTGGAAGATGCCTGTGCGTGGATTTAAAAAAAAAAAACGTGTGGTGGCCGTTGCACACCAGCCACCACACGGGCTTGACAGAACTTGGTCTTGTTCCAGTGACAAGGATTAACCAAGACGACTGGAGACCAGCTCTGCTGCACGGGCCTAGCGCGCGCACATATCGCAGTGTGGGCTGGGCCCGTGCTGCCCCTGGGCCCTCGCCTCTTCTGGGCCCCAATCACATCGTTCTGCAATCTCTTGCCACTCCTGCGCCCCGATCTCGCCGCTCCTGCTGTACCTGCCCAGGCTCCAATCAGCGACCTGGACCTTGGTGACGTCCAATCCAGGCGTCCTCTTCACATTATTTTCTAAGTGCATATTATTATCTCAGCATATTATCCCTTAAATGCATCTATGCTTTTCGCCTCAACTACTCCATGTGGTAGCGAGTTCCATTCTCACCAGTCTCTGGGTAAAGTCGTTTCTCCTGTATTGGATATATTTAAGACCCCTAGTTCTGGTCTGCCCCGCAAGTGGAATCACCTTATCTACATCGACCCTTTCAAAATCTTGAAGATCCCCAGCAGGTCACCTCTCAGTCTATTCATTGCTGGGGAAAAGATCGTCAATCTTTCCTGGTGTTATATCTATGTACATTTTGGTCTGTGAGCCATTATATTATAATGATTGACAGCCCTTATAATGCTCCAAGGCTTCTTCTCTCATCTTTTTTTGTTGACGTCTTCTCTTTTAGTATTTGAACAATTAGATGGGAATTCTAAATCCATTTGTAGTTCCCCAATACAAATATCCTTTATCAATCACACTTTAAAAAAAAATCAGGTTTAAGAACTTCTGCAGCGCTCCCTCAGTACTGCACTGAGAGTCTGGCAAAGAAGAATGTTGGGTTTGTGCTGGAGCCTAGAGTCTGGCTTTTTATTGTCGGACTGCACTTGGAGCTACCAAATCTACTTATTCTGCTGCACCGAATTCCGAGGCTCCTTGATTGATTTTCAGTTCTTCCAGAAGTTCTTATGTAACTGAGCACAAAGACGAGGGAATGTGGACAACTATTTGCACAGATGCCGAGTTTTAATGATGTTTAATTGGTGTGGGCCACAGGAACGACACTGTGGGTCAGCTTTGGCTGCCATTTCGTCTGTTGGACTGGGATGAAGAGGTTGACAAACCAGATATCGTCTATCCCCCTACTTAGTGTCAGTTTGCAATAAAAAAAAAATCTGCTCTTAAAAAAAAATGATATATATACTTGAATGATACAGTACAGAAGACAACCATTTGGCCTATCGTGCCTGTACTGGCTCTTCGAAGGAGCTATCCAATTAGTTCCACTCCCCTGCCCTTTCCTCATAGCCCTGCAAATGTTTCCTCTTCAAGTATTCATCCAAATCGCTTTTGAAAGTTACTATTGATTCTGCTTCCACCACCCTTTCAGGCAGCGCATTCCTGATCACAACAATGATATATTCCTCCAGTTAGTGTCAGTTTGTTAACAAAAAATAGTTGTGTACACATACAGGCACAACGTCTCAAATCCGTCTGACCGAAAATCGGAATTGTCTGGAAACTGGACATTTTTGAGAAAATCCCATTTGATATTCAGTCGAATAAAATTCGGAATTATTTTCGAAAAACCGGTGGGCCGGACTAGTTATCTGCTTCGCCGCTATGTTTTCGGATTTGAGACGTTGTACCTGTAGTGGGGGTGGCGGCCAAGATGGGGGAGGCGGCCAAGATGGCGACGGCCTAACCACTGGGCGTCTCCAATCCAGCGGCAAGGGATGAGGAAACCGGTTAAAAAAAGTAAAAACGCAGCATCGGGGGGCTGCGGGTAGCGCAAATTGGCGGGAATCGGCGGGGGTCGAGGAGCGGAGGGATTCGGCAGGTGGCGAGGAGCGGAGGGATTCGGTGGGTGGCGAGGAGTGCCAACAGCAAGGTCCGAAATCCGGAAAAATCCGAAAATCGGCACGGTCTCGGTCCCAAGGTTGTCGGATTTGAGACGTTGTATCTGTGTATTTTCTTCTGTAGATGGACTGTGTGACGGTGGCTAAAAAAAAACCCAAAGCCACAATCCAGGGGCTCAGCCTATTTCCTTGGCATCATCTCCCTCAGGGCAGTATTGAGAGATGTTGGATGAGATGTTCAACGAGGGCTCATTTGCCCGAGTAGGTGGATGTAAAAAGCCACGATCGAATTGAATCGCGGAACGGGCTCGCGGGGCTGAAAGGCCTACTCCTGTTCCTGTGTGTTTTTAGGTTCTACAAATGTGACCTATCTTGATGTATCTCGTTCTTAAACATAAACACAGCTCCATCTGTTTAAAAGGGTTTGCAAATCAGTCTCACTGGTTTTGATCATAAATCTCACTCCCGATGCTGACAGTTCTCAGATGCATCTTTATCCACATTAAGTTATTGGAATTGGCTAATTATGCGTCAAAATTATTGAGTCAGAACAGGGTCACATTTCATTAAATATTTAACAGACTGTATCAATGTCAGTTGTTTCCTATGTTGCAGTTAGGTATTGATGAAAAATGAGGCGGATTTCACAGAAAAAAAATATGCATTTTTGTTATTTTATAGTCATTTCCTCTTTCTATAACAACATATAGAATGTTATTTTATATTCATTTCCTCTTGATCTCTCGCATTTTCTCTCACTTCCTTCCTCTCCCTTTCCTCACAAAGAGCTCCCTTGCCAATCATCTAACCGAATCACCATATCTCAATTTACCTCAGGATCAATTTTAACCCTGCCTGTGTGGCTGGAGCAGGGCATGCGGTTGGTTAAAATGGCGGTCGGGTGCGGTCACGCCCAGCGCCATTTTACCTGCTGGGTTTTCGGAGGCTTGAGCACAAAATACAGGCCGACTTCAGTGCAGTACTGAGGGAGCGCTGCACTTTCTTTCGCATGAGGCGTTAAACTGAGTTTCTGTTTGCCCTCTCAGAAGGCTGTAGAAGATTCCACGGCCACTATTTCGAAGAAGAGCAGGGGAGTTTTCCCCATTGTTCTGGCCCAATATTTATCCCGCAACCAACATCTCTAAAAAAAAAATGGTGATTACCACATTGCTGTTTGTGGCCGCTTGCTGTGCGCAAATTGGCTGCTGTGTTTCCTACAATACAACAGTGACTACACGTCAAAAGAATTTCATTGGTTGTAAAGCGCTTTGGGACTTCTGGTGGTGATCAAAGGCGCTATATAAATGCAAGTTCTTTCTTTCTGCACTCCAGCCCTTGGCCCTTTCACCTACATTTGTTTAAAATAGGGCCACTGTTCTCGTGAGCCCGGACTGTGACTAACTGGGCTTGCAGCTACTTACAGTCCGATTCATTGTTTGCATTTTTATTTTGCTTTATGTTTTTTTCACACTTTCCCCGCCCTTCTCTGTCTCCAGCTGTCACTAGGGTTGCCAACCCTCCAGGGTTGCCCTGGAGTCTCCAGGAATTCAATATTAATCTCCAGGAGCAACCCGGGAGGAAAAGGATATGGTCACTAAAACATATTGTTGAAAAAAAAAAGTATTTGAAAATTTTTGATAAATTACTTGGTCATGGGGGAAAAAAGTTTGTTTGACTGACAATCAAGGAGCATCCAATTAGGTAATGAAGAGTCTGCTCGCTTTCCGATTGGCAGTGGGAAGGTGGGGCACTGCGAGGATGGACGTGTCAGCCTATCAATGGCGGGTGTGTGGGGGTGGGGCAGTTGATGGCAGGAAGTCATGTGATGATAGCACCAGATCAACAACAGATACACAGATCACTAAATTTAGTGGCATAGGTTGATAAGGCTAGAACAAAGCACTGGGTTTCATTTCTACAGGGATAGAATTGAGAAGCAGAGATTATGTTAAACCTGCAGAGAACCTTGGTCAGACCACACATGGAGTACTGTGCACAGCTCTGGTCTCCATATTTTAAAAGGGATAGAGAGACACTGGAGAAGATGCAAAAAAGATTTTCAAGAGTGATAACTAAACTGCGAGGTTATACCTATCAGGAAAGATTGAACAGACTGGGTCTCTTTTCTTTAGAAAAGCGAAGTCTGAGGGAGTGAGCTGATAGAGGTCTTCAAGATTATGAAAGGGTGGGCAAGACCAGAACTAGGGGTCATCAATATAAAATAATCATTAATAAATTCAACAGGGAATTCAGGAGAAACTTCTTTGCCCAGAGAGTGGTGAGAATGTGGAACTCGCTACTGTTATGTTTTCGGTACCCGATTATCCTGTCCTTCGTCGCCAATGTTCTGTTTTTGGTATGACCTCACAAACACATAAGCTTTAAGATGGCTGATAAGTTCAGGAAGCTGTCAGGTGACCTGACCTGTTTGTTCTTGTAAACAGCAATGGCTGCAATGCCACAGTAGTCCACTGGGTGGTGCTATATGTATCACAGCTACCACAGGGAGTGGCTGAGGCGAATAACAGAGATGCATTCAACTTCAACGGGATGCTAGATAAGTGTATGAGGAAGAAAGGTTTGAACAATATATTGACGAGTTTAGATGAAGTAAGGTGGGAGGAGGCTTGTGTGGAGCACAAACACTGGCATGGACCTGTTGGGCTGAATGGCCTGTTTCTGTGCTGTCAATACTTTGCAATCCTTTGAATATGTCAGACCAAGGTTGGTAACTCTAGCTGTCACAGCCTGCTGGCATAAAGAATGGCCAAGGGGGACTGATTGCGTCGGTGGAATTGGTTCTCTACCAGGAGCCGCTGCCTTCAGGAGAGAAGGGGAGAACACTGGTTCAAAAAAAAAGAAATCAAGCTTGTCCTGACTGTATATTCCAATAAATACGGTAGTTGTAAGGCTTGCTGTCTGATAGGCCATAGGGAGTCACCACATGGTCAGCCTGTAAATGTGGAATGTTTTTAAACAAACTCTCACTGTAAGCCCATCTGCAAGTAATCATTTTCTACCCAAAGACTATGCACTTTCAAGAAAAAGCACTTACACTGCACACAACAAATTCTACATGGTCTCTAGAATAACAATCTTGCCAGCAATTAATAAAGCTTCCCTTGTGGAAGCGAGCTCAGTACGTTCCTTCTATGCTCCTTGATTACACCCCAGCCCCAGCAGAACCCCTCTGATTGCGCAAAGCTTGTGAGCCAAAGGTCTGGTGTTTAACATCTACTCTGAATCCCAAATAAGTCATCAGATCTCCCTGAGATTTACACCAGCCTCATTTACGTAGTTCTGATGAAGTTACACTCACCCAATTCTTTGAACCAGTCTTTTACTCTATTCTAAGAAAGAATTTGCACTTATATACCATCTTTTATGACATCAGGACGCCCTGAATCGCTTTGTAACCAATGAAGTATTTTAGGAGTGTAGTCACTGGAAACACAGCAGCCAATTTGCGCACAGCAAGGACCCACAACCTGCAATGTGATAATGGCCAGACAATCTGTTTTAGTGACTGAGATTGAGGGATAAATATTGGCCAAGACACCAGGAAGAACTTATCTTCTCTTCTTCGAATAGTGCCATGGGACCTTGGTGAGACCACACCTGGAGTATTGTGTACAGTTTTGGTCTCCTAACCTGAGGAAGGACATTCTTGTTATTGAGGGAGTGCAGCGAAGGTTCACCAGACTGATTCCCGGGATGGTGGGACTGACCTATCAAAAAAGACTGGATCAACTGGGCTTGTATTCACTGGAGTTCAGAAGAATGAGAGGGGACCTCATAGAAACGTTTAAAATTCTGACGGGGTTAGACAGGTTAGATGCAGGAAGAATGTTCCCAATGTTGGGGAAGTCCAGAACCAGGGGACACAGTCAAAGGATAAGGGGGATGCCATTTAGGACCGAGATGAGGAGGAATTTCTTCACCCAGAGAGTGGTGAACCTGTGGAATTCTCTACCACAGAAAGTTGTTGAGGCCAATTCACTAAATATATTCAAAAAGGAGTTAGATGAAGTCCTTACTACTAGGGGAATCAAGGGGTATGGTGAGAAAGCAGGAATGGGGTACTGAAGTTGCATGTTCAGCCATGAACTCATTGAATGGCGGTGCAGGCTAGAAGGGCCGAATGGCCTACTCCTGCACCTATTTTCTATGTTTCTATGTTAACATCCGGCTTAGAGGGGCCTCGGTTTAATGTCTCATCCAAAAGATGTGCAGCACTCCCTCAGTACAGATTTTGTGCTCAAGTCTCTGCAGTGGGTTTTGAACCCACAACCTACTCACTCGGAGGTGAGAATGCTACTAACTGAGCCACGGTTAATCTCAAGTTGCTGTTGCTTATCCTCCGTAGACAGCTTACAAATTCCTCACCATCTCAAATTCTTTGTCGGGCCGCTTGGAATAGCACTTCTAGGAAGCACACAATCACAGTGGGGCTTGTTTGGACCGGTTTATTGACAGACTGGGATGTGCCTGGTGTCTCCACACTGGTGCAACAGAGTGGACTATTTATAAAATACACCAGGGATTACCCCAAGACAGATGATATTTATTCCATCGCAGACTTTACCACAGGGTAAAAACTCATTTGTAGAAAAACGCTTGCAGATGTAGTGCGAATACAACCGTGAAGGCCTTAAGTAAATTATTTGCTGATGTTTAGGCTGGCTATGAATTTACCTTCAAATGCGCTCTGCTGCAAATGGTCATTTCTGCCTCACCTGTTGTCTGCCCCGTGGAACACCTGGCTCACTCCAGGAGTGAGAACCACCAAAGTACTCATTGCAGATTTCTTCCCAACTGTGGCGAGATGCTGGCCCCCACCACCGCCCCCTCCCCCTCCCCTCCCCCTCAGTAGTTATCCAGACAGCCCAGTTAGATGGTGGACTCAGCAGGTGGGGGCGTAGACCTGCCTTCCTCCCCTCCGTGGCACTGCGTGATGGTACACCACTCTCTAGGGCCACTCAGTGTCAGGGTGGCTCAATGATGGCACAGGCACGACAGGCCGAATGGCCTCCTTCTGTGCTATAAGATTCTACGAACGAGTGGTAAATGTCTGGATGGGTCATGCAACCTAATGCCGTCGGGTAGCTCAGAAAGCTCGGCTGGGTGAGATCAGCTCTATTGGGCAGGGAGGTTTTTCCTTATGTTTCTAAGGCACTTCCACATAGAATCATAAAGCACAGAAGGAGGCCATTCGGCTCATCGTGCCTGTGCCGGCTCTTTGAAAGAGCTATCCAATTAGTCCTACTCCCCTCCCCTTGCCCCATAGCCATGCACATTTTCCCTTTTCAAGTGTTTATCAAATTCCCTTTTTAAAAGTTACCATTGAATCTGCTTCCCCTATCCTTTCAGGCAGTGCATTCCAGAGCATAACAACTAATTAAGTAAACTGTTGGTAGAGATAGACAGATTTTTGAACGACAGGGGAGTCAAGGATTATGGGGAACAGGCAAAAAAGTGGAGCTGAGTCCATGATCAGATCAGCCATGATCTTATTGAATGGCAGAGCAGGCTCAAGGGGCCAAATGGCCTGCTCCTGCTCCTATTTCTTATGTTCTTATGTAAAATAAATTCTCATCACCCTTCTGATTCTCTTGCCAATCTGTTTTGAATTTTTCTGTTGCATACACCAGACCTGATCTACAGGCCAAGGGACAATCTGCTCCCACTCCAAGCTCTGGAATCAACCACTAGAAAGTGTGAGCATTCGTGCCAGGCTTATTCTCCTGCTGCCCGTGTCATAACTTGCTCCGAGTCCCGTTCACCCTTCACCCCCGGTGCTCGCTGACCTACATAATTGTTGGGGGGAGGACTGGATCGTGATCTGTTCCGATGCACCCGATAGCTGAATACCCTCACTGTCTCGGGCTCGGGGTGAGGTAGCGAGGAGTAATTGACACTCGTGACCATTCCCCCGCAGGAGTCAAAGTCTTCAGACGAGGAGGGGAAGAATTACAACAAAAAAAGGTTCTGTCGGTCACTAAACACAAAGAAAACAAGCTTGGTGTACACATAAAACATTCATTCCGTGAGCAAAGAAAAAGGACAATGCAGAGCCAAAATGCTGCCTTAGTTCTCAAAGGGTTAAGAAGAGTTTCCTCTCACTCTCCCCCACCCTCCTAACTCAACTGATAAAAAAAGACTTGCATTTATATAGCGCCTTTCACGACTTCAGGACATCCCAAAGTGCTTTACAGCCAATGAAGAACTTTTGAAGTGTAGTCACTCTTGTAGTGTAGGAAATGCCACAGCCAATTTGCACACAGCATGGTCTCACAAACAACAATGAGATAATGACCAGATAATCTGGTTTGTTTTTTTAACGTGGTTACATAGGATGATATAGAATAACCAGCTCAGAAACAGGTCATTCGGCCCAACCAGTCCGTGCTGGCGTTTATGCTCCACATGAGCTATCACCCATCCTTCCTCATCTAACTCTATCAGCATAATCCTCTATACCCTTCTCTCACAGACGTTTATCTAGCCTCCACTTAAATACATCTATAGTATTCGTCTCAACCCCTCCCTGCAGTAGCGAGTTCCACATTCTCACCACTCTGTGGGTAAAGAAGTTTTTCCTGAATTCCTGGTTTGATTTCTTGTTGACTATCTTATATTGATGGCCTCTAGTTTTGCTCTTTCCCACAAATGGAAACACTCTCTCTATGTCTACTCTATCAAAACCTTTCATAATTTTAATGTCATCTATTCGGTCACCTCTCAGCCTTCGCTTTTCAAGAGAAAAGAGACCCAGCCTGTACATCCTTTCTGGTTAGGAATAATCTCTCATTTCTTGTATCATCCTTGTAAATCTTTTTTGCACCCTTTTATATCCTTTTTATAATATGGCAACCAGAACTGTATGCAGTACTCCAAGTGTGGTCTAACCAAGGTTTGATACAAATTTAGCATAACTTCTCTACCTTTTAATTCTATCCCTCTCGAAATAAACCCTAGTGCTTGGTTTGCTTTTTTATGGCCTTATTAACCTGCATTGCTACTTTCAGTGATTTGAGTACCTGTATTTGTATTCCTAGATCTCTTTGCTCCTCTACCTCATTTAGATTCTTATTTTCTAAGTAATATGTGACCTCCTTATTTTTCTTACCAAAATATAATACCTCACAATGATCTGTGTTGAAATTCATTTGCCAATTATATGCCCATTATTGAGGAAATGAGTTCTCCCGGGGACATCGGGACTCCCCTGCTCTTTTTCAAAATAGATCTTTTACGTACAGCTGAGAAGGCAGAGATGGGACCTCGGTTTAAAATCTCCTCCAAAAGACGGCACCTCCAAGTGTTGCACTCCCTCAGTACTGCACTGGAGTGTCGGCCCCGATTTTTATGTTCAAGTCCCTGGAGAACCCACGACCTTATGACTCAGAGGCGAGAGTGCTACCCACTGAGCCAAGGCTGAATGGGCTGCCGGGCTGTGATCGCTTTGAAGCAATGAATCAGCTGACAAATTATGCCTTTTGCTCTTACGCAGGGGAGTTGGTCAGTGGGTGTTCATCTCCATAGACAGCACCCAGTTGCCTCACCACTGACCTCATTTCAGTCCCCAGGGGGAATTAACAGATCAAAAAAAATGCTAATAAGTGTGACAGCCCATTGCAAATAAATTCTTTTTACATAGCTTTTCCCCTGCTTCTTACTGAGTGAGCACTGGAAGAATAATGGAGTGGCCCCTGGACTGTGATTGGGGGACACGCATCACGGATTAATATGGCAACGGATTTGAAACCCTGCTAAGAATAAGTGAAGTGCAAGTTCAACCAAACCAGGCGACTGTAATGCACCAGAACCACATCGAATCATGTTTCAGTCAGTTGCTGTTAGTTCATCATTCATCACTACAGAGGCCAACACGAGCTGGACGTGTCCCAACTGATCCTGGCTCAGCTCAGTCAGCCGTTGGCATTAGATGCCCGCTTTATACTACAAGGTTGCCTTCAATGACGAACACTGAGGTCAGAGGTGGCTCAGGCACTATAAACAGTCCAGTGCTCATGCGACTGGAAGTGCTGAAACATTGCTTCAGCAGGGGATTTTTGACTGGTGCCTCCAGCAGCGGTGCATGGAAGCTGCGATGGCACAATGTGAGGCTCTGCCAATTTGGGACCAGGTTAGGCTGCCGCTATCCTCACCACGCAGCTGATATGTACCAGGTAGCGATGTCTCTCCCACAGTACTGGGCAGTACGGACCTTCCCCCCGACATCCACAGCTGCACTGGCAATCCAGGCGCTGACTGCCCAGGTGCCAGCGCCGTGCCCTGCTGTTGCGTGGCATATAGCGGGCGGGTTGGACAATGATGGTAACTGAACTGTTGTCGGCAATTGTATTTCTGCGCCGTGAACGAAGGTAAATGTGTGCAGAAGAGGAGGGGATTTTATTGAAACGTACAAGATTCTGAGAGGGCTTGACAGGGTAGATGCAGAGAGGATGTTTCCCCTTGTGGGGGAATCTAGAACCAGGGGGCATAGTTTCAGAATAAGGGGTTGCCCATTTAAAACAGAGATGAAGAGGAATTTCTTCTCTCAGTGGGTCGTGAATCTTTGGAACTCTCCACCCCAGAGAGCTGTGGAGGTTGGGTCATTGAATGTATTTAAGGTGGAGATAGACAGATCTTTGAATGATAAGGGAGTCGAGGGTTATGGGGAGCGGGCAGGGAAGCAGAGTTGAGGCCAAGATCAGATCAGCCATGATCTTATTGAATGGCAGAGCAGGCTCTCGAGGGGCCAAATGGCCTACTCCTGTTCCTATTTCTTATGTTCTTATGTAGACGCTAACAGGCTGGGAATGGAGCTGTGAAAAATAGCCACTGCTAATTAAGTTTTTCATGGCTCTGTGAAATGAACAGTGGAACAGTTCATAATGTTTAGAGCTAGTGCAAGCTTTCCCAGCTGTGCACTGGTGCTCGCTCGATGGGAGCAAGGGTTGGAGACAGGACTGTCGGAATACAGAGCCATATCTGCGATCTGGCCATCTGGCTGGTGGGACTCCAAGCTGCAAGGGTGCCCATAAATCAGTCCTTTAAGTGTCTGCTGATCCCACCCTGGAGCAGGGAGAGATTCTACAAGCAGCAGAGCCCTGGTAGCAAATCCCTCTTTAATCAGAAACGCTAACCCGAAAGCAAACAGGAAGAGAAGAATATGCAAACGCACACTTTTGGAACTTCCTTCCCTAATCCCTGTGTTTTTCTTCCTACTCCCTCTCTTGCATTGTGGTTTTTGCCAAAAGTCCCATCATTGTTCTGTGGGCAGATTTCCCTGCCTCAGTGCACTCAGAGCAGTGGGAGTACAATGGGGTAGAAATTCCGACGTCCTGGGACTGTACGAAGTTTCTACGGACCCGAGAAGGCACCAGAAAAGTCAGTTTTCAGTGTGTGCAATGCGCATACGCTGAAAACTGGCTTTTCCGATCTGGAGCTTGACAGATCCTCTGCAGACTGACAGCGAGAACCTTTGTACGGGCAAGATTGCGGTATTTACGCATATTTTGCCAAGTAAATGTCCTCAAAACTCTTGCGCCTGATAAAAGCAGGCGCATAGCCTATTTTTACAGGCATAAGAGTTTTAAAAGACACTTAAAACATTTAAAAAAACATATTTTTAAAAACCCTGGTTATTTTTAACCAGAATTAAAACTTTTTTTTAAAAATCGGCAATTTTTTTTCTTTACAAAACATTTTTAACAACTTTAATTTCTATGAGTGTATTTATGTGAGGTATTTTTTAAATGTTTTACATAGTGTTTGTCTGTTTTGGAGTGTTTCTCATTGATAGAAATAGGAGATTCGGATTTACAAACTCCAATTACTATGAATGAGAAAATACTTACCTGTAATTGGGTGTCCAGCCTCACGTGCTTCCTGCGCACATCCCGACATGCACACGCTGTGACACGCACTCTGGACCGGGATCTCGAGCGGGCCCAGCAGCTTAAGGTCAGTGCGCATTTTCTGTCCTGAAGTGAGTGGTTTGCCCGCGGGAAGACCTCGACCGGGATTTCTAGGCCATTAACTTTAGCTTCAGAGTCAGAAAATGGTCAAAGAGCCACACACACTTGGATTTCCGGCAGATGGCTCGGCAAACAACTCATCTTAAACCTAGTTTTAAAAGTCTGAGGGTTAAAAATTCAGTACAGTTGGCTTGAGGTGGTGACACCGCCTGGTCGCTAACTTTAACGCCGGGCAATGGTTACCGTCTCCAACCGGGATATTCACTATTAGAAACATAGAAAATAGGTGCAGGAGTAGGCCATTCGGCCCTTTGAGCCTGCACCACCATTCAATGAGTTCATGGCTGATCATGCAACTTCAGTACCCCATTCCTGCTTTCTCTCCATACCCCTTGATCCCTTTTGCCGTAAGGGCCATATCTAACTCCCTTTTGAATATATCTAACGAACTGGCATCAACAACTTTCTGTGGTAGAGAATTCCACATGCTCACAATTCTCTGAATGAAGAAGTTTCTCCTCATCTCGGTCCTAAATGGCTTACCCCTTATCCTTAGACTGTGACCCCTGGTTCACACTTGATTAGCGCTCCAAGAGGGGAATGGCGCGCTGAGCAATCTTCGGGCACTACGGGGCGGGAGCGCTGCAGGGATAATGAAGTTCGGGCGCGAGGAAACGGGCATCTCAGCGCCTAACGGGGAGGTCAGCTCATCCGAAAAACGAGGGAAAGTTGAAGGGAGCATTGGAAATATCCGCAGCAGTCCGCCGTACCTTACAGAATCACAGCAATGTTCAAAGATTTTTACACTGAACACCCACCTGCTCCTGCTTTATAATACCGCCCCGGGGAGCTTCCACGGAACGCCTGCTCTCCCCGTCAGTGACAGCGGGAGGCGCTACAGCAGGCGAGAGGCGTGAAGTTCGGGAGCTAACAGACGTCGTGCACCGACGTCACCAAACGGGTGGTGCTAAAGTGCGCAGCGCTAACTGATAGCGCAGCCACTAAACCACCAATAAAGTTCGCAGCAGGCACTAACAGCGTGGCTTCGGGCGGTAAGCGCTTGGCGGCCTATTAACGCCCCTACGGGTGGCACTAACCAACCCAACTTTTAGCCCTGAGTGCCTGAGTTTCAAGAGTGGCGTGCCTACATATATATATATATATATATATATATTGCCGCTGTTTTAATGATGTTTGCACTTGTCGGGGGAGACCAGAACCAGGGTCATAAGTATAAGTTAGTCACTAATAAATCCAATCAGGAATTCAGGAGTAACCTCTTTATTCAAGAGATTGGTTAGAATGTGGAATGCGCTACCACAGGGAGTGGTTGAGGCGAGGAGCATAGATGCATTTAAGGGGGAACTACTGATGTAACTAAGGGAGAAAGGAATATAAGGATATGTTGATAGGGTGAGATAGAGTAGCGTGGGAGGAGGATTGTGCAAAACATAAACACCGTCATGGCCGGTTTCTGTGCTGCAATGTTCTATGTAATAAAAAAACCTGCTCTGTGCAGTGCAAAACGGCTTCAATGGTTCGAATTCATGAATCTGTGTCCGAATGCGGGGTTTATTTTGTGGTGTCCCGGGTGATCTGACCAGCAGGTATCGAGTCCCACTTCAGAAGTTCAGCATGAAGCACCTCGTGCTTTGTACTGATGCCGCAGGGATTTGGATTGACTTGATGGAAGCCCCGCCCCAATACCAAGAGTACACCGGTCACAGTGAAATGCTTCACACAATAAATTACTCTGAAAGTGCAGTCATTGTTGTTATGTAGGCAAAGGTGCCAGCAAAGCCCCACAAGCACCAACGAGTGGGGTCTGCTTTTAGCTGCTCTGAGAGATGTAAGAAATCATGAATTGTAAGAAATTGCGAATTATAAAAGAAATAATTTATATAAGAAATACTTGTGGCAGCTCCGCAGACACAGAGAGCCAAGGTCAAGACAGAAAAACAGGCCTTGAAAGTGTAGCTATAAAGGATTTAGCAAGGAGCCTTAAAAATAATCAAGCTGGGTCCGAAATTGCCCTCTGTCCCGTTTGGGGCGGATAATTGGAATTAGATGGATAATTACTGCCGGGATCCATGGGCCGGGGAATAGAGTGAAATTGGCTTATTTTGCCCGAAAAAATCACAAGGGCAATGTCCCGATCATCAGGGAGTCCGCCCCAACTGGGACAATTTCGGCCCTGCTGTCGCTTGAAAGACAACAAGTCATTCAGACAGCGATAAGGAAGAAAATGACCTCTTGGGTACCCTTTCCCCTATGATTGGACAATTGAATGGGTAAAAAAATGATTGATGCAAGGTATCCACCGGCCCACCGAAATACGGTATAAAAACAGGCAACCGAGAGAGAGAAACAGGCAGACTGAGTTTCCTCAAGGTGGATCTCATGCGGGCTTTGGCCTAACACCTTGGTCAAGCTCAAACCTCTGAGGTGGACCTCCTGTGTGGGCTTCGGCCTAACTCCTCCACCAGCTCGGGATCTGTTCAGAGACCACCGTTCTGACTCAACGTTCGTCCGTTCCATTCCGGGGCTATAGGTCGCTCCCATCTGTCACGGGTTGTATATTTACTATGTCTATCTTAATTGTGTGTTGTGTTTGACTATTTTTGAACTACCGCTCCTTAAGAAAATGCCTTATGACTCCTAAGACCCTTTGGGCAATCTGTGTGTGACCTGTGATCCTAATCTTACAGAGACGAAGGCATTTCGGTCAGGAAACCCGGAGAAATCCTTGCTCTTTTATTGAATATCTTTCATTTGCCACCTCACCTCAGCCACGGTTCAGTGTCTCATCCAGAGGACTGCATCCTCAGCGAGCAGTCCCTCAGTCCTACACTGGAGTGTCTGCCTAGATTATATTGAACTGGGTGCATGGTGGTAAGCATAGCAAGTGCATGAATAAAGTTCTGTACAAATAAATCAGTTATCAAATTAGCAGTAGTCGACAGTGTCACTGGTCCAAGTCTATGTCAATTGTCGCTACAGCCAGTGTTACACTTCATTGAGCAAAACAAATATTGATCTTCAGTCCATCTAATGTTACCTTCACAGAGGCACTAATGTACTTTAAATACTGGGAAATCTAGCTTTCTACCGGGTAATCATGCGACACTATTAAAGTCAATATTGGGATAACGTTTCATGATATGAGACTTCAAGCTTCTGAAAATCCAAATTAGCTCGGCACATAAAATACAGAATCATCACTGGCACTCAAACAAATGCTTCTGAACTATCATTAGCAACTTGACCTTTAAAGGTTATCTGCATCCTCCAAATGACTGTGAAGTGTTTATTCAGTGGGAGATAATGTGGGCCTATTACACACACACACATGGTGAATAGCTACTTGACCTTTCACAATGGCTCAAAACATCCAAACCAAAGGCATTCTCCAAGAGCATCATTCCGACAGAGTAATTCCCTCTGTGACACGTTTTCAGTCGAGTTCTCACCCGGAAAGGTCCTGGACAATCCCGAGCTCTCGTTACTGACGTGACTGAAGCAATGAGTGAAACCAAAGTGGGGAAAATGTAAAGAAATCCCTGACGACATTTCTTCACGAAATAAATAACATAGAATGAATGCTGCCTGGATCCTCTCGCTGTTAACTTCAATGGACAGAAAACAAATGGGCAGTGGACCTGCGATTTCCCGGAAAGTATAGCCAGTGAGCTTGGTAGCTGGCACTTACACAAATCACCCCAACAGTCTTTATCTTAACATACATGCAGTCCTCCTATGATGTTGCACACAGTCTGGGGTCTGAAGCGTGTTTGCATTTGACTGACAAACTGTTTTGTCTTTTAATGGCCACTGCTTGAAATAGGCCAATCGGAGTACCGAGGTCAATCAGAGGGCAGTAAATTGCAGGTCCAGGTCAGTAACTGCCCTTCTTTCTCTTTTTACTTCACTTCTAACATTAACTACTGGGAATGTGTCTTTTTTTAATGGTTTTAAAGCCAAAGTTTATATTTAAGAACCGACTTTTCTTCCTGACTATACTAACTGCACAATACTACGTAGAATCACATAGAATTTACAGCACAGAATCAGGCCATTCAGCCCCACTGGTCTGCTCTGGAGTTTATGCTCCACATGAGCCTCCTTTCACAACATTTCATCTAACCCCATCAACACATCCTTTCATTCTTTTCTTCCTCATGTGTTTATCTAGCTTCCCCTTAAAGGCATCTACTATGCTATTGGGCTCAACTACTCCTTGTGGTAGTGAGTTCCACATTCTAACCACTATAGGTAAAGGAGTGATGACCTGAGGCTTGATCCCTCTTCCCTTGAAGATTGACTTCAAGTGACGTCGCACAAATTGGTTTTAAGTAATACGACTACATGAACATCATATTGAAATTTGGTTTTAAGAAAACCACACACACGTGCAAAAGTAATGTAATTTTACAACTGGAAGCCTACTTTCAGCTAAGAGACGTGATCAAAAAGTTGTGCCAGCATATGCAGTTCAGGATGCATCTCCTGGCCAAAGGGTTCAAAGGTTAAGCTGTCGGGCTCTCTCCTGTAGATTGATTGGTGGGTGCGGATCCTAAGGCAAATGGCCAAACAAATTCACCATGTCTCAAGTGGATGACTTATACATTTCTCAGCCAGACCAATAGATGAAGCATCACGTGGAAAAGCAGGATTACGATCATTGCCAAGCCAAAAACCAGACAGGAACAAGCAGAGGGTGGGTGGGGGCCATAACGTGAATTTCATTGTTTGCCAGTAATGAGAATTAATTGTGTGCCCGACTGACTAATGCTCCACGTAGTAAGGCACAGATATATTGGGGGGAAAGTGGACTTCTGTTTTGAAAATCAGGCCTTTGGTGTCTGGTTTCGATTTTAGAAAGTTTCCAGGCACGTCACTCAAAGATGACGCAATCCCAGAAGTGAGACATTCCACATCTGAATGAGGGGAAAGTGGGGACTTGCTCACTTTGTTCCAGGATAATGCTGGTGATCATTTGTGTTGGTCATGAGCAATCTGCGACCCAGACCGTGAACCCTTAGCTAGACAATGATGTTCGCTGTGACAAATGGTGCCAATGGGAGGCAACACGTGGCAAATGCCTCATATTAAGCCAGTGTTAATCCAATACAGATTTCAAATGAGCGAAAGTAACCCACAGTTTTGACTGCAACTTCGGTGTCAGTTGTCTTGCTGTACGTGTTGCAGAGTGTTTACTTAAAAACAGACAAAAGGCCTTTAGGCCCGCAGATCGCCCTACTGCCAGCTACCCACCTTCTCACCATGTCCCTCCATCCATTTTGTCTCTAGAAACACAGTTGGTTGCCTCTTGAACCCACCATTTCAAATAGCTTCTCTGGCAAATTGCACTATAAATCTGTTCTGCTTTGGTTCCAAGAAAAAAATCTGCCTCAACATTTAACTTGTATCCTCTGGTATTTGAAACATCGCCTCAGACCAACCATATTCTAAAAGGTTTGTAATGTAACCATTCTAACGATGTGTGGGCTACGGTACTGAATCCCCCAGGCAAATTCCCTTCACTAAAAAGGTCACGCACTTCAGCCCAAAACCACCATCGCTCTACAATACACAGACATGTTCGAACATTGCTCTTACCCTCCTTCAAAGATCTTAATTCTCGTTGGCTCCAGCCTCTTGGGTGTTGAGGTCTCATCTTCATGCTTCTCTCTCCTTTCTTCCTCCTTCTCTATTTTGCAGACTTCTTTTCTACCATCACCAGAAAGCAGGGAAGGAATATGAATCTATGCAGGAAGATTCGAATTGTATAATTAGTTTAATTTTGGGCAACATGCTTACCTCTCTCACTCTTCCCTTCCTCTTACAATCTGCGTGCTTTTAAAAGTCAAGCTTGGCATCAGCACAAGGAGTCGTCGACAGGGATCTGGGAGTAATAGCAGACTTGTAATGGTCAATGTCCAGACAAATTGGTGAAACAATTAACAAAAGCGAACAAAATGTTGGGAATGAAAGCCAGAACAGCGTAATACAAGTCACCAGAAATTGCGCTAAGTGTGGCTAATGCATTGGTCAGACCTCACAAGGAGCACTGTGTTCAATACCAGGCCATACATGCATTAGAGAGACTGCTGGATTTGTGCTGGAGAGGGTACTGGTCACATCGGACTTTGAGGGTCGCAGGTTCAGTCTGAGACAGTGAGCGGGAAGTGGGGTGGAGTCATGGTGAGGGTACCTAGTTTGAGGCCCAAGACAATGGGTTTGGCTTTACCGATGTTTCGCTGCAGGAAATTGTGGCTCATTGGACAAGCAATGTGACAACACAGAGGCGGTAGAAATGTCAGGATAATGGAAAAGGAGAGCTGGATGTCATCGGTGCGTATGCGCAAGCTGATTGCATATTTGTAGATGATGTCGCCAAAAAGCAGCATATGGGTGAGGAAGACTTCTCAAACCAAGGATGGTTCCATGGTGGACTCTCGAGGTAAACTTTGTGTGACTATGAGGAAAAGTAATTGGTAAAGATCCTCTGGCTAAATAAGAGTGGAAGAACAAGAAAAGAAAGATTTGCATTTACAGAGCGCTTTTCATGACCTCAGGATGTCCCAAAGCGTTTGCAGCCAATGAAGTACTTTTGAAGTGTGGTCACTGTTGGCACGCAGCGAATGCGGTGGCTAATTTGCGCACAGCAAGCTTCCACAAACAACAATGTATAAATTACCAGATCATTTGTTTTTAGGCATTGATTGAGGGATAAATATTGGCCAGGACACAGGGGGAAACTCTCCTGCTCATCTTCAAAATAGTGCCATGGGACCCTTTACGTCCACTTGAGAGGACAAATGAGGCCTCGGTTTAACGTCTCATCCGAAAGACGGCATCTCCAACAGTGTAGCACTCCCTCAGCACTGCACTGGAGTGTCAGCCTAGATTATGTGCTCAAGTCTCTGGAGTGGGACTTGAACCCACAACCTTCTGGCTTAGAGGCGAGGATGCTGCCCACTGAGCCACGGCTGACTGAACTGAACAAGGGTAGTCTCACTGAGCCAGACAATGGAGGAGAGAGGCATTGGAGGAGGATGGTGTGGTGATCCAGAAAAGCAACCCCTGCTGCAATAATGTGGTGTTTTTGCATTTCCCACATCAGTCACCCTGTGGTCTTTCTGAGTGACAGTGACAACCTGGGGATCGTTTTGTGTTGAGACTGGCCAACTAATTTCACATAGGGCAAAAGCCACCTTCAACACTTTCTCCAATACAGTTCTCTTTTTACAACAGTGTACACACACACTACTGATTTTAATCTTAGTAAATGTTTACTAAAGTTTACAAAGAGGTAACTAGATTCTGGTGGAATATGCGACAAAGAAGAAAAAAAATAAATTGCACTAAGTCCCAATTGCAAGCTCAGGGCACCTTTTTTAATGATGTGGTTTATATTTTTACATTTACCGAAGATTTAAGATTATTGCTCTCAATGGACCTATTAGCAACATACAGCATTAAACATCAAAGGCAGGTCTCACTGCAGCCTTACCTCACTAACTCGGAGTTTCCTCGTGCTCGATGGGACCAATTTTCCTGTCTCTCGGTGCGGAACTGCAGCCATGGTGTAGATTTCCTTGCTAGTCTTTTGCTTTGATCTGAGAAGCGCGAGGCTCAGCTTGGTGGACATGCCGGGTAGGTTGGGGTTGTACAAGCTGATGCACCAACTGGCGTAGACAGATGACCTCCGGTCAGTTTGCTCCATGGGGTTTGGCTTGGTGTACTTCAAGTAGCACCAACTGACGTTAGTGGTTGTGTGAAGGCTCGGGAAGTGGAGGACCTGTTGGACGTCGCCAACGTCCGTGATGAGAAAGGTGCTGGACTTCACGGCGCTGGGACTGGTGCTTGGCTCGGGTAAAGTGCTGGAGGCGAGTTGCTGAAGCTCTTGCAAGTGCAGAGGGGATCTCTCTCGGACCGTCTCCTGGGAATCTTCTTTCTTCACTGGCCCTAAAGGCGTTTTGCTTCTGTACTGGTGTCCCGGCCACTGCTTGTATTTCTCCGAAGGCCCGGGCGACTGCACGGAGGACTGTAAGAGGGACAGAGTTTGCTTTGAACCAGAATCCCATTCTTGGGAGGTTTGAGTAGACGATGCCTTCGATTCAGACGGGCGTTGTCTTGCTGGCTGAGGTTTCTGCAGTCTTGCAGTGTCCTCGACCCTTGAATGTATTGCACTTAAAAGTTTCACCGGTTCAGTGCTCTCTTCCGATTCCTCTTCAATCTCTTCCTCCTTGACGCGTTTTTGTTGCTGGGTCTCCATCGTCAGTTCTAGGCTACCTGCTGGAGACAACATCCGCTTGCTTCCACCAATGGTAGACGGATAACTATCTGTTCCGTACGTGCCCTCTGTTGGTGATGCGAGTGGTATATAACCCTTTCTTTCGGTCATGGGTAATGGTATTCTTAAGTAGGGTGATTGGAACAAGTCCCTGTGGTGGCCAGCAATCATCTGTGCCAAGTCCAGGCCGATTCCGTGCATTGCCGCAGTGCACACAAGGGTGCCTTTGGGCCTGCTGTCTTCCACTCTGCAGATGACCACCGTCGAAGGGCTTTCTGCCGACTGCGTCACCAACATCTGAGACAGAGTAGTGTACATCGGGCTGCCGTAGGTCGGCATGTGGGTCTGGACCCGGACGGGCACCACGAGCGACACCACAGGCCGCAGATGCTCGGGAAATTCGGTGATGGAGGGCTGCGAGACCGACAGGGACGCCGTGCCCGCCGACGGCATGGCCGAGGAATGGGCGGGGCCGGCCGCACCGTACTCGGGCTGCGGATGGAAAGGCGGCGAGCGAGGGGCCACGCGGATGGGGGGAGACAGGTGGGACGGGTGCTTTTGCTCCCGGAAATGGCCGCCGGCTTCTGCCTGCAACTGAAAGGCCAGCTGCGAGTGCACGGGTAGGAAGATGGCCGGAGGAGCGGAGGCGGGAGCCGGCCGCTGCATGTGCAGGAGCGAGGAAGGGTGAGCTGGCAACTCCACCGGCTGTGGCAGAAGCTGTTGTCCCGGCTGGAGCTGTGTTTGCCGGATGGGCAGCTGCGGCGACGGAAACAGGGGGTACGGGGCGTGTGGCACGGGGACGGGAGTTGAAAGCACCTCTGACATCCCCGGCGATGAGAGCAGTGACGAGATCTGCCCTTGTTGCTGAAGGAGATGCTGACCTGGAAAAGCAGAGAGTTGCTGCGGCAAGTATTGCTTCTGTGGCGGCACTGCCTGTGGTAACGGCGGCTGAAATACCTGGAAGGCCTCGGTTGGTGGCGGAGGGTAAAACACTTGGGGCATATCGGACTGCGGCTGTGAATCACTCAGCTGGCAGGGGTGAGGCAACGGAGGAGGGGGAGAATGATAGTGAGGACTTAGACCGTGGACAGAAGGTTTGCCTAACGCGTGCGCTGGCTCGTGCTTCTCTTGCCGCGTACCGGGTTTGGCGTCTTGCTCGGATTCGGCGTACCCGCTCAGCGACGACTGGTGAACCAGGAAGCACCGCCTCCGTTCTTTCAAAGGGGAGAGGAGCTTGGGGCCCAAGGAGGATTCAGAGGACAAGCTGCCGTAGTCAAAAGACTTGCTGCGTGCTTCGGAGGCTTCGGAAGGGCGTTGCCCGCTGGAGGCTTGTTCCGAGGAAGACCGCCTCATCTCACGTTGGTGATGGTGGTGACTGGGGACGGTCAGCATGTGTGAGCCCGGAGGCCTGGGGTGGATCTCAGGCGGCTGCCCGGCAAGTTCCTTCAACGAGGCGGCTTCCGGCTTGCTGTGCTCCTCCCGGTCAAACGACGCCGAGCGGCTGGAGCCATGGGAGATGCTGCTCTCCTGACTCGGGCTTCGGGTCAGCGTCACCGACTCGAAGCTCGATTCGCCCGACGACTGCGACATTTCCGCCAGGCGCAATCTCTTCTTTTTCGGCGGGAGCTTCTCCGTCGGGAACTGCGAGAGCGTTTGGCTCCTCTGCGGCCATTGGAACTCTTCGGGGGGTTTCTCTGGCTCTTTCGCGCTGGCTTCCTTCTCCCTCTCCGATTTATCTGGCTCCTCCGTTACAAGGATCTCGGGTACCTGGATTTTCCGTTGGCGGACCAACCGGGCCTGCAAGGGATGGTGGTGATGGTGGCGATGGCGAGGGTGCTGAGAGACTGGTTGCCAAGCTCCGGTTGGTTCGGCGTCACCGGTTTGGGAAGGATACTCGAGGGACAGGCTTTCCTGTGAACTCACACTGCTGAGCTGCTCGAGAAATTCGGATTTCTCGAACGAGCTGGGCCTGCTCAATGCGTTGGTATGTTGGATGACGGAAATTTCCTTCCCGGTCGTTCTTTTGCTGCTGCTGTCGGAGCTCAGGGCCGGAGGTGCGTACGATGATGTCTCTGTTGACGCGGGCCTCGGTCGGAGTCCTGGCTCTGAACTTGCTTCCGTCGCCTGCAGGGACTCGCTTTTGGCAATCGGCAGGGTCAGCACCGTCGGGCCGCCAGCAGTCTGAGACGACGGAGGCGCCGAGGACTGACTGACCCCGGCACCAGCAGCCGCACTCGGCACGGCAGAGGAGGTCGCCCGGCTGCCATAGTCTGCTGGGACCTCTTCGTCGTCCCCAAAGCTCTTCTCTTTCCTCCTCTTCCTCGCCGGCGTGAGCTCCAGCGACGGGCGCAGCTTGTAGTGCACTATCTGCGGCTGCACGTCGTGAGGTAGAGCCTGGTGTTCCGTCTCCCGGGCAACGTGCGCCAGGTAGGGCCGGGATCTCGGCGCGTGCAGTTCGGAGCAGTAATATTTCTTGTGGGTCTCGTAGTTGTTCCGTTTGCGGTACCGCGCCCCGCAGATGTCACATTCGTACATCAGCCCTTTCACCCGCGGGCCTTTCTTGCTCTTTTTGGTGGGGTCAGTCTCGGCGGGTTCCTGCTCTTCGCCAGACCTGCTTGGCAGCGCCTGCGACTCTTTCCCTGAATAACTACATTCCTCTGTCTGATACTCCATCCCCGCAGGCAACTCGATTGCCTTCTGCCTCTTCAGCATGCGGTGGTGAGATATCAGCCCGTGACTGAAGACCTGGTCGGGCTCCGTCATCCTATCGTCGAACGAGTAGCTTCCCTTGAACGCTGGCGGGAAACAGGTGCTACTTGCAGAAGGCATGGAGTTGCTTCTCGTCAGAGGCACTGTTTCGGTGGCACTGTGGACATGGTGGACTGCTGAGAATGCATGCCTGCTTGGATCTGAGCTCATGCTACTGGGGCCCAGTGACTTCAGGTCGAACTGGAAAGCATCTCTGGAGGTACTTGGCTTTGGAGACTCAATGCTACCGCGTCTCGATAATGAGGTCCTGCGAGGCTTGACGCTGTCGATCTGGCTGGTGTCCACCACAGCTTCGTTAATGGTGATGAGCTTGGTGATGTGTTCGATAACGTTTTGCTCCATTTGGGCTTTAGGCACGGAAAATGAAAGTGCGCCAGGCTTGTCTTCCGAGGCCATTTGCTGCGTCCGCTGAGTGGCGCTCGCCGCGATCATGGACGTTCGCTGGCCGTACCGACCATACTTCCCGAGAATAATCTCAGCGTAGGACTTTGCGCTGGTCTGTGGGGGACTGATCTGCAGCTCTGCGCTTTCTGACCGGGAGAAGTAGCCCGACTCTGTGCTCCCTTTGCTCCCGGGGCTCAGAAAGGTCTGGGATTGCTCATCGGCCAACGCCTTGCGCCTCTCGCTCAGCCGCAGTGCTAGTTTTTGCTTAATCGTGTGCGAGTCTTCCGACTTGTGGCTGAAGGAGAGGTCCAGGGAGGATTCTGAAACCTGCGAGCCTTCATCGAGAGATGGGGTTTCGCTTTGCTGCGCTAACATGAAGGCTGCTTGCCTGGGGCTCAATTCCTGCGCGCCGAATGAACTAGAGCCTGGAATGTGCTTATGTTTGGACGGCAAGTCGAGCGAGTGGCCCAATATCCCAGAAGTCTCGTCTTCCGAGTCTGTGCTTTCATCTCCTTCTGTATGTTCCTCGGGCTCGTCCCCGCTGAGTTTCTCCATCTCCAGACTGGAGGTGCTTGTAAACGCTTCTCCTTTTGTGCCCGAGACCAGCCCTGCTTTGAGTTTATGAGCGTGAGATTTCCTATGTTTGTACAAATTGCTTTTCGTCTTGAAAGAGAACCCACACGAATGGCAAGGGTAGGGCCGCTCACCCGTATGTGACCTGATGTGTTTTTGGAGCACGCTGGGCTTGGCGCACGGTCGGTTGCAGAACTGGCAGATGTACTTGCCAGGCTTCTGAGGCTTTTTGTCCTTCCTGGGCGCCTCCTCAGGTTTCAAAGTCACCTGAGTGGTGTGGTGGCCATACGCCGGCTGGGCAGACTGGGGGTCCTCTTTGGGAATGATGGGGCCACGGGAGGCGAGGAGGTGCCCGTGTGAGTGAAGCCCGGAGTGCACGAAAGGCCCAGAGGTGACGGACCCCCTCGGGTCGAACAGTTGCCACGAGCGTCTCTCCAGGGCCAGTTCTGGTTTCACAGGGGCCATGAATGCTGGTGGCATGGGCTGCTGCAGGAGCTGGGGCGAGGCGTGGTGCGACGGCTCGTAGGGATAAGCGCTGGTGTGCTTTGGCTGGTCCGCCGTCGGGGCCTGTTGCTGGGCGCGCTCCGCGGGAATCTGCAGCGGCCCTGGAAAACACGGCTGGGGTGGGATGGGGTCACCACCGAGGCTTCCTTGGGGATGAAGCTGGCCTGGCTGATAGGCAATGGCTGACCTTACACTTGGGGGAGAGACTTCACCCCTGCTTGACTTCCTGCCTGGACTATGATCAGACCTTCCTGTACTCTTCTGGCGTGCAGTGCTTGACTCAGGCTCCATGACCCAGCAAAAGGCTTCAAGTACTATTTCGTTGGAGTTTGGCAGGATTCATTTGCTAAATTTGTTGTCTTTTAGAAAATCCCTGTGCTGCTCACATTAGCCAAGAATGTTTGACCTGCTCCAAATGTTTATTGAGTTCGGATTCTGATAAAGTATTCCTGCTTGATACTGATGCAAAGAAAAGGGACATTTATTTAAAGTTCACTTCATGGCGAGTCCCTTTGAAGGCAATTATCAATCACATACAACTTCAAGATTGTCATTCCAAACGATTTTTCTGGGACCTCCTTTGCAGCTTCTCTCATCTTCCATTGTAACCTGGCGTTGACAGTATTCCTTCAAGATAAAAAATAAAATCCACAAACCGCAGTCAATTATTGCCTTTGTATGACACACTACAACAACACGCATTTATATAGCACCTTTAACATCGTAAAACGTTCCAAGGTGCTTCACAGGAATTTGACATTGCGGCATATACGGAGATATTAGGACAGGTGGCCGGAAACGTGGTCAAAGAGGCAGGTTTTAAGGAGCGTATTAAAGGAGGAGAGAGAGGCGGAGAGGTTTAGGGAGGGAATTCCAGAGCTCGGGGCCTAGGCAGCTGAAGGCACGGCCGCCAATGGTGGAGCGATGGAAATCAGGGATGTACAAGAGGCCAAAATTTTTTTGCACACTCAAAAGCAACTCAACTCATGCGCATGATTAAAAAAACGTTCTGACTGGTACATTCCCTGTCTTATGTTTGCTTTTATTTTGGGGAAAGGGGTATTCACGGGGAAATAAATTGGCACATTCCTGAAAAAAGGAAATGGGGAGAGAAATCAATGATTCATACCAATTTGTTTGACCTAAGCTCTTGCCGACTGCATTAGTTTTAAAAGACAGAAGTGACAATATAAGATGCAGTTTTGTTGTAAAAACTCAACTGGTTCACTGATGTCTTTCAGGGGAAGGAACCGACAAACAACTCCAGTCCCACACTGAGTGATCGGCCCCTGAAGTGGCCGATTGTAATACAATCGTTACTCGAGAAGGTCACCACCAGGTTTGGCAATAAATGTGGCGCAGCCCACATCCCATGAACAAATTAAAAGCAAAAACAAAGTCCCCATAGCCTCCACATCAATACTGAGGTGGCTTTTTGCACTGGGGGTAGTGGACCACAGTCTCCGTCCACCTCCAGTAAAACAGGTCAAAGGTCTCATCAACCAATCAAAAAAGCTAACTGAAGTAAAAACAGAAAATGTTAGAAATGCTCAGCAGGTCAGGCAGCATCGGCGGAGAGAGAAACAGAGTTAATTTTACAGGCTGATGGTCTTTTGTCAGAAGTGGAAGAAGCTGGCGATTGCAGAGTTTTTAAGCAAGTACAGAGCCAGGGACAAAGAGGTGTGGAGGAAAGAACAAAAGGGAAGGTGGAAGGCAGGAGTGATTAAATAACAAAAGAGATGCCGGTGCAAACAAAAGGGAGTGGTCACGGGACAAATGAGAAACAAATGATGGGTCTGGAGGAGCTGTAAATGGCAACAGTAGAACCATTACCAGCAGCAGCTGCCCACAAAAATGGGAGCAATGATTAGGATCTGAAGTTATTGAAATCAATGCTCAGTTCGGAAGGTTGTAAAGCGCCTAATCGAAAGATGAGGTGCTGCTCCTCGAGATTTCATTGAGCTTCAGTGTTGGAGGCCGAGGACAGAGAGGTCAGAGTGGGACGGAGAATTAAAATGGCAAGCGACCGCAAGCTCAGGGTCACGTTTGCGGACTGAACAGAGGTGGTCAGCAAAGCAACCACCCAATCAGCCGGCTGAAAAATGGGTCTTTGAGCAGCAGGCCAACTTGGCGATAAAGCCTCCGATCACCTGGTTGGAAATTAAGCAGCTTCTACACGCGGTATTAGGTCACAGCAAATTGGATTATTTCTACAATAATCTTAATGGCTTAAATCAATATATTGAGCCAGGACGCCTGTTCTGGGTGCTAATTGTATTCTGACTGTGAAAGTTAGATGGCATTGAAGCTTCAACATCATTGGAGACTGGGGATGATTATCACCCGTTGCCAGGTCACGTGAAAGTCATCTCATGGTCATTATATCCTTAACTCCCTGCCTGGATTCCTGTTGACCTCAAAAGCTTATCATGACTATAATATAACTGGTAACACTACTTCTAATTCACCATTTTGCAACTACCTTTAACGATTTAATTTTTATTTGCCAGCATTTTGGTTAACAAACTGCTAAATGATGTAACTGTCAACCAAAGATTACTATAGTTGTAATTACTCATGCTCTTCAAATTAACAGGCCAATATTTATCCCTCAACCAACATCATTCAAACTAAAACAGATATCTGGTCATTATCACATTGCTGTTTGTGGGAGTTTGCTGAACGTCATTAATTGAAAGTTACTTTGGGACGTCCTGTGGTCATCTCTTTTGTCATAGAATCATCGAAATTTACAGCACAGACGGAGGCCATTTTGGCCCATCGTGTCCGCGTCGGCCAACAAAGAGCTATCCAGTCTAATCCCACTTTCCAGCTCTTGGTCCGTAGCCCTGCAGGTTACGGCACTTCAAGTGCACATCCAAGTACTTTTTAAATGTGGTGAGGGTTTCTGCCTCTACCACCCTTTCAGGCAGTGAGTTCCAGATCCCCACCACCCTCTGGGTGAAGAAATTTCCCCACATATCCCTTTTAAACCTTCTACCAATTACTTTAAATCTATGCCCCCTGGTTGTTGACCCCCTCACCTAAGGGAAATAGGTCTGTCCGTTTATTGTAGCAATAAATTTGACATGAGGAGAACTCTAGCTCTTCTTCAAATGGGATCTTTTACATCCACCTGAGAGGGCAGATGAAAGACAGTGCAGCACTCCCTCAGCACTACACTAAAGTGTCAGCCTGGAGTATGCGCTCAACTCTCTGAAGTGTGGCTTGAACCCGCGACCTTCTGTCTCAGAAACAAGAGTGCTACCCACTGAGCCACGGAAGGGGGTCAAATTCTCTGCTTGGATCTAGCTGAGTTTCCAGCTTGCTGCATTAACTGATTCTCAAACAAAAGAGAGAACTGGGTTAACGAACTAAATAAATGTTTGTGTGAAAAATTACAATCGTTAAGGTTTGGGAAGTTGCAACACTTTTGTGCGGATCTCTACTGAGTTCCGGTGGTTTTTAACGAGCCTAAAAACTGTCTTTACGGTCAAAAATGCAGAGAGTGGGGGGAGTGGCAGGGATAGGGGAGAGGTGGTGCCTGTGTGGATGGGCGGGGATGCGGGCTGCGAGGACTGTGAAGAGGGACGTCACAGAGAAATTCGCCTGAAGCTGAAGGAATTCCGTGGGCCAAACTGGAGTAAAGCCAACTATTGGGAAGCTGTTATCACTCAGGGATTGTGCTAATGATAGATCTTATAATGCTAAGTAAAGGTTTCAGAATACTAAATGATTGAGCAAACAGCATTTAGCAATTTCAAATCTCTGCACGCCAAGCAAAACAACCTCACCATTTCCTCCATTTATTGAAGATTTTCCTGTTAGGACCCCGGGGTATGTAATTACCTCCTCCTCTATCCATTTGATATATTTATTCTCGTTTCACAAAACTACACTGGCTTATCTCATTCCATGTGATTCACTCAGAAAAGCAACCACTGCAATGTCAAACCTTCTAAGCACAGGCTGACTTGCCATTCTGTACCGACTCCATGCATTTTGTGCCAAACAAGCTGCAGGTGCTCTTATTTATTTATTTAGCAGTTGAAATTGAGTGTCATCCACTTAGACTGAACTTTTAAGGGTGAAAATTGTGTTTTCGTTATTTTTTTCTCTTAAGACTTTTGTTTATTAGTTACAAAAATATTGGAGATGAGGGGGGGAATAAAGGCCGTTTGACTGAAATTTGAGAATCATCCAACCGGGTAACGATGAGACAGTTTGGGTGGGGAAGTGGGGAACCGCGAAGATCGACATGTTGTCCGACCAATGGCGGGAGTGTGGGGGGCGGGGCAGTTGGAGGTCATGTGATGAAACCTCCAGGAATAGGTCCAACCAGAGCTGGTGAGCCAATCCCATGAATTCCAAGCAATTTAGTTCTGTTTGTGCTTGTATTTCCTTATCGCTGGTCTGTCCTGTATGGATTTTAGTAGGCCCGGACACAACTCTAGCATTGATTCAGGGATTACAACTTTGTGTAAATTTTAGGTGCAGAAGGCGATCAGTTAATTTCATTTCACTGATTGGAGCGTGGGCAGATACAGCAGGAGAGGTGGCAAGCAGCAGAGGAGCGGCGAGGTCGGGACAAAGGAGCGGCGAGAGATTGTAGAGCGACATGATCGGGGCTCAGGAGAGGCGTGAGTTCGGGGCCCAGAAGAGGCGAGGGCCCAGGGGCAGCACGGGCCAGCCCACACTGCGATATGTGTGCGCACTAGGTCCGTGCAGCAGAGCTGGTCTCCATTCGTCTTGGTCAATCCTTGCCACTGGACCAAGACCTAGCTCTGTCAAGCCCATGTGGTGGCTGGTGTGCAAAGGCCACCACACGTTAAAAAAATCCACGCACAGGCATCTTCCACCCTTCAACATGTAGTTTGGGATCTGGAATATTAGGTCCTTCATTGAAACACCTGTGAACTCATCCCTTTTTGGTGTGGAAGTAAGTCATCCTCGATACAAAGGATTGCCGAAGAAGAATTTCATTGTAGCCATATCGTTATTTTCTAGCTGTTATGCCCCATGAACTGTGTGCTATATGCAGTGCCTACCACAAACACATCTGTCTCCGAGGTTTCTATATTCTGGAGCATGCGAGTTATTTGGCTGAAGTGCACACACTTGTGCTTTACTGCGATCACGTCCCAAAAAATAGCCAACAATACTTACGACCGACCGACTATTCAATTAAAAGGGAATCAACATGTAGATTAAGTCTGACTGCCGCAGACAATTAATGAGAGTTTTTGTTGTATTCTTTCACACAAACAAGACCAACACAACCGTATTCAACCGGATCTGCAGAATGAGAATTGCTCATTTTAAACGTTTTTTTAAAAAATTGACTTATTTTGATTGTATCGCTCTTAAAAAGCAAACAGAGCTCCATTTTGTCTGACGGTCCTCATTATTTTTAATCAAACATTTCCCTGGCGTTGATGGCACCTTTGGGCTAGAAGGTGTTTTAAGTTTTTACCCTTTGATCGGAACTGGAAATGCATACAATTATTTTTTTAAACGCATCAGTGCTGATCCCAAATACCAACCAGCTCCCTCAACTTGCAGAGGCAGGAGCAGACAGCCTCGTTATAAAATGCTGCTTCAAAGTGCTGCTTTTGCTATTAATAACAGGCATGCTAATCACTGTATCTCCTCACTGTCTACAGAAGCTCTATTTTCAGAGATAACGAGCCTCAAGTAGGTTTTAATCATTAGAGATGCTTTCCCCAAGAAAGAATTTGCATTTCTGTAGCGCCTATCAGCACCTCAGGATGTTCTAAAGCACTTTACAGCCAATTAAGTACTTTTTTGACATGCAGTCATTGCTGTAAGGTAGGAAATGCGGCAGCCAATTTGGGCACAGCAAGGTCCCACAAAGAGCAAATTAGATAAATGACCAGATTATCTGCTTTTAGTGTTGTTGGTTGCGGGATAAATGTTGACCAGAATACCGGGGAGAACTCCCTCGCTCTTCTTCAAAGTATTGCTGTGGGATCTGTTACGTCTGCCTGAGTGAGCAGACGGGACCTCGGTTTAACGTCTCATCCATAAAAATGGCACCTCCGGCAGTGCAGCACTCCTTCAGCACTGTGCTCAAGTGTCTGGAACGGGACTCGAATCTTCTGACTCAGAGGCGAGAGTGTTACCACTAACAATTATCGACTCCTGATTATTGTAAAATACTGCGGTCTTTATTTACACATTAATGGTCATATATGCTAAGCTGCAGAATAATGCTGTGGTTAGTTATGTTATGTAATCACAACTGATGAAGCTCAGGAGCTAATTAGTTGATTGTTGGATGTAGAGGATTGTTGGAATCCGGGATTAGAAATTGAGTCCCGTTCCCCTGCTTTGAGTGCGATA
Source organism: Pristiophorus japonicus (assembly GCF_044704955.1). Lineage (NCBI taxonomy): Eukaryota > Metazoa > Chordata > Chondrichthyes > Pristiophoridae > Pristiophorus > Pristiophorus japonicus. The sequence goes on along the minus strand of NC_091990.1, from coordinate 18,898,648 downwards.
AATCAGAAAGAACAACAGATTAAGAAGCACACCGGTAACATTTGATCCCCATAAGAACCACCGGGATGGGTGTTGAGTCTAGGAATATTGGATCACTAACAGTTAGTGCAATTTTATAATGGCCATTTAAACATACATTTAATAATCATTTTTGTATCTTTGTCACATTATTTACTTGTTATTTCCAGTAACACGTGTCCAGTTTATAAGGAAAGTGAGATTAGACTGGTTCCGCTACCCTTCTTTCATTGGGAGGTTTTGTGACCTGCTCTTGTTATGTTTTTTCCTGTGCCCTCAGTTTATCTGTTACCCTCATGTTTGATGCGTGCAACCAGCACCTGTTCACTGCTGATTTGCTGCTTTTAATGTTGCTTCAAATACCTCCCTATGTCTGTCGCCTCCTCAGTTCTACAACCCTCCGAAGTCCATACGCTCCTCCAATTCTGACCTTTTGCGCATCCCCAACTTTCGATGCTCCACACTGGTGACCGTGCCTGCAGCTGTCTCGGCCCTAAGCTCTGGAATTCCCTCCCTAAACCTCTCAGCCTCCCTCCGCTCCTTAAAACCTACCTCTTTGATAAATCTTTTAGTTGCCTGTCCTAATATCTCCTTATGTGGCTCGGTTTCTGCCCTGGGAACCTATGACTTCACACCCGGTAAGTGAGAAAATATCACCTAACATCCCTCCCAACTTCCCATTCTTTAAATTGTGCCTCTTGGTATTATTTCAACCCTTTGCCATATTGAGCAATTTGCTTGGCTCAGTTATGTCAATTTCACTCACATGTCATGAAAACCTCTTTTTGACATCTCTTTTCCGAAGAAAACAAGTTGCTTAAAAGGACCCGGGTTGGGCACTCAATAAAACCATCACCGTGCTGCCAATCAATTTACATTGGAAGACAGCACTGTTGTAAATACGACTGCAGTGAAGTTCCACACGAAAATGCCTTGGCATTACAGATTGAACATCTATCACAGATGATTGGGCATCACTAGGGGCATTCCCACTCTACAGATTACCAAACCCAAAAGTTGAAACTGTTAGACTGTGTAGTTTCCTGCCTTAGATTTCAGTGTTTGTGTCAGCCAGTGGCTCAGTGGGTAGCACCCTTGACTTGAAGTCAGAAGGTTGATGGTTCAAGTCCCACTCCAGAGACATGAGCATAAAAATCTAAGTTGACACTCCAGTGCAGTACTGTGAGAGTGCTACACTATCGGAGGTGCTGTCTTTTGGATGACATGTTAAACTGAGGCCCCGTCTGCCTCTCGGGTGGACATAAAAGATCCCATGGCACTATTTTGAAGAACAGGGGAGTTATCTCCGGTGTCCTGGTCAATATTTATCCCTCAATCAACATCACTAAAACAGATTGTCTGGTCATTGTCACATTGCTGTATGTGGGAGCTTGCTGAGCTGCTGCATTTCCTACAATACAACAATGACTACACTTCAAAAGGTACTTCATTGGCTGTGAAGCTTTGGGGCGTCTGGTGGTCATGAAAGGCGTTGTATAAATGCAAGTCTTTCTTTCTTTTCTTTTAGTTTTTCTGTACGATGTTTTACTAAAACCAATCTGACCTGAACTGATTTCCACATAGTTCTGTTTCTTACTTACATCTGTGAGGGACAGATTTTGGCCTTGAAATTCAATGGCGCTGTCCCCATTTTACAGGCCTAAAATGGACGCCTAAAGGTCCAATTTGCCGTGCGCCACCCACCTTATTGGTTAGGGCTGCAAAGTAGGCGTTCAGTGTGTGCACCTGAAACTGAGGTTAAACCCATTGCACATGGAAATCAGGGGCCGAATGCCTGTTTCACACCTGTTTGCCAAACTGGTCTGTGAATGTGCCGTGCGTACTGCGATAAGTTTCTTCAGGTGTTCAGCAGCTAAACCAGCCATCCTTAAAGGGACAGGCATCTGAGCTGCTCCCAGCCACCGCTCACGGCCCTCCCCCCCGCCGCCGCCCCCCTCCCCCCACCCCGCCAATTGCCTCCTCCCCCAGACTCTCAGGAGGCCCATGTGATCTTGCTGTCGCCTCTGCGATTGGCGGGCTTCCAACCTCGGCAGCGACGAATAGCGGCCTCAGCTCACCGGCACTATCCCAGTGAGGCCAGTGGATCAATGTGCCCTGGTCTGGCCACGGGCTTCATGGAGATCGCTGGGATCGTGGCCCGATTCGCACACAATCCAATTTCGACCTTTACTTCTGTTCATATTTCCTGATGATTTTTTTTTTAAGCTGTGAGAGGAGAACCCCGGTTTCTCTCGGCTTCTGGGATTACTTCATGGTTTGGAGTTGGCTAACCCTTAAAAAATAATACTGTGGGCGGGAAATGTGTGATCAATCTGCAGTGCAGAGGCTGAGCCTGTTGGCCCAGAGTTGGACTGCTTTGGCTATTGGTCTTTGTGAAGACTGACATTTCTTGGCCTCTGAATACATAACCTTGGAAAAGAGGAATGTTCAATTCTTGCACACTGGCTGGACATAATGCGGGACAGGTGCAGTCTGCAAACTCTTCGACACTGCTCCAACAATGGGTCTTAATATCAAACACTGAGTGGCTGCAGCATGATCGTTCCATTTCCTCTATGAGTGAAACTGCCCAACCAAATATTGAATCAGTCCACACACTGCTGTGGATATTTGCCCTCGGGAGCTGACTTGAGTCTGTCCAAGCTCATTTCTCTTATGACCACTGTCCTGTCAGCCAGTTGGAAGGAGAGACCTAGCGAACAGTGAGCTACAGTTGAACCCGGGCTCCAGAGACTGCCTTCTGACCCCACCGGTCCCCTGAGGCTTGGATCTTTGGACCCACTCCAGACCGAAGGGGGCAGCGATCTTCCCTGAGAAACACAAATGGTCCAATGTAAACCAAGTGTTGCAGAGGCTCGATGTTGGTCCCAGTCCAGCACTCAGATCTGGCATCAATTGCCTTTCATTTATCTCACTGCGCAAGGAGAGAGCACAGAGAGCAGAAATATCATACTAGTGATACTACTTTAAAGAAAAAACTTGCTTTATATAGCGTATTTCACGACCTCAGGATGTCCCAAAGCGTTTTTCAGTTAATTAAGTACTTCTGAAGCGTAGTCGCTGTTGTAATGTATTACTTGCGGCAGCCAATTTATGTACAGCAAGGTCCCACACACAAAATGCAATAATAACCAAATCATTTGTTTTTAGGTCTTGGTTGAGTGTTTTAATATTGGCCAAGACACCGGGGAGAACTCCCCTGCCCTTCTTCGAAATAGAATCGTTTACATCCACCCGAGAGAGCAGACAGTTTAACGTCTCAACCAAAAGTCGGTACCTCCGACAGTGCAGCACTCCCTCAGTGCTGAGTGTCAACCTGGATAACCGATAAGGGAATAAAGGGTTATGGGGAGCGGGCAGGGCAGTGGACCTGAGTCCATGATCGGATCAGCCATGATCATATTAAATGGCGGAGCAGGCTTGAGGAGCCAAATGGACTACTCCTATTTCTTATGTTCTTATGGATTATGATCTTACAATCTTCTGACTCAGAGGCGAGAGTGCTCCCCATTGAGCCACACGCTGGCCCTATTCGAGGACTTGGACTGAGCACAAAGTCAGAGCTCAGTGCCCCTGTGCTGCGTGTGACCTGCGTTGGAGCAGATCTGTCTGACGTTGCACAAAGCACAAAATAACACGTCTGCAAAAGGGGGAAATTCTGAGGAAGAAGCTCATTAAAATTCAGTTAGTGCAACTGGTTGGGGACTTGAATTTCTTGTAATTTTGTGTTGCAAAAGAAAAAATACAAATCTAACTCGCTGTTAAAAGTCCATGATGACTGATGTAACACTCACTGCAAGTGGGGTTGCCAACTCTGGCTGGATGGAATCCTGGAGGTTTCACCACATGACCTCCTCCCTCCAACTGCCCCGCCCCCACGCACCCCCCATTGGTCACCCAACTTGTCAATCCTCACGGCGCCCGCCTTCCCACAACCAATTGGAAAGTGAACAGACTCTTTGTTACCCGATTGGGTGATTTGTGACTGTCAGTCAAACAACCTTTCTTTCCCAACTCATAACTATCCCGAATAAACAGAAGTATTGAATGGAAATTATTTGTTTCAATACTTCTGTGATTTTTCTCCCTGTGGTTGCTCCCTGTGGTGTCCTGGAGATCAATCTTCTCCAGGGCAATTAAGGATGGGCAACAAATGCTGGCCATGCCAGCGACGCCCACATCCCAGGAATGAATAAATTTTTTTTTTTACTAGAGACTCCAGGAAAATCCTGGAGGGTTGGCAACGCTACCTGCAGGAGATTCGAGCTGTTTTTGGAGATTTCAGGGTTAGGACGGTTTGAATTGAATTTATCCTCGTAGCAGGAGAGAGTGTGGATTATTTACCACGAATCACCACACACCCAACAGCAGAGGAGAGAAAGTTGGAAAATAATTGAAGGACAATTACAGTTATGTACTATTTCAATACGTCTGATCGAAACTGCTCCTGTACCTGTTGTTCCCGAATTTGGTTCTTCACAAGCTCCTGTTTTAGTTATATCTGCAAAAGGAAAAGACAAAGCTTGATGAGGGAAAATGGGAGAGGCTTTTGACAGTCTGCGTACTGGTACTGCTGCAGGCAGAAGTGCAGTAGTCCCTGCATTTACCACTGAAATCGTCTGACGTTTTCTTTTCCCATTTTTTCCCTTAAAATTTAATGCAGCACTGCGGTGTACATCTCTGGTTGGACGTACTCCTGGAGGTGTCATCACCTGACCTTCTGCCTCCGACTGGCCCCGCCCTCACACTCACAGCATTGGTCGTCCGCGGCATGTCCACCCTCGCCCCGCCCCGCCTTCCCACGGCCAATCGGAAAGCCAGCAGACTCTTCGTTATCCAATTGGATCATTGTTGACTGTCAGTCAAAGAGTTTGTTTTCATCCCATCTGCAATATTTTTACAACTAATAAATGAGCAAGGGAAATTGTAATGTATTTGCTTCATGGGTTCTTTGCTTAAGAACTTATAGCAACATATTGCTGTTAAGAACTAGTTGGTTTATTAACAAATGTTTGACAATTCTCTGCCCCAGAGAACTGTGGAGGCTGGGTCATTGAATATATTTAAGGTGGAGATAGACAGAATTTTGAGCGATAAGGGAGTGAAGGGTTATGGGGAGCGGGCAGGGAAATGGAGCTGAGTCCATGATCAGATCAGCCATGATCTTATTGAATGGTGCGGCAGGCTCGAGGGGCCAGGTGGCCTGCTCCTGCTCCTATTTCTTATGTTCGAATCACACTACACATTATCAGTTCATCCACTTGGTTCACAACTGCATACCTCATCGTGTATGACCTAGACCCAACTGGCTGGGGTTTTATTGAGTCTTGTGAACATCACATGACTGGCTAAGCCATTCACAATGCAATAAGCTCTACAAAGCTATTAGTATCCTCACAGACGCATATATTACAGAAATGAAAAAAAAACACTATTTTTCTTTTTAGCCTCCCTATGGTTTTTCTCCCGGGTGTTGCCAACAGCAGTGCCCTGGAAATTAATCTTTAATCCCTGGAGACTCCAGGTTAATCCTGGAGCGTTGGCAACCCCTACTGTGTATCCCCTTTAATCCTGGTACCACCCTCCCACCCGCTCCACCAACATCCCCATCCACCCACCACTTTCTGATCACCCATCAGTTGAAAAGCAGCTTAAAAAAAACCCATAGTAATTGGGGAAGAAAAAGGGAGAGAGAAAATTAACTCCTACCAAAACATAGCAAAGCAAATATTTCCTGTTACTTCACCACAATAGTTATTTCAGTAGTCACCCAGTCTGACAGCAGATGTGGCCAATGCAAACAGTTGTAGGAATGCGAAGGGCCAATGAAAACAACTGTAACACTTTCAATTTACAACACTTATAGATTCAAATCTGTAACCCAGAAAGTGGGGCTATACACCAAAAGGTTTCAAACTGCACATCAGCCGCGCAGTGCTGTTGCGTGCAGCCTGTGGTGGGGCACCGAACATCTGTACAATGTTACGATCTGCCTGATATTCCCCCAAACGATTGCGAAACAAACACTGTTAGTTCTTGGCAAAAGGGGAGGTGTTGTGGGCACGACGGCTAATTTCTTTTTCCATCGATCTTTTCAAGTGAAATAGAGTCGCCTTTGCTTGGTGTACGTTGGGGAGTTGTAAACTCTCGGCAGGTCAATTGTTAATTTTAAATCAGAGATCGACAGCTTTTAATTAACCAAAGGTATTAAGGGATATGGGGCAAAGACGGGTATATGGAGTTAGGTCACAGGTCAGCCATGATCTCATTGGATGGCGGAACAGGCTCGAGGGGCTCCTCCTGTTCCTGTGACCCTATAGGATAGCCCTGATATCTCAATATTCCCAAACCAATTCGCTGTGGACTAACTTGATCATGTTCTTGCTGCACGGAATTGAAGAAACATTGTCACCTGTTGAATTTTGCCGTTAAGGATTTTACGGATGTTTAGACCGAGTTGTTTACAATCACTTGGTCAGCTGTGGCTATTGAGAACATAAAGACACAATGCACCCATTAATACCCTAATAATGTAGTCATTCACCGGCATCTACGAGGAATCAGAGACATGACGTGTGGTGAGTGCAGCGAGCTCGGGAGGTGACTTTGGACCTGTGGGTCCCAACGCTCTCCATCACTGGGGGGGGGGGCTTTGTCGCCTCGTGTCTGGATCTGTTGTAGACTCATTGATTGCCCAATTGGTCAACAGCTCCATTCTCGTTGGATCACGTGGCACTCCCATCCACCACCTTCAACATTCACTCTCTCCACCACCGGTGCACTGTGGCGGAGGTGCGGTGAATGAGGGTGCGGGGCCCAGAAGAGCCGAGGGCCCAGGGGCAGCACGGGCCAGCCCACACTGCGATATGTGTGCGCACTAGGTCCGTGCAGCAGAGCAGGTCTCCAGTCGTCCTGATTAATGCTTGCCACTGGATAAAGGCCTAGCTCTGTCGAGCCCGTGTGGTGGCTGATGTGCAACGGTCACCACATGTTAAAAAAATCCACGCACAGGCATCTTCCACCCCCTCAACTGGAGTTCAGGACTGGAACATCAGGTCCTTCATTGAAACATCTGTGAACTCCTGTAGAAGCAAGTCATCCTCGTTCGAGGAACCGCCTATGATGATGATGATGAGAGACACTGACCGGAGCAGTCTCTGTGCTGTGGGTGAGATGAAAACCAGATTGCGGGATCTCAAAGAGGGAGTAGTGGGGGAGAGGGGCATGTAATTACAAGAACACACTCAGGGCTTTGGAGAGGTAGGGAAGATTACCACTCCCTCTTGTGATTCTGAGGCTATAATAGGAAATGGTTGGAGAGGGTGGAGTCGTTTAAGGCAGGCCCTTTGAGGAAGGGATGATGACAGCTCTTTTGAAGGGGATATGGATGGTGCCAGAGGATAGAGATGGACCAATGTTATCAGCTTGCAGAGAGCTGAGATGAGCAAGTTGGGTGCTAAAGAGTTGGGATCGGAGGCAGCAGAGGTGAACTCTCGTGGAAGCAAGTCACCCACTTTCGAGGGACCGCCTATGATGATGACTAATGAGTACATGCCGAGGTTGAGAGACTAATTTCGGGTGAGCACTCACGGATCACGGACTATAAATTGAAAGGTTCTTCAAAACGCCTTTGATCTAGTTGCCTTTGTGCCCCAATGTGATCGGTGTGCCTGAACAGTGATTTACAGTAACTTCCTAGCTTTTGTACTGTGCGTCTCTATTTGTAAAGCCCAGGATGCCGTATGCTTTCTCAGCTTGTCCTGCCACCCTCAAAGATTTGTGTATGTGAATCCACACGTCTCTGTTCCTGCACCCCCGTTAAAATTGTACCCTTTGGTTTATGTTGCCTCTCCTCATTCTTCATACCAAAATGCATCAATTCACATTTCTCTGCATTAAATTTCATCTGCCATGTGCCTGCCCATTTTACAAATCTATGTCCTCCTGATGTCTGTTACTATCCTCCTCTCTTTACTATATTTCCAAGTTTTGTGTCATCTGCATAGTGTGAAATTATGCCCTGTATATCCAAATCCAGGTCATTAATATAGATCAAAAAGAGTTGTGGTCACTACTGAGCCATGCCTGACCAAGTGATTGTACACAACTCGGTCTAAACACCCGTAAAATCCTTAACAGCAAACTTCAACAGGTGACAATGTTTCTTCAATTCTGCACAGCAAGAACATGATCAAGTAACTCCACAGCGAATTGGTTTTGGAATATTCAGATATCAGGGCTGTCCTATAGGGACGTGGGAACAGGAGGAGGCCATTTAACCCCTCGAGCCTTTCCACCATTCAATGAGATCATGGGTGACCTGTGACCCAACCATATATACTCACCTTTGCCCAATATCCCTTTATACCTTTGGTTAACACAAAGCTATCAATCTCAGATTTAAAATTTACAATTGATCTAGAATCAATTGCTGTTTGTGGAAGAGAGTTCCAACCTTCTACCACCCTTTGGGTAGAAGTACTTCCTAACTTCACTCCTGAAAGATCTGGCTCTAATTTTTAGACTGTGCCCCCAAGTCCTAGAATCCCCAACCAGCAAAAATAGTTTATCTCAATCTACCCTATCAGACCCCCTTAATAGCTTTAAAACTTGGATCAAATCACCCCTTAATTTTCTAAATTCTAAGGAATGCAATCCTAGTTTGTGAAAACACTCCTCGTATCCAGGTTTCATTCTGGTAAATCTTCGCTGCACTCCCTCCAAGGCCAATATATCCTTCCTAAGATGTGGTGCCCAGAACTGAACACAGTACTCCGTGACAGGGGAGGCTGAAGTCCATTGGATTGTGGGGAGTGAATTCTATCATACTCTGTAAACCGCTGTGATTTTTGCGATAGATAAGTAATATTCCTGGCACTAGCCCCAGGTTCCGGTAATTCTAACCAAGTCCCCTCCATGGTAACAAGGCCAAAAACACAAAACGCTTGAAATATGTAGCATCTGAAAAGAGTTGAGACAGGTTAATGTTCCAGATGGAGACCCATTGCCAGCTCCTACAGACCTGCTGTGCTTTCCCAGCATTTTTCCTTTTCACTGTAGATTTCCAACATTGTTGGATTTATCCCTGTGCCTCCCAGCTTTCTTTACACTATCCTGTCCTCCTTTCACCTCACTGCGACTCACCTTCACGGAGTGGGCAGTCGGTCCAGGGCCTCCTACAGTTCGACAGTTTAACGCACGCTGTTGTAAGAGGGGCCAGCAAGGCACAGTGCCCATTAAGCTGCAGGACAGATCTGGTTACTCCCCATCAGTGAGACCGGTCAGATCTCTGGCCAGAACTGAAACTCAAGAAAGAACTGTACTCAACTTCCACTGTCGTAAAGAGGCAATTAATCAGCACCTTATCACAGCACCAGCCCACTCACGGAATTGCTTACGGTACCTTTAGAGTGTTAGACCTTCCAAATGCTGTAGGCTGTGTGGTGATCTATCACGGTCAATGTGAGCCTAGACGTGCCGCATGCTGTCACTGCTACATCGCTGGTTGCCATATCCCGTGCCCAACCCTGCACAGCTATTGTGTATAATTGGAGGCTATTGTCACTGATTAGGGACTTCCATTGCGATGGAAATCAACTTTTCCTTAAAATGGACATCCCACACTCAAATCATCTCCCAGGGAGAGACTGAAGCTAACTGGACGGGGAATACATAGCGGAACTTATGGATTGTGGAGTAACACATGTAGTCCACACTCTGGCGTTCCCACACGTGATTATAAAGGGGGTTTTACGGTGTACTCGAGTGAAGAGATGCTTCAAACAGAACATTGGGCCAGAGATTGCTGCAATGGTAGCAAATCGTGTGAATTGGGCTTTTACGCTCACCTCTGACATTGTGCAAACTGCTGGGACGATAACACCGCAGCGAGGCCAATGCTGCATCTGGGACCTCACCAATGCCGGGCCAGTGGCTGAACTCCTTGACCAATGAAAGAAAAGAATTGAGAAAGAAACGGAGCAACTGGCGGAAAAGGAAATGGGGCGAATTAAGAGTCAAACCAAATATATAGAGATAGAAAGAAAGAGAATGGATTAAGAGTGAGAGAAAAAAAATGAAGACAGAAAATCAAAGAAAGAAAATAAGAAACCAGAACAAGGAGAAGAAGTGGGCAAACTAACACAGGTATATTTGGGAACTGTTAGTCTTTGAAAAGTTAATGAGTTAATGGTGCACAAAATGTACAAACATTCTGGACTCAATAAGTATAGATCCAGCCATCCTGTCCATCATGATCAGGAACAAAGGACCTGCTGCCATAGGTATTGCTGGACAAAAAAAGACCAAAGTCCATCTAGTTCACCATCTACCAGCCTGGTCGTCGCATGATATAATGACAATGAGGTTGTTGACCAATCACAGCAATCAGTCTCTATCAATGAGTCTACATCAGAACCAACCATGAAGTGAGGAAATTGCCAGTGGTGGAGAGCTTTGGGAACCAGAGGTTCAAAGTCAACATTTTCCTCCTGAGCTCGCAACACTCACCACACATCACGTCTTAAATTGCTCATATACTGTAACCCAAAATGTTTTTTTCTGAACGAAATCGATCTAATTTGCATTTCTGAGTGTCGAAACAGTTTTGCATCCTGAAAATGAATGCCTTCTGACACCAACAGGAATGTGGGTGGCAAGATTGGCACAAAAATGCTGCCAAGACAAATAAAAGGTTTAAAAAACACCTCTAGACACCATTCCCTTCCTGCTGGAATGAGATTCCAGAGCTTCATTGTTCCTTGTCTGGGCCTCCAAGGCTGAGCATTGTCATGGCAGGGCCATCAACCACGACATTATCAGGGTCCTCGACGGCATTAATTACCAGTCCTAAATGGCCGTGGTGGGAATAATTCGTAATAATGCCATAAATCCAGCAATTTCAGGATCAGCATTAACTTCAATCGGGGAGGCTCACGGCGAGAAGGGACTTTTCTGGCTAATATTTATCCCTCAGCCAATTATTGCTGAAACAGATTATTTGGTCATTACCTCATTGCTGTGCGCAAATTGGCTGCCGCGTTTCCTGCATTACAACGGCGATTACACTTCAAAAGTACTTTATTGGCTGTAAAGCGCTTTGGGATGTCCTGAGGTCATGAAAGGCGCTATATAAATGCAAGTTCTTTTATTCTTTCATTGGCTTTGATGAGGCTAACAGAAAATCGTTCAGCAATTTGCGGACAATCAGAATTCACGACGTATCTCTTTTACTCCGCAAATTGCTGGATTTTTTTGCGCATTAATAATGGCGAACGCCATTAATGCATCATTACAATCCCAGGAATTTCTGGACGATTACATCAGCAATGCAGCATAATGCAGGAAAGCAAAGGCGCGTCGCACAGAGACACCACCAGATGGCGCCAGTGTGCTCATTTGATTCTTTTTTTACACACACATCTGCTTATATACATTTAGCAATTGTAAATACGGGTATTTTATTTGTCTGCTGTATAGAAAGTCTGTCGAGCAATGGCTGGTGGACAGAAACAGAGTAAAAACGGGCCTGTAATTGCCGAACAGCATTCGTAACCCCGGCATCGTTTGACGGTGCTTTAAATTGAGGGACCTGGGTCAAAGGTCACACTGCAGGTGCCCTCCCCTCACGCCAAGGTTAGAGAACGGAGATCAGTGAGCTGAAGGGTTTTAATAAAGCTGAAGGCTGTAGCTGGAAAGGGAATTCATCCTCATAGTGGAGGATGTTTCAAAATTCCAACCTTGTGCCTCCAAAGGGTTAATTCCGCCAGTTCACAGTCTGCCTTCCCTTCGTGACATCCCTGCTGTTCTCAAGGGTGCACTCCTCGTTTCAGTGCCAAACAACTGGCACAGGACCGCAGCTGTGAAAGTTAAGCATCGATTGCCAGAAGATAAAGGGAAAACTACCTCAGATGACAAAACAGTGATTCCCAGAGGACCGGGCATCCCCCCTGATGAGATTCAAACAATCCACAACTCAATGCAACCCTCGCCGAAACCCTGGCAGCAATCAGTTGCTCCAATCAACCATAGCCGCCCTGGGTTCGGGGAGCAAAATGTAGCCAGGTTTTCCTGCTCATGATTTGCTCTCCATTTTGCATCAGCTGTGGCTCAGTGGCCTCGCCTCAGAGTCAGAAGGTCGTGGGTTCAAACCCCACTCCAGGACTTGAGCACATAATCAAGGCTGACACTCCAGTGCAGTAGTGAGGGAGTGTGGCACTGTCAGAGGTGCTGACTATTAAGATTTCGCCGCTATATATTTTAGCCATCTCCCAGGCTTATCTTGAAGGCACTGCCTCCTTCAGGGGAGTTTCTCAACCTCAGGACGTCCCAAAGCACTTTGCTGCCAATTAAGTACTTTTTTGAAATGTAACCACTGTTATAATGTGGGAAACGCGGCAGCAAGGTCCCACAAACAGCAATGTGATAACCAGATAATCTGTTTTTAAAGTCATGTTGGTTGAGGGATAAATGTTGCTAGACCACTGGGGAGAACCTCGCTGCTCTTCTTCAAAATAGTGCCATGGGATCTTTTATGTCCGCCCAAGAGGGCAGGTGGGTGCTTCAACAGTGCAGCACTCCCTCAGCACTGCACTGGAGTGCCAGCATACAATTTGTGCTCACGTCTCTGGAGTGGGACTCGAACCCACAACCTTCTGACTCAGAGGCGGGAGTGCTATCCACTGAGCCACAGCTGACGCAAAATAGAGAGCAATCAAGAGCAGGAAAACCAGGCTAAATTTTGCTCCCCCTAGGCTGGGGGTGCTATGGTTGATAGGTGCACCCTTACAGCTATCCAAGGTGAGATCAGCCGTTCTATGGTAGTTTAATTTGTGACAGGACTGAACATCCCAGATCAGCGACAGAAGTGTCAGCTGTGGCTCAGTCTCTCAATCCAATCTTTCGTTCCCTCTTTTTATTCACTTGGTTTGACACCAATTCACCCGATTTCCTTCTCCGATTTTTCCTCTGTTTCTTTCTCAATCCTTAAATCTCATTGCTTAAGGAGATAGACTGTTGGTCACGTTCTTCACCCAGATGCCCCGTTGCCCTCGTTATAAACTCGCATTGCCAACATGTTACAGCGCAAACCTTTTTTGAGCTGGATGGTATGAGGAGAAAAATCCAACACACGGAGCACGCCCTAGCAAAATCTGGACCAATATTCTGACCTCGAGCCAGCAAGACATCAAGCCTTCTGGGCTCTCCTCCCTGACAGCTCACCAGTCCCATTTCTGGGGGGGAAGGGCGGCTAGGGGGGGGAATTCCCCTCCACCCCCCTCCACCCTGAACGTCATCCAATTGGAGGTGGGGGCAGTGAGGAGTAGAGTTGACAACTCCCCCAACACACTCATACTGACAGCCTCCATAACGCTGCCCTTTAAGCCACCACATTCACATGACCACCCACAGTGAGCTGCTGATGGTGAGTTGGAGCACAGAATGACGTCGACAGGCCAACTCATTTTCCAACTGTAACATCTCTGCAGGGCCACGACTGAATCACCGCTCCCGTACCTGCAATTGCGAACTGTTTTCTTGCAGAGATACCGCCGTAAAAACATGGACCAGCATCACCAGTATCATTGTGACCGCCCTATGGGAACTGTAACAGTGCATCCCCTGCCCACATGCACTCTGACCCCATTTCCCAGTCACGGTGCACTCCCCGACTTCGCTGTATGAGAAATGAAGAGGTGGATGTGTCAGTGCCAGAGACAGAGCGGGAGACAGCTCTGACGTCAGTTTGTTTTTTGTTGAGAGTCCCGTCTTTCATAGAATTGTACGGCACAGAAACAGGTCCATGCTGGTGTTGGTGCTCCCCATGAGCCTCCTCCCACTCTATTTACTTCATCTCACTCTATCAGCATAACCCTCCATTTCTTTCTCCCTCAGGTGCTTATCTAGCTTCCCTTTAAATGCATCTATGTTATTCGTCTCAACTACTCCAAGGGGAAGGGAGTTCCACATTCGCACCACTCTCTCGGTAAAGAGGTTTCATCTGAATTCCCTATTGTTTCCCACATTACAACAGTGACTACACTCCAAAAGTACTTCATTGGCTGTAAAGCGCTTTGAGACATCCAGTGGTCGTAAAAGGTGCTATATAAATGCAAGTCTTTCTTTCTATTGGATTTATTGATGGCTATCTTATATTTATGGCCTCTTGTGACTCCTGCACAAGCGGAAACATCTTCTCTACATCTATCCGATTAAATCCTTGCATAATTTTAAAGACCTCCCTCAGGTCATCCCTCACCCTTCTCTTTTCTAGAGAACAAAACCCCTACCTGTTCGGTCTTCCCTGATGGTTGTACCCTATCAGCTCTGCTATCTTCCTTGTGAATCTTTTTGGCACTTTCTGCAGTGCTTCTCTCTCAGAACTGTGCACAGTACTCCAAGTGTAACCTCACCAAGCAGCTGGCTGGTTTCGCAAGTCAAATTTGAAAAAAAACCCGCAAACATTGGAAATTTGAAATAAAAGATTGGACATATTGGAAATAGGCAGTAGATCCACCAGCAACCATAAAGAGAAAAGAAAGGTTGACGTTTCGACCCTCGTGTTCAAGCTCAGTTGGTAGCACCATCGTCTCTAACACTGAGTCCCACTCCAGAGACGTGAACACAAAAATCTAAGCTGACACTCCGTTGCAGTGCTGAGGGAGTGCGGCACTGTCAGGAGTGCCGCCTTTCGGATGAGATGTTAAACCAATGAGATGTCTGCTCTCTCAGGTAGATGTAAAAGATCCCATGGCACTATTTCGAATAGGAGCAAGTGAGTAATTCCTGTTTCTTGGCCAATATTTATCTCTCACTCAATATCAAAAAGAAATTCAACACATTGCTGTGCACAAATTGATTGCCACGTTTCCTACGTTACAACAGTGACTACACTTCAAAAATACTTCATTGGTTGTAAAGCACTTTGGGATGTTGTGAAAGGCGCTATTTAAATGCAAGTCTTTCTTTCTTTTTCATCAAGAGTCCCGATTCAAAGCACTGTAGGGTGCAGGTGGTGAAATGATTACGTTACTGGACTAATAATCCAGAGAATCTGAGTTCAAACCCAACCGTGGCAGCTTGAGAGTTTGAAGTAATTTGTTAAAGTCTGGACAATAAAAAGTTGATATCAGTGAAAGTGGTCATGGAGCAGTCAGTTGTCATTGAAAGTAAAACCCAGATGGTTCACGGTTGTCCTTTAGGGAAGGAAATCTGCCGTCCTTACCCGGTCTGGCCTATATGTGACTCCAGACCCACACCAATGTGGCTGACTCTTAACTGCCCTCAGCCTAGAGAGGTCTCTGAAGAGGCCTCATTATCAAACTAGGGGATGGGCAATAAATGCCAGCCTTGCCAATAATGCCCACATCCCGAAAATGAATGGAAAAAAAACTAAAAACAGAAAAAACAGGTTATCGAGTCATTTTTAACCAATAAGGGAGTTAAGGGTTACGGGGAGCGGGCGGGTAAGTGGAGCTGAGTCCACGGCCAGATCAGCCATGATCTTGTTGAATGGCGGAGCAGGCTCGAGGGGCTAGATGGCCGACTCCTGTTCCTAATTCTTATGTTCTTATTGGAAATTGTGAGGAAAATCCAGTTGCAGCTCGAATAAATCTATCTGGACAGTGTCCTGAGGTAACACCAGCCATGACAGGTTTCCATATTATTTGTGGGTCCCAGTACTGAGGTCTCTTGTGCTGTGGTTGGAGAATAACAAAGAGAGAATTTTCTGGAACCCTCTGCATACCGAGATGGTTCATGACGATAAAAAGGCCATTCGCTTAATGATTATTGGCTCTCTTAAGTTCTACAGTTGTCATAAACTCATTTAAAAACATAGCTGTTTGGTTTATAGACAGTGTATAATAATCCTACTGAATTACTCAGAACTATTAGCGTTGGCCAGGAATAACAAATAGCAATTTCACATCAGCCAGTAGAAAGAGCGTGATCATTCACTAACCAAGTTATATCTTCGCAATTTTGAAATTTTCAATTGACTTCAACAGCTTTTTGGGGGGAGAGAGTTCCAGATTTCCAGTACCCTCTGTGTAACGAAGTATTTCCTGACATCAGCCCTGAATGGCAGGGCTCTCATGTTAAGGTTATGCCCCCTTGTTCTCGACTCTCCCCACCAGAGGAAATAGCTTCTCTCCATCTACCTTAGCAACTCCTTTAAAATTCTTACAGCGCTTGACAGGGTAGATGCAGGGAGGATGTTTCCTCTGGCTGTGGAGTCTAGAACCAGGGCTCACAGTCTCAGAATAAGAGGTCGGCCATTTAGGACTGAGATGAGGAGAAACTTCTTCACTCAGAGGGTGGTGAATCTTTGGAATTCTCTACCCCAGAGGGCTGTGGAGGCTCAGTCGTTGAGTATATTTAAGACAGAAATCGATAGATTGTTGGATATTAAGGGAATGAAGGGATATGGGGATAGTGCAGGAAAGTGGAACTGAGGTAGAAGATCAGCCATGAATATTAAATGGCGGAGCAGGCTCGAGGGGCCGAATGGCCGACTCCTGCTCCTATTTCTTATGTTCTTAATCATCTTAAACACTTCAATTAGATCACCCCTTAATCATCTACACTCAACGCAATATAAGCCTGGTCTGTGGAAACTGTCCTCATAATTTAACTCTTTCAGCCGCGGTAAAATTCTGCGCTGTACGCTCTCCAAGGCAAATATATCCTTCCTGAGGATTGGTGCCCAAAACTGAACAATGTGGTATAGTACAGTCAGTGCGACACTCTGCTGACTGGGTATCACTCATAAATCAATCTGGTTTAGTGTCAGCAGCCTCGTCGGGGCTGAATATCACATTATTCCCGTGCCTCTTTGATTGTGGCTCCTGTCTGAATCGAAGCTGAAACAACAGCTGGAATCTCAACAAAAACGAAACCTAGAATTTGACGGCCAAAATAGAAGCTATCATTAAAGTGTAACACCAGAACCACGCTGCCTCTCCGCAAAGGGCTGGGTCCTTCCAAGTGCGTGGAATAAAAAAGCGCAGGCACTGCCACCTTGACGGAGTGGGAACGCCGAGCATTCCTCCTCCATCGTCTTCCTGCCGTGTGGTAAAGAGTTGGGGGGGGGGCGACTAGTTTGTAAATGTCAGCCGTGGCTCTGTGGGTAGCACTCTCGCCTCTGGGTCAGAAGGTTGTGGGTTCAGGTCCCGCTCCAGAGACTTGAGCACACAATCCAGGCCGGCACTCCCAGTGCAGTACTGAGGGAAGTGCTGCACTGTCGGAGCTGCCGTTTTTCGGATGAGACATTGAACCAAGACCCCGTTTGCTCTCTGAGGTGGAAGTGACAAACCCCACGACACTATTTCAAAGAAGAGCAGGAGAGTTCTCCCCCGGTATCCTTTTTTTTAATCTTTCAGCCAATATCCCAAAAATAGATTACATGGTGATTATCGCATTACGATTGTGGGATGTTGTGGTGCGTAAATTGGCTGCCGAGTTTCCGACATTACAACAGTGACGACACTTCAAAAATTGGCTGTAAAGCACTTTGCGCTGTCCTGAGGTTGTGAACGGTGCTATACAAATGCAAGTCTTTCATGTCGTTAAAGCTACAGGACCTCGGGAATTTGTTTTCATTTTGGACATTAATTAAAATCGTAGTCCGGGTGGGGGGTGCGGGGGGGGGGGAGGGTGACAGGATTCTACTCCATGACACTCTGCTGTCTGATGGACTCACTGCTCCATCCCCCCTCCATCCCCCCCTCCCACCCTGTGGCTTGCCTTCTATCTGATCACACAAGCCCCACCTGAGACCAGTTAGTGACACCAAACAACAACAGCGGCATCACATGGGACCGAGGAGTTTCTCAATGCTTAATCTCTGCCATGCAACCCTCCATTTGGAACTGGGGATCTCATTTGCTGCACCTTCTCTCACACCGGAAGGCAGTAATAAACTGGGGCAGAAAGATCACAATCATAATCCAGTTCCAATTTTTGTCCTTCCAAGTTTCCCCCCCTCCCCCCTCCTGATAGTGCTGACTCACCGAATGTTCTGACTCATACTGGGGAACCTCCTCGACTGAAGGTGCTGACTCTCACTGGGGGCCTTTGAATTGAACGGTATTGTATATCACCAAGACTCACCTCCCATTGAAATACAGCAGGTTCTCAACAATTGGTGATGACAGTCTGTGCCAAGTCCAATGATCCTCTGGCACCGAAGCTCAGAACAGCCACTTCTCCATAGGAAATGGACAGGTTTGCTTACCCGTCCAAAGTTAATATGTGGCACCACTGACATAACCCAAGGACACATCAGTGATAAAAAGGACAGCCTAGATTTGATGCGAGTGAAATCGCCCTTCACCGCCGTGCATCATAGAAAGAAAGACTTGCATTTATATAGCGCCTTTCACAACCTCAGCACGTCACAAAGTGCTTTACAGCCCATTAAGTACTTTTGACGTGTAGTCACTGTTGTAATGTTGGAAGAAGCGGCAGCCAATTTGCGCACAGCAAGCTCCCACAAACAGCAATGTGATAGTGTCCGGATAACCTGTTTTAGTGATGTTGGTTGAGGAATGAAAAATATCGGCCAGGAGACAGGGGAGAACTCCCCTGCTATTCTTCAAAATAGTGCCGCGGGATCGTTGACATCTATCTGAGAGGGCAGCCGTGGCCTCGGTTTAACGCCTCATCCAAAAGACGGCATCTCAGAAGCGAGAGTGCTACCCACTGAGCCACGGCTGACACATGGAAGAATCACAGATTATTGTCCATCATCACGGGTGACCTGAATTTTATTTCACTGGTGAGGAAAGCCATTCTTGCACGTGAGGGCTGATTCTGGGTGGGGCATTCTCAGAGCGCGCAGGCTGGGAGACCAAGACCCACATCTGCCACGTTTCCATCCAATAATTTAAACGGACAGAGTGTCACAGCCATGAGACCCTGACCTGCGCTGGCCACTTCTCGCTGGAAGTGCCCGTTTGGACAATCAGCCCGACTTTAAATAAATACTTCAGACATTCTCACTACACCTCCCTTTGCTTGGTTAAGAACTATCTGTGCAAGAACACGCCTTAAACATAGTGTGTGACAGAGCATAATGAAGGGAAGATACACTTAATAAAAATAAACGAATGGGGCAATTTAGAACAAGTTAACTGCAGCTGAGCCACACAAGGTAAAGTCAGTGATGAGAAAAGTTAGTCAGTCCATCGAGGAGATCAGACTAAAGTGTAATTTTTATTTTCCGGTCAGGTACACGTGTTTGTTTCAGTCACTAATGGCCTGTGTGCTTTCTTCTACCTGTAGTTTACCATAAGAACATAAGAAATAGGAGCAGGAGTAGGCCATATGGCCCCTCGAGCCCGCTCCGCCATTCAATAAGATCATGACTGGTCTAATCTTGGCCTCAACTCCACTTCCCTGCCCACTCCCCATAATCCTTGACTCCTTATCATTCAAAAATCTGTCTATCTCAGCCTTGAATATATTCAATGACCCAGCCCCCACAGCTCTCTGGGGTAGAGGATTCCAAAGATTCACGATCCTCTGAGAGAAGAAATTCCTCCTCATCCCCGTCTTAAATGGGCGACGAGTGAACAGGGCTCACCTGGATTTACACTTCCGATGCTGAATCCGAGACACTGCACACTGTAGGCTACAAATTACTGCTGTTGGTATCACGACAAAGGCTTAATGCATCCGTATGACATTCCTTTTGTCAGCTGTTTTAGAGGTGTTTATAAAATAGCCTTTGTCCACTACAACAACTTGCATTTATATAGCGCCTTTAACATAGCGAAACATCTCAAGGTGCTTCACAGGAGCATTATCAAACGAAAATTTGACACCGAGCCACATAAGGAGATATTAGAAGAGGTGACCAGAAGCTTGGTCAAAAAGGTAGGTTATTTTGAGAGTCAAAGGAGGAGAGAGGTAGAGAGACGGAGAGGTTTAGGGAGGGAATTCCAGGGCTTAGGTCCAGGCAGCTGAAGGTACGGCCATCAATGGTGGAGTGATTAAAATCAGGGATGCACAAGAGGCCAGAATTGGAGGAGCACAGAGATTTCGGAGGTTGTAAGGCTGGAAGAGGTTACAGAGATAGGGAGGGGTGAGACAATGGCATGATTTCAACACGAGGACGAGAACTTTAAAATCGAGGCGTTGCCGAACAACTATCGCTAATAGTAGTTTCTAAGCTTATATACAGATAGACGTGAG